>NW_024884417.1:0-39932 GCF_019232065.1 Centrocercus urophasianus | reverse complement strand
TTTCTTCCTTTCTTCCTTTCTTCCTTTTTCCTGAGCTCACAAATGAGCAGAGTGAATGTGAAAGCCCAATTGAATTTTGCTCTAATTTCAACAGATTTAAGTATTTATCTGCACTCGCATGCCTGGCACATAGCAAGCACTGCGATGCATTTTATTTGAACGCTGGCTGCAGTTGAAGGACGAGATGTCAAATATTATTCCAAGAGCTTTTAAAGTGGCTTAAAGTGTTAAATGCCTGCTGGAGATGGCCAAGGTGTGTTTTACTCACCCAATTCAGATTGTCAGGCCAAATGTGTAATGATGGAGGAAGCGGGTGGCTGCAGCATTTCTCTGCTGGTGGTGCTGCTGGTTGCCTCCCTGCTGTTCCCGTCTCACCATTCAGCTCATTGTATGACATCTGGATGAAGCTGTTCTCCTCAACGGAGATGGGAAACAAGACGGTTGTGGATAAAATTATGTTTTCTTTCCATATTTGCTTTTTTTTTTTTTCCCTCTTTCCTTTAATTCCCATTTCTTCATACTAGGCAATTGTGTTAAACCTTATTTGGGTATCTCTCACATTGTCTCATGCTGAGATTTACCTGCAGAGGTTTGGCTGGAGCTGGGAGTCCCCTGGGCACAGCTTGCTTGGGAAGACCCTGGGGGTATTTTTGTTATTTGTACTTGGCAAATCTCAGGGGTGGTTTTTTTTTTATTTCTTTTTTCTTTTTTTTTTTTTTTCTAAATCACTGAAATAGCATCTCTATAGAACAGCTAGGCAGGACTGGAAATTATTTTTTGTGCTCATCTTAGCTCTTGTTGCAAGTTACCAGCATTGAGCAACAATTGCATACAGAGATGGAAGTTGCTTATGCACAAACTTACCAGGACTGATGGAAACGTGCTCATTGTCTCCCTATCTCCCACTGCTCTTCCCTTATGCCCTCAAAAAGTTATTGATTTCTCTTGCTTTTTAATATCATCAGGGATTGCTTTCTTATGCCATTATTAGCTTGCTTTTTGTTTAATTATTTATTGGTTGGTCACTCCTTTGTAATGCCCATGTTATCTCCCAAAATAAATGACCATGTAACAGTGTGCTTGCTCCCTGCTGCCATGCCGTTCACCAGCCTGAGCCCATCTGCAGTGCTCCAGCCCACTCCCTGTTTGTATGCAACTTTCTCCCTGGTCCGGGCCCTATTCCACAGTTCTGAGTTCAGTTCTGAGCTGGGAAGTGGAGTGGAGCTTCCTCCAGCCCTGAATGCTCCCCTCTCCCCACTTGGCTGTGGCCTTGTGTGGTAGGACAGCTCAGGCGTGGATGCGATTAAACATTTACGCTGCTGTTGTGTTGTTTTGCAGGTAAAGAAGAGCCCAGCAGCTACACGTGCACGACCTGTAAACAACCTTTCAACAGCGCCTGGTTCCTCTTGCAGCACGCACAGAATACGCACGGCTTACGGATCTACCTAGAAAGCGAGCATGGCAGCCCCCTGACACCACGGGTTGGTATCCCATCAGGACTAGGTGCAGAGTGCCCTTCCCAGCCACCTCTCCATGGGATTCACATTGCAGACAATAACCCTTTTAACCTGCTCAGAATACCTGGCTCTGTCTCGAGAGAGGCGTCAGGGCTGGGAGAAGGGCGATTCCCACCCACGCCGCCCCTCTTTAGCCCTCCCCCGAGGCACCATTTGGATCCGCATCGCATAGAGCGCCTGGGTGCCGAAGAAATGGCTCTGGCCACCCATCACCCTAGTGCCTTTGACAGGGTGCTGCGACTGAACCCCATGGCAATGGAGCCCCCTGCTATGGATTTCTCCCGGCGGCTGCGGGAGCTGGCCGGCAACACCTCCAGTCCGCCCCTGTCCCCGAGCCGGCCCAGCCCTATGCAAAGGCTGCTGCAGCCCTTCCAGCCTGGCAGCAAACCCCCGTTCTTGGCCACACCACCTCTTCCTCCTCTGCAGTCCGCTCCTCCTCCCTCCCAGCCACCAATGAAGTCCAAGTCCTGCGAGTTCTGTGGGAAGACCTTCAAGTTCCAGAGCAACTTGGTGGTCCACCGCAGAAGCCACACTGGGGAGAAACCCTACAAGTGCAACCTGTGCGACCATGCCTGCACTCAGGCCAGCAAACTGAAGCGCCACATGAAGACACACATGCACAAGTCATCACCCATGACAGTGAAGTCTGATGATGGGCTCTCCACTGCCAGCTCCCCTGAGCCCGGCACCAGTGACCTGGTTGGCAGTGCCAGCAGTGCCCTCAAGTCAGTGGTGGCCAAGTTCAAGAGTGAGAATGACCCCAACATGATCCCTGAGAATGGAGATGAGGAGGAAGAGGAAGAGGAGGAGGAGGAGGAGGAAGAGGAGGAGGAAGAAGAGGAGGACTTGACCGAGAATGAGAGGCCAGATTATGGCTTTGGGATGAACCTGGAGGCGGCCCACCACCACGAGAACAACTCGCGGGCCGGAGAGGAGAGCCGGTCGATGCCAGATGTCATGCAAGGTATGGTTCTCAGCTCCATGCAGCACTTCAGCGAAGCCTTCCACCAGGTGCTGGGGGAGAAGCACAAACGGGGCCACCTCTCCGAGGCCGAGGTACACAGGGACACTTGCGATGAAGACTCGGTGGCTGGTGAGTCCGACCGCATTGACGACGGGGCGGTCAACGGCCGGGGCTGCTCCCCTGGGGAGTCTGCCTCAGGCGGCCTGTCCAAAAAGCTGCTGCTAGGTAGTCCCAGCTCCCTGAGCCCCTTCTCCAAACGCATCAAGCTGGAGAAGGAGTTCGACCTACCCACCGCCGCCATGCCCAACACCGAAAATGTGTACTCGCAGTGGCTGGCTGGCTACGCTGCCTCGCGGCAGCTGAAGGACCCCTTCCTCAGCTTCGGTGACTCCCGACAATCGCCCTTCGCCTCCTCCTCTGAGCACTCATCAGAGAATGGCAGCCTGCGCTTCTCCACGCCGCCGGGAGAGCTGGATGGTGGCATCTCGGGCCGAAGCGGCACGGGAAGTGGAGGGAGCACCCCGCATATTAGTGGCCCGGGCCCTGGCAGGCCCAGCTCAAAAGAGGGCAGACGCAGCGACACTTGTGAGTACTGTGGGAAAGTCTTCAAGAACTGTAGTAATCTCACTGTCCACAGACGGAGCCACACGGGCGAGCGGCCCTATAAGTGTGAGCTTTGCAACTACGCCTGCGCCCAGAGTAGCAAGCTCACTCGGCACATGAAAACACATGGTCAGGTGGGAAAGGACGTTTACAAATGCGAGATTTGTAAGATGCCTTTTAGCGTGTACAGTACCCTGGAGAAACACATGAAAAAATGGCACAGTGATCGAGTCTTGAATAATGAGATAAAAACTGAATAGAGGTATATTAATACTCCCCGTCCCTGCCCCGGCTCCCTGTAGAGGTTTTTTAGTCCCTTGTGATTAAACTAATGGAAGCTAAGGAAATTTGGAAAGTGCTTGTCACCAGCACACCTGTTTATTTTCTTTTTGTTCTCACCGTTTGAATGCATGATCTGTATCGGGGCAATACTATTGCATTTTACGCAAACTTTGAGCCTTTCTCTTGTGCAATAATTTACATGTTGTGTATGTTTTTGTTTTTGTTTTATTTTTTATTTTGAATTAGACAGCATGTATGGTATGTTATGGCTATTTTTTAAATTGTCCCTGATTAGTTGCTGAGCAAACATGTCGCTGTTTCCAGTTCCGTTTGGGAAAAAAAAAAAAAAAGAAAAAAAAAAAAGAAAAAAAAAGAAAAAAAAAGAGGAAAAGAGAAAATCGAAACAAAACAAAAACAAGAGCAAACAGAACCGACCATGCTGCATACATCCTGTAATACATATCATGTACAGTTTTGTTTTGTGACGTGTGAAGGAATGCGCGCTCTGGGTAACCTTCTGCGGACAGGACCGATAGCACTGAAGAGGCGTCATGTTAGCTAGATTTCTGTCTTAAAAGAATAAACGTGTCGATTGGACAGAGTACCGCTTAGGAACAGGCCTTTACTTGAAGCCCAGCCCTCCGCCACCGGTAACTGAGAGGTAAATTCCTATTCTCATTTGGTTTAAAACACAAAATCTGAGTGCCTTGGATCTCTTGCGAGCGATGCTGACGACTCCTTTCTGCTCCCTCTGCACTCGTAGCTCATCTCGGCGCTGAGCCCGCGTGAGGAGCGAGGACGTGGGGACGTGGGGACGTATGAGGAGGAGCAGCCCCAGCCCCAGTCCCAGCCCCAGCCCCAGCCCTGACGGCGGCAGCCCCCCTCTGCCTGCTCTCTCCCAGTCCCGACCCTTCGTGCTGGTAGAGACTGCCTCGCTCCCGGAGCGTGCAAAGAGATAGGAGCTCCCTGCCCCACTCTTGTACCCCCCCCATACTGATGGTTAAATAGAATGTGAAATGCGCAGAGCCCTCCACCGTGGTTAAACACACAAGTAAGGAAATTCGTTTTATGAAGATATTTACTTTTAATAATATCTTTTATTGATTCTGGCACAAAAACAAATAAATCCCGAGCCACTTGGTTGTCAAGATGACAATTGAATTATAAACTTTAAGAGCTCATGTACCATGTAAAAAAAAAAATAAAAAAATAAAGAAGACTGGCAATAATACTTCACCGAGTGTAACAGATAGAGGAGTGGAAAATAATTGTGATTTATCAGCACAACGTGGTACTGTTTGCCATATAAACTAGAGCAGGTGTATAAGCTAATATTGATATGACCGTGATTAACTATGAACTATTAAGTCTTGCCTATAATGTGACGCTCTGGAGAAGTAACGGAGAATTAAAAAAAAGAGAGAGAGAAAAGATAAAGAATAGCAGTGTATGTCTGTGCTCCCTAAAGTTGTACTTCATTTTTTTTCATGCTCTTTGTGCTCTTTGTGTTGACATGGAAGAGGATTCGTTGTGTTCTCACTAAGCTAGCACCTGCCCCGTTGGTATTCAGATAGCACTTGACTCTGCCTGTGATGGCTGTATCTTTCCTCTAATCGAAGGTACAGAGGTTGAGTATAAAATAAGACTGCTCAGATAGGACAATTAAATGCACTGTACAATTTTCCCAGTTTACAGGTCTATACTTAAAGGGAAAAGTTGCAAGAATGCTGAAAAAAAAAAAAGAAAGAAAATTGAACACAATCTCATTGATATACATAAAAAAATAATTAAACAAACAAACAAACAAAAACCAACAAACATTGCCAGCCATGTACTTGAGTAATGAGCTTATCTCCTTGGACGCAACACTGCAGCGCTGTGAATGGATACAGACTCTACACTCACATAACAGAAATGATCGCTTTCGCTCCTACAGTGCGAAGATTTTTTTTGTACAAAACTTTTTTAAATATAAATGTTAAGAAATTTTTTTAAAAAGGAAAAAAACAAAACAAAACGAAACAAAAAACGACACTTCATTATGTTTAGGGGGAAACTGTATTTTAGGGTTCATTGTCTTGGTGGTGTACCAGACTTGTTACTCATTTAAAATGGTAGTGGAGATTCTATGCCTTTGATATACACAGCTCTTCAGGTTGTACAAAACATGCATCGGGGAAAGGTTTAAGATTATATAGTACTTAAATATAGGAAAATGCACACTCATGTTGATTCCTATGCTAAAATACATTTATGGTCTCTTTTTTCTGTATTTCTAGAATGGTATTTGAATTAAATGTTCATCTAGTGTAGGCACTATAGTATTTATATTGAAGCTTGTATTTTTAACTGTTGCTTGTTCTCTGAAAAGGTATTGACATACCTTTTTTGGTAGTGGAAAAAAAAAAAAAACAGGCTGCCACAGTATATTTTTTTAATTTGGCAGGATAATATAGTGCAAATTATTTGTATGTTTCAAAAAGACAAAAAAGCGTGACATTGTACAGATCAGAGGCCATATGATGGCTGCTTGGGGGAAAGCTGTTGAAATGTCACGCTGCTGCCGTCACAGAGGGTTGTACATATCTTTTTGTTCTTTTTTTCCTGCTGCCATACTGTATGCAGTACTGCAAGCTGATAACGTTGGTTTGTTACGTAGTGTGCTTTATGTCCCTCGCCTTCTATCACCCTACATTCCAGCATCTTACCTTCATATGCAGTAAAAGAAAGAAAGGAAGAAAAAAAAAAAAAGCTTAAAAAAAAAAAAGCTAAAAAAAAAAAAAAAAAAGACAAAAAAAAAAAAAACAAAAACGTTTTGCAGTTTTTTTCATTGCCAAAAACTAAATGGTGCTTTATATTTAGATTGGAAAGAATTTCATATGCAAAGCATATTAAAGAGAAAGCCCGCTTGAGTCAATACTTTTTTGTAAATGGCAATGCAGAATATTTTGTTATTGGCCTTTTCTATTCCTGTAATGAAAGCTGTTTGTCGTAACTTGAAATTTTATCTTTTACTATGGGAGTCACTATTTATTATTGCGTACGTGCTCTGTTCAAAACAGAGGCACTGAATTTGATCTTTTGTTTTTCTTTGGGGTTTTTTTGGGGAGGGGATTTTTTTTAATTTTTTTTTTTTAATTTTTTTTTTTTTTTTTAATTTGGATGACCAAAGGTCATTACAACCTGGCTTTTTATTGTATTTGTTCCTGGTCTTTGTTAAATTCTATTGGAAAAAAAAAAAAAAAAAAACAAACCACTGTCTGTGTTTTTTTGGCAGTTGTCTGCATTATCCTGTTCATACACCCATTTTGTCCTTTTATTGAAAAAAAAAAATAAAAAAAAAACCTTAAAGTACACACTGTCGCTCCGGCGTCCTCATTCGGCACAGGCGCAGCCCTGGGCCGCAGCAGCAGGCGGCGGCTCGGCCGCTCTGGAGGTGTCCGGGCCCTCGTGCCTCTCTGGGCCAGGCAGGGTGGCCCCCCCTGGGCCTTTTTGAACAGAAGCGCGGGTTTGTGGGACCTTAACCTCCGGGCTCCAGGCCCACAGCACCCTTTGTGCTGTGTTCTACCAGTGCCGCGTGCGCAGCACCTCGTGGCCAAGCACCCACCTCTGTGGTTCTGTCTCTTGCTGTTCCAACTGTAACTTTGGATTTGAACGCTTTTCTTTTTATTTATTTATCTATTTGTTTATTTACTTGTTTATTTATTCTTTTTTCATTTGGTTTCTGTGAAGCTTTCCAGTTGTTCTGTCGTCTCCTTGTGATGGCATCATTCATTGCCTGTATTTCGCCCTTCCAAAGGGGGAGTTGGGATGTAGATGGGAAAGGTTGCGTGTCACCTATGTATGAAAAATGACAGCGTCTCTGAGTTAAAAGAGGAAAGCTCAGTTTTAGCCCCAGCCAGGAGGAAGGGAGACCAGAGTGGGGCTGCCCAAGGGAGCTGCAGGTTTCTCTGTTCTACCTTTCACGTAGGCGATAGTCACGTGCCCCATAGAGGCTTGAATGGGCCACGTGCAATGCACCACTAACACATGCAAGGGTGGAAAGTGTGCCTTGATGGCGATGGCTCTTGTGTTGGGCAGCGCTTGGTTTGCGCTCAGCCCTCCAGGAGCACAGTCCCGTGGCTGCAGCCTGAATGCTGAAACTGAAGCCACAGAGCCACAGTATTTCCCAGCGGTGCGGAGCCCAGGCACAGCGTAGCCTGTGCTCCAGGAGCCTCAGAATTTCTACATCTCTGTACCTGAGAGCAGTGTTCGGTAGCACCATTGCTGCCGATCATAGCTCAGACCCCATCCGCTGGAGAGACCCATTGCCATAAATATTTAATATTCTCTAAATTGAGTGATTTATAGAATGAAGGCACTGAAACAGTATCAGGAATTCAGGCTACAGATGTTTCGTATTTATTATGTTTCCAAGCGTTGAAACAAATACAGGAATAAGCAATCCCATGATTTTGCTTGGCCTTGGAGGCTGTGGCTGTCTGGTGAAATACAGTTTCAGGGTTTATTGGAGTGCGGTTTCTACAGCAAGCAAAGAGATGCCAGCTGTTGCTACAGCTCGTGCGTGCTCCGGTTGTATGTTTTCCCCCATAAATGCTTAGAACTGTTTTTGGAGGCTGTATGGGAAGGTCACAGTACCGTTCAGGAGCGTGATGCAGCAGGCAGAATCACAGCCAGGCCCCACAAGTGCAATGTAGAGCCTCCGGCACCCACTGTCCTGTGCTAGAATGGGCTCCACTGGCCCTGAGTGATTGCGGTGTGCTTGGCCCCTGACGCTGCCGCAAGTCAAACTGAAACAGGTCAGATTCAGAGTAAACAGAACAAACAAAGGGTTTTCCTTTGTGAGGTGCAGCATGTGCTCTAGGTGTGGGGCAACCACCCCAGCACACTGGGGGGATGCGGCTGGTGGGTCGTCCACATATAGCCCTGCAACAGCACTGTGGCTAAGCTCCTAAGCATGATCAAAATGATCCCATAGAAGCGGTGCCCCATGCACGGTGTGGGGCTTGTGGTGCCAGTGCTCTGGATGCATCTTAACAGGTGGTGCAGGGTCAGCAGCGCAGTGCTTGGGGATAGCTTGGGGAGGGATTTGTTCTGGTGCTGGGGGAGGTCAACGAGATGTGGGGATCAGTGGTGAGGCAGGTGGGCTTGGTCTGTCTAGAGCCTTAGCAGTGAGCAGAGGGTTCTGGCAAAGGGTGTGGGACTGGGGGCAGCTTTCACCCCTCGCTGCTTAGGGAAGACAATAGGGGCAGGAGTTGCACTCTGGTCCGTGTCACACTTGTCCTCTCCTCTGTCCCCATGCTCTCCAGGTGCGGTGTACCCCCCCAGCTGGCGTGGTGCCCAGGGAGCCTCGGATGCCTGGCAGTTTTCGGATGGAAGTTCAAGAGCACTTAAGTTTTGAGAGGAGATGAAGCGGGGCCAGCGGCTGGCAGTGCACGTGTCTGGAGGCGTCCCCATCCTGTGGCTTGCTGTGACCTGCAGCACCTGACATCCCGCCAACGGCAGCGTCCCCCAGCTCCTCCAGCCTGCAGGACTGTCGTATTTATATTTTGTAATAGAGTACAACACTACTTTTGTTCAGTTTTTGTTTGTTTATTTCTTTTTCTAAGAACAAAAAAGCAAAAACGCCTACCAAGGTCGAGGGCTGCCCAGGGTCTCTGGCCCTGAGGAGAGGACTCTGTCCACATGTTGGCCCTGTGCGGAGGACCCGGCTCCATGTGTTGTCTCCATTTCCCATAAAGTGCACCTCACGTTATGAGTTACAAATAAAACAAAACACAGTGTGGATCCATGGCAGGTGGGCAATCACCATAATAAATGTTGGAGTTTTAGGTTTTGTTCGCTCTTTCTTTACTTTGCCATTAGTGGCCAAGGGCAGTGACCATGACTGTCGCCATGCACAGGAGTGGTGCTCCATCCCCACAGGGCTCACACCTGGCCCTGGTGACCATCATCAGGCTCCCTGCTGCTGCCCATATGTGACAGACCTATAGCGACTGCTGTTATCATTTCTGCTGTTAACCAGCGTGCTTCGGGGTCGACAGGATCTGTGACCTCCTTTGTTGTGTCACTGTTGGCAGTCAGCCCCCAGCCGGGCCCACAGATTTGGGGCAGATTTGATGCCGGTGAGGCCCAGCCCTGCCCCGGCTGCACTGCTCCCTGTGCCTTGCCTCAGGCCACCACTCCACAGAGCTCTCCTGCGTGCCTTGCCCCAAGTGTAGCCCCCAGACAAGGACTTCACTGGTTGGTTCCCAAGTGCTTTGTGGAACAGAAGATAAGTGTGTATTTTTGTGCTGTCTTGGGTGGGATTTATGGGCTGTAGCTCCCTAGGACTGTGCTGTGGAGTGGGAATGGAGAATAAAGCAGCTGTGGGTTGGGGATCAGAGCTTGCTTGGGTACCGAGCTGGCAGACTTAAGTCTGATTTGGGCCAGGCAGTCCTGGTAAAATTGCTGCAGGTACCACAGCTTTGCCTCTTCTGTGGCACGTTCTGCTCTGGCTGTTTTGTTGTGAGCTGCACTGCACTGCTCCATCCCCAGTTTGTGCTCCTGGCACTGGCTGCTCCGCAACTGCTGCTCTGCAGCTCCCATGCGGTGCTGCTCGACTGTCTCCAGGGCTCTGTGTGCTGAACAGCTCCTGGGGCTGCCCTCTGGCTCCATGTTGTCTGAGTGCAGGCAGAACCTGATGATGTGCTTGCTTTGTGGCACTGCTGGAGCAGCTGCTCTGTGCCCCAGTGCAGCAGCATGGTGTGGTGCTCTTTCTGTGGGCATTGTGTCCTGCAGAAAGGAACCATGCAGGGCTGGGAAGGACACTGGGGAGCGGCAAAGCATGACAGGGAAAGGCAGTGTGCATCCTTGGGTATAGCAGGGTAAATGAAAGCTGTGAGCTGTGTTAACCTGCAGCTGCTGGGCCACATACACAGTGTGTCTGCTTTCCTGAGGTTCAGCATTTATAACAGTCCAAAGAAGAGCACAATCTGATGGCTGAGGGTTGATCAAGGGAGGTAGGGAACTTAGCTTTGATTTTTTTTGCCTTGAAAAGCTGCTTTCAAACTGAGGGCATTTTGTCTATGCTGTATTTTATTTCTAAGCCCATTTTCCTGACACTAACATGCACTGAAGTTCAAGTCTCCTCACTCTCTGCTTCTTCTCCCATGGAGTTCCCCTAGCAGCTATGGATGGGTCACCACTTGGGTCTGTGTTGTACCCAATCCCACTTCCAGGTCAACAAAATCTTGCTGCCTTCCATCGGGTGCACCCTGATCATGTCTCCTCCAGGAGCTGCCCTCTCATATTCATCTCCCACAGGGGTCAAACAATACATTATTTCTTGGGAAAGATGAAATTATGGTGGGAAAGAAAAAAAAAACCTCACAAAAAACCCCACAAAAACACACTCAAAACACCCACTCCAAAATGGCGACCCTTGCTGGATAGGGTTACACATCTGGTAGAGGCATGTTTGTTGTTGCTCTTATTTTTATTTCATCTTTAGTGGTGATAAAGCTCAGATAGTGGGAGTAGTGGTTCCAGGGTAATTTCACCTGGCCTGTTACGAGGAGCACTGCGCAACAGATGATGGCCAGGTAGACAGATGCAGCATGGCCTCAGCAAGGCACCTGGGTGGGTTGTAGGAGCGGCAAGCTGCAAAGCCACTATGTGCCATGTGCCACACGAACATCACGCAGGCTGCACGAATGGGTGATGGCATTTCCATCTGTATGCCACCATCCTGGTAATGAGGGGGACACTGCAGGATTGCTCTGGCCCCGATGGTGGTCCTGTGGAGAAGCTGACACCCTGTGGGTTTCCAGTGGTGATGTACAGAAGGTCCCACCTTCCTCAAATGTCTGCCAATGCATGTGTCTAAGGGCTATACAGGATTAATTGCGGGCCTCCCGTTGGTGGGATATGTGCATGCAAAATGAAGGTTGTATTTGGCTTCTAATATTCAGATCTATATTCCATATTGTGTTGATCAAGAAAACCAACTCAGCCCTGCGCTGAAGAATGTGATGGACTGATGGCTTTCATAAACGTACTGTAAATCGAGGAGGCTAATAAATACTTGCTATTAATAAAAACAGGGCTACTGCCTTTCCAGTTATTGTGACATTTTACAGCATCTTTAAATTGGAACAGCACAGGGATGTGAGGATGCCTTTGGTCCTTCCCCTTCCTGGCGTGGCCTCAGCAGCACTCAGCTGCCGAGGTGCTGGCAGAGGTGAATGTACTACGAGAGGGGCTGGGAGGGGTGTAGGAGCCCATCACTGCGGCAGTGGATCCCGTCACCAAGGCGGTGGGTCCCTGTGCACATTGCCAGCTGGGTGGAAGGACCGGGTGTGGCTGTTGGCCCTAGATGGGCAAGGCCCAGCATCCTTCCACGTGGACAGGTTTGCATGGACCTTTAGTACATGGTGAATACTATTACCTCTTCCCGCCCACAGCAGCAGCACCACACTTACTGTGCCAGGCTGTGCTGTGCACCTTCCAGCAGCCGCTTCCCACTGTGGGCACAACTGCTGCCTGCCCTCCCAGTACTGCCTGCACCTTCCCACTGCAGCAGTTATTACAGGGAAGGGCAAAAGGCATACCTGGAACAGAGCCCTGCCATTTAAAACAAGGTATGGAGGCGATGAGTGATCCTAGCCACGGCAGAGCAGGGTTCACAGCACCACTCCTCACAGTGTGTTTGGGCACCTTGCAAGCCCAGAGCCCGACCCAAAATCATCCCTGCCCACTGCTCTCTGCCACACTTGTCTCAGATGCAGTTTTGGTGCTGCCAGGAGAGCAGTGCTGGACCAGGAGAGAGGAGACAAGGGCTGGTGGTACAGGGAAATTATGCATTTTCTGGACTAGCTTATTCTCTCCTGTGTATTAAACTTTAATATTCCAGTGACTGTTCTATAATTAAGCCAAATGTAAGCAGTGTAAGACACCCTTGGCATGGTGCAGGTTGGGGAGGCTAGAGCTGGGCACCTGCTATGGCCAGGACAGCCCCAGCCTCTTACAGGCTATTCTGGGAGCACAGGAAAAGGTCATCTTAAAAATCACATTCATTTGAGGCGTATATTGAGCTCATGAGGGAAAATCTAGCCCCTGAGAGCGAGAAACTAAAGAGCTGAGCCATAAAGCAGTGTGATAACATCCTTATTATAGGATGCAAATTAAGGGGCCCATTTCACTTTAAAAAAGCATTCTGAGTATTTAATTTTTCTAGGGGGAATAATACCTCTGAAGTTGGCCCATGTGTGGTTTTTTTTTTTTTTTGGTGATGTGTATTTTATTTTACATAAAAAAAGAAGCTGGGATGCAGGGGATCGAGCCCTGCCCAGCACCTACTCTGTGCTGTGCTCTAATGCATGCATTTATGGAGCTATGCACTGTACTGATGAGGTGTCATGGGGTGGCTTTGCCACAAGGCATATGGCATTGAACACTTCTGTGTAAAATAAAGCAGTGGAGAAAGCCCAACATTCTGATGAAATGGGCAAGCTGCAGTCATCCACCCATACACACTGCTTCAACGTTAAAGACTTCTGGTTGTGGCAGCATCATGGAATCATAAAATGGCTTGTGTTGGAAAGGATTTCAAAGATCATCTAGTTCCAACCCCGCTGCTGCTTGCAGGATTGCCAACCACTACATTAGGCGTTATATCAGGCTGCCCAGGGCCCCATCCAACCTGGCTCTGAACACCTCCAGTGGTGCGGCATCCACAGCTTCTCTGGGCAGCCTGTTGAAGTGCCTCATCACCTCCTCCTCTAAGATGCTCTCAGCATGTCCTCACACCCTCACCCTGCCCACATCCAGGAACTTGTCCATTAGCTCAGGCATTATCAGATGCCCCAGCTTCTCCCTCCCAAACCGCTGCCCGTAGAAGCAGCCGTCTGTGTGGGGAAGTGCTCCCATGCCAGTCCTGGGCAGCAGTGGCGGTTTCATAGCTGTGAAATGGGGAAGGATGTTCTTCTCCCTGTGGTGTGCAGTGATGATGCAGAAAGTCACAAAGACATTTCTGTGAGGTGGGGACCAGCAATCCATGATAAGGCCTGGCCTCTGTGGGATGAGGTATGGATGAGTGTCAGGCTGTGGCTGTAACAGTGACACATCGGGCACTCCTCGACATATTGTTCAGCTTCTGTCTGTGCCTGTCCAGTGTGGTGGGTTTGGCCCAGCAAATAGCTGGGACAAGTGGGTGCTGCCAGCCAGGATTCTTGTGGGTTGGTCAAGGCTGAGTGAATGTTCTCAAGGTGCCCTTCACAGGGCTTATTTTTGACATTTGCTTTTTCTCCTACGGGCAGTGACAAGCTCCCCTACTCTGCTGTCACCTTGGAAATCAGCAGGATAAGCTCAGGCTGCAGTGATGCACATGAGATTTGCCTCTGCTGCTCCCCATCCCTGAGAGATCAGTACCTTTGACCTCAGCACATCCCAACCTCCCTGGGTATCACCATGCGCCCAGTGGACAACTTGGGTATTGTCATCAACCTTCTGTTGCTTGAGACTGCAGGGGAAACGGTGCACATCCTACACTTCCTGTGCTGCCTTCTGGGGGTTTGAGGAAGGGGATCTATTTTTCACAGCACTTCTTTCCTGCTTGATGGAAATGAGTCAACTGCCAGCTGTATGTTATCTCTTGCTAGGTTACTCTGTGGGTGTGCACCTCTCAGCCTCGTGTCTGCATCCCCTCCTGGTGTAGCAGCGAAGCCGCAGTGATGTTATTACTCTGCCCAGGCACCCAGTTCCTGCCCATAGTCACCATAGGCGGTCAGGCCCCTCCAAGCCTATAGCACAGCAGCAGAGGGCTGCACTTCCAGCTGTTGTTTAAGTGAAAGTGAGGGAGACTTAGTCTTAAAGAATATTTCAACACTAGTGAGAGCCCAAAGGAAAAAAATAACTTTCCCTTGGCATACCGCCCTCTGCCTGTGTGCACTGTGCTCCTTTCCATCTCAGCCTTTCTGCTAAGCAATTGCCACCTGTACATTCCTCTCTCAAATGCTGCCAATGAAAACCTTCAGCATCCCAGGCTCTGGATCCTTTAAACTCCAGTTGAGCCATGTGCATATTGCGTATATTTGTTCGAGAAGAGAATGCTTGGTCAAGGTGTTGCACTCTCATCTCCCATAGTTTGTGGAAGAAGATTTGCAGCATAGCACAGTGTGCTGGGGCCAGGTAGAGAGACTTCAATGTTCTGCAGCACTGGGGGACAGAGGGGAGAAGGAATCCCTTCCAAGGCTTAGTGCTGGGTCCCCCCTCCCTGAGGTTGGGCAGTTCCTATCAAACAAGAGGGTACCAGGAAGCTCCTGTGGACAGATGCCTCTGGCAAACAGAAGGGTCATCAGAAAAAGCAGTAATGCTGGCTAGGATATCTATCAACCTTAGGGGAGCAAGTTTGAGCCCAGGGCTGGAGGAGCCTTCCATCACCTGAGACAAGGCCCATGCATGGGAGGGCTCTTGGTGTTACAGAAGGGTTTCTGATGGTGGGTAGGATGAGGACTCTAGTGTTAGCAATGCAGCCACTCCCAGTAGTGCCAGGTATCTGTAGGAAAGACCAATAGTCCTGCATGCTGCAGAGCTGCCTTGCAATGTGAGGAAGCAGAGGGCATCCTGGCTTGGGATAGTGATCCAGCACAAGGGAGCACGAGGTGCTTTGGGATGGCTTTGGCCTTCCTCTCTGTGCACGTACCCAACGTCAGCGCTGGGATGACCAGAGGGCTCAGGATGAGGGCTGTCTGTTAAGGCACCATCCTGACTTCTGCAGGCCCCCAGCTGATCTCACCAAGTCTCGCTGGAGCGGCTGTGGCCTGCACCATTAGTCTGCTATATGAATATTGAAGTACCGTCTTGCAGCGGTGAGCCGTGCGACACAGACGAAACAGATTTTTTTCTGCTGAATGCAGCCCTCCAAGTGTTTGGTGTCACTTTGCTGGGGTTTGCCTGTGCCCCAGTCTCTGAACTGAACCAGGAAATGGGGATCTTGTGACTACTAATAGCCACACCATTATTTTAAAGATATGAATGTTTAATGTACAACAACAAGTCACATAATGAATGTCCAAATGAATTATGCTTTCTTCAGATTTCCTTTCCCAGAGGCACAGGAAACATTGGTCACTTCGACACAGTGAGTAGCCAGGCAATTTTACTGGCTTGCTCTATTGAGAGGAGATTTCATTTCAGAGAGGCCCAGAAACCAATTTTGTCTTCTGGTGGCTGTTTCATTTGCCCCTTTGAGAAGCTCTGCGAGATACTTTGAACTCAGGAAAGAGACTGTACTGGAACCAGAGGAAGACTCGGTCATACAGCAGGGCAGGACCAGGCCCTGAAGAGTACAGGCTCTGTAGTGCCATGGGCACAAGGACTTGCTCATTTCAGCCGCAGAAAGAAATCACTCACGCATGTGTATGTAGAAGAAGCCTGAAGTGAAATGCAGCTTTAGAAAGCAAAGGTCTAGTGGAAAGGAAAAATCCAGGTTTTATCTATTTTGCAGAAGACTAAAATGAATGATTATGTATATTTTATAAGAATATTTATTTTGCTTATAGTCCAGTATTAAGGATACTTTTTTCATAAAAAGCCCATATCAGCTCCAATGTGATCTCCCTGTAACCAGAGCCTGAAGGATGCCTTTGGCAGAAAAATGGCCACGCCGCTGCCTATTGATAGGGCCCTGAGGATGGACATGAGGCTGGAGTTGGTGGTGTCCTGCCTGGCAGAGCTGGGCCAGGGCTGCAGCGCAGAGCTGGTGGCCGCCAGCCGGCAAAATGTCTCTGTGACAGCCAGCCATTAATTATCATCCTTTGAGCCTAATTCATTCATCCCTTTTCCTCTCATGCAGAGGGACAGAGAGGGCTGAGAGCACTTGGGGAAATGTAGGCATGATTCCATATTCGTTATGCAGCAAGCGCTGCCTGTGACTTTGTTGGTTGCAGTGGCTTTAATTGAATTGGCTTGCCAATAAAGCTGTTGTCATTCAGTAAGTGAATTTGTTGTACTACTCGCACCACAGCTGCTGCATACAACCAGGCATTTCCTGAAGGCAAGCCAACCTTGCAATACCCTGGCTGGAGTCTGATTGTTTTTTCTTCCCCCAAACATATCCCCAAGGCCTTTTGGGTGCTGGTCCCATTCAGAGAAGCAGACGTCCCAGGAAGGCCACAGGGCACACTGTGACCCCAGGCACTGGCTACAGGCTGCATGCTTGCCAGGCTGGGGACCAGTTGACCCTGTGGGTTTTCAATTACTAGTCACTGACCTCTGTTACCCTGCACTAGCCAAGAGAGAGCTTCATTGTTTCTCACTGTGAAAATAAGTACAGAATATGAAGGATAATATATTTTGTCAGTCAGGAACTTAGAGTCCTATTAAGAAGTCTAGTAATATTGATAAAATAAAGCAATGTTACCAGTGGCATTTATTATGGAATATGTAGGCTGTTGGGCCAAAAATATTCTAATCTTCCACTGTTTATAAAACATTAGGGAAGGAGAGGGGAAGACTGCTTGATTTATAGTGACTGTAAGGTGATACTGAGATGATGTAAAGTATTCAGCTAAGAAAGTGTCACTCCTTGGCTTTAGCACATGAGATATGCATGCTTGCCTTAGCTGAGAACGAAGGACACAGAGCAGCACAGTGGTGGCCAAGGACCATTCTTTTCCTCGGGAGCAGAGGCACACACCTATGCCTGAGTACCACCGCTGCTCAACTGTTCAACGGGGCACACCAAACTGCATTTTATCCCCTTTGAGAAGGGGGGAAGAAATCTGGATCAGTTTCAGATGTTGTGGCTCAGCCCCAACTCTGAAATTAACAAATTACGTCTTTTTCTTTCTGCTGCATTGAACTGGGTGGATTATGTCGAGAAACATAGTTTTCTTATGAATTTTTTTTAAAATAAACTCACATTACCTTGAAGTTCATTCCATCAGATTTCTCCAGATTTATACTTATTGTAGATTATTTTTAATGCACTCAAAATATGGGTGGGTAGGGGTTCTCTTCTTAAACTGGACCGTGCTCAGACAGATGCCTAACATACACTGAAAGAGATGAAGTATTGTTTTGTGTATCAGTGTTACATGAGATGAATCATAAATTTGAGGAAATAAGCTGGCAATTAGCTGGTTAAACTAGCACATGACTGTTCCTTTCTAGACATCCAGTAAAACACTCCATTCCATATAGATTCATGCTGCTTGAGCAGTGAATCACAGAGACACACTAATATTGACTGATAATGGTTAAAGTTTCCTCGATTTCAGTTCCAGTAGATTGAACCTGTTGCCTTCAGCACTGAGAATCTGTGTGTGTAGATCCATAGAATTGCTTCGGAAAAGGCTGTGGTGCCTGTTTCCAGCCCAGGAGGAGCTGCTCTTCTGTCGGGTTGGGAATAAATGCACACCAAGGATAAAGCTGGTGGTGAATGATCATGAGTGCTGTAAGGTTGAATCTATTCCCTCATCCATTCTTGGGATGTTAACCCAAAATGAAGTCGCTGAGATCTGCAGGACTCTACCACACAGAAGAGTTTGTCCCCCTTCTTGCTATCCCAGAACTTGTACCTAGCGTGTGCTCTTGGGATGGACACGATCTGCTGAGGAAAACTCTGGGGAGATCCTAGTGGTGAGCAACCTGTGCTTGGGGTTATTCATAGCAGCCCAGCTTACCTTGCAGCCAAGATAGAAGCTCATGATAACTTCATCTTATGTTTGTGGACTACAACTGTATTTTTTTCTTTAAAAAAAAAAAAAGAGAGACAGAACATTGAGAGCTTTTGTATGCCTCTACCTCCCACATCATTAGAAATAAACCTTCAGTATTAAGAGCCACGTGCTTCTCAATTTACTGATAATCAAATTGGCTCTTCTTTATTAAGAAGGGTAGTACTTTTCTTCTGCACTCCTCATGTTCATGGTTTAAGAAAGTTGGGCAAGCATACTGACCTTCATTTAGAAAGTGATTTCTGCATGGCAAACACAAATAAAACATATTTTCTCAAAGACTGAGGTGAACGATTGGGAAAGTGGGGAGTGATGACTTCTAGAAAGCAGGATCGAATGGCTGGGAGATCTGGCCTTTGAAACCAGATCCTAGAAGAGCCATGAATATTGGTTTGTAGTAGGTCCATGTTTATTTTTCTTTCTCCTTGGCAGGCACTGCTTTTGCCTTTAAGTTTAGTAGGGTGTGCAAAAGACAAAAGTTCCCCTGGAAGCAAAGGGAGGAAGAGTGTAGTGAATTGATGGTCAGATTGCAGAACCAGGTTGTGAATCTTAGGGTGGTTTGAAATTTGAAGTAATTTTGAGCACTTTTAGCTCATTGACTATGCCAGCTTAATGTTTTATGTGCCGAGTTTGTGTCAAAGTTGAAAATAGCATACAGAGGAAAAAGGGAAGTATTTTTTAGCTGCTAGCACTAGCAGACAATGGGTTTTAGTCTTAGGATGTTGCTGGGCATTAACCACTTGGTACCAGCTCTGCTGGTATGAGAGAGCTTGGATGCTCTGCACTCAGCACTCAGCAGCTGTTGAAGGTGTAATTAACTGCGAGGGTGGCAGAACAGCCCAGGGATGTGGTTTGCATTTTGTGCAACTGAAAGTACCCTTGTTGTTCAGTAACATGGCAAGTAAAACTTGAGCAGGGCAGCAGTGAGTGTTGATGAGGAGTTTTGAAACAGCATGAGAATGAGTTTTATTACAGCATGTCACCTGCTGAAACCACAGAGCTGGTGCAAATAGTCTATTAACAGAAGGCTTCTGTGAAGGTCTTTGGCTTTTTAGAGAGAATTAAGGTTTGTTTAGCAAATGCTTGCTGTGCCAAAGCTCAGAAGTGTGCGTGCTCGTGGGCTTCTCACTGTTAATACTGCCTCTGAGTGCAGTGTTGTGAGGGATACAGTTGGTACCTGCAGCTGTGGAACAATGTTCTGGCCTCGAGTTTCTCGTGTACTGGGCACCATTTCCACCTCCACAGCCTGGGCTTGCAGTTCCATGCCAGCAGCAGGGTGAGTTCTCCCTGCACCAAGCATTTGCTTTGCATGCACAGGGACTGCCTCTTTGCTTCACCTAGGCTGTCAGCAGGGTCTGGAAGGCTGCGCTGGGTGCTGGTGCTGGAAAGCGCTCTGGTGGCTGCTGTAGTTGTATGTTAACAGCTGGATACTTGAGGAGAGGGGTTGGTTCAGGCCAAGCTCTGTACTGGGATGAGTGCAACTTTACTACCATGCAGCATCTATGTAGGGTTGGGGATTTCAAGTCTTGCTGTGTGCAAAGGTATGAAGGCTGAGGAGCTTTGCCTAGGCTCCTACGCTTTCAAGTCCCAGGACAGATTTTGGAGGAGTGCTCCAACATAACTCAGATTTTTTTTTCAGTACAGCACATCCCGCAGAGGAGCAAAAGAAATTGCATTTTAACTTAAAAATCCTGCTGTCAGGTTTTTCCCCTCTTCCTGGGAAAAAATGGAGACACACAGAGCTGGTGACATGACCAATAAGCCTGCACCTCTGGAGCTGAATTCAGAGTTGATTTCAAATTCTTTAAATGAATTAACTTCCACAGACACAATTTCTGATAGGAAATACTGTAGGCTACCTCACAGAAATTCCCTGAAATCAATTTTTCATAGTTCTGAGTCTTTGCAGAGGAAAGACTAGCTTGCGAGCAGGGTTGAATTACTTCTGTCACACACCAAGGAGATCCTTACAGATTAGAGGGAAGAAATCACTTGAAAAATTAAGCAGCACACTGGGGAAAGCAGTCCAACTGTTCTTTTCTCCACTGACCTCTGGGTTTTAAAGTCTTCAGCAGGAAAGGAAAAAGCACCTGGAGGCTTGCTGTGAGCATTCCCCTGCTCTCTGGGTAAGCAAGGGCAGGCCCTCGTCAGTGTCAGTCAGATGCCCATCTGTCCATAGGCTGCTGGACATACCTGCTTGAAACCAATGTGTGCCCTTTTCTAACACCTTTCTTGGGTGGATCTTGGGGATCTGATAGGAATCTTCACTCACCTGCGCACTCTGACAGTGGTAGCCATCCTCTATTACTCATCTTTAATTGCACCAGTACAAAAGGCAGATGGTTTCTTCATCACCATTTAATTTACTTGGTTGAGAAGAAGGAAAATGCATGGTTTCTTGACTAGGCTGTCTAAGCCCTGGTCAGTACCCACACCACGGTTGTTTTTGCCCAAACCTCTAGAAAGAAGAGCTCTGCGCTTACTGTGAGTGCAGCTAATTCAGCCCCAGAATTTGCAAAAATATGGTTTTGAGTAGCTGAGAAAGTGATTTGGGAAATAAAGAATTGAACTGTGTGTAGATGCAGAGTGTGTTTAGTAGGCTGGTGTGTGTATCTGAGTAGTGGGATGACAATAACTCCCTACTTGTATTTGTATAAAGATTATACACTAAGGTTCTGATCCCAAATACTTGAAGTTGATGAAAATATTTCTGTTGGCATTAATGGATTTTTCTCCAGCTCTGCAAGTGCTGAATGAATTCAATGAAATCAGAAGTGAGAACCTGAAAAGAATGTGTTTAGTCCAGACAAAAAAGAGAGGGAGGGGAAAAACCAAGCCAAAACACCAAACAAATGCAGTGCAGATTCTCTCCTAAAACTTTAGCTTCTGTCTGCTTCGAAGTGCAGTAAAAAGGTGCTTTCCATATTACAAAGCTTTTCATGGAGACAATGCTTGCTCTGAGCAATTCATTTTCGGGTGATCTCTTCCAATTTGCTTGTGATCATTGAGAAGGGGGAATATTCAGTGTAAAGCAGCCAACCTGTGTGGAATTCACAAAGACTAGAAACCTGCAGCTGGAGGTAAGATTGAGCACTGTGCTTTACTGAAGGCCTTTGCATGAGCTGAGTTCTGGTCTTCCCAGCCCAGTTCCTCCCTTCAGTTAGAGTCATTCATAGAGTTACACTGCACTGCATGCAGTGGAAGAATGGGAAGCTGTAGTGGTTGTACTGAAGTTGATACGCTCTAGATTTACTGTGAAATGAGAAAAACCAAACCCATAATGATAATCACCCATAGACCTGAAAATGTTCTACAAAATACAAAACAGCATCATGATGCCTGTGTTGCTGAGGAGGACATTGTGACACAAACTGCCCCAAGGTCCTCACTAGATCTGAAACTTCCAAATCTGCCTTAACTCTGAGCATGCTTGCCCCACTCCCTGCTGGTGCTACCGGACTGAACAAGTGCAGACAAACCCTGCTTAAAACTGCTGCCAAGCCTCGACTTAGCAGCTTGCCCAAGTGCTCAGGCGATAAGATTTGTCCTGCCCTGTTTTGAGAAGGGAGTTGGTGGTTGCAAAACATGTCACACTGACTGAAAGTTGTTACCATCTGGTGGCTGCATGGATGCTCTGGTACTAATGAGGACATAATCTGAGGCAAGTTTCTAGTGGAAACTTGCTATCCTTTCTAGTGGAAACAGCTATCCTTTCTTGAGTTCTTATGATCGTACTTCACCATACTGGACACTAATTGGCATCCTTATTTGTGGTGACTAGATATGAATGGCCGTGGAAGCATTTTCCACAAGAAAAAAGTCGTGGTGTATGGATGGGGTAATGAGAGGAAATGCGCCTTTCCAGCAGCTGCACTGTATGTTTTATGTGAAAACTGAATTTGAGTTTTCTAGCAATCTTCTACGAGTCTTGAGCAGTCTGAAGAATGAATCAAAGGATGTGAACTACTGTAGATGACGTAAGATGAATAAAATGGAGTTTGGCTATTGTCTTGATGCAGCTCCTCCCACATGTCAATAGGAGCCTTCTCCAAGGCTCTTTGTCTTTTAAATGCTTGTCCAGAAAATGCAACTTGCAGTGGAAGGTCTCTGGCTTGCGTGGAGATCTTCAAGGGATATGCTTGCTAAAAATGATGGCACACCCCAAGGACAGAAATGATTAAAGCTTGTTTATAGCAGAGCAAGGGCTCTGGCCTGGGAGAGGTGAACTCCCCTGGCTGAATTTCTAAAGAAACCTCATTTCTGATGGTGCAGTGTGGCTTGTTTCCTTTTGTTGTACCACATTACAGTATAAGTGTGGCTGCTGGCTAAGGCCTCAAGTAGCTCATGTCTGGCCTGGAATTCCTTGCTGGCAAGTCATTTGTGATCACAGGTAGTTGTAGAGTTGTATGCAGTTCCTCCTATCTCCCTTCTTATCTCAGCCATTCTGTACTGACTTACAACTCTTCTTAAATTTGAGAGGAGCAGTAGAGGCTGTGGTGGTGATGTGGTGTTAATGCCTGTGTTTACTTTAAGATCAGGTCAGCAACAGTGGTATCTCAGCCTGTTGGAAGCTACTTGGCTAGCTCACTATCAGTGAGTTGCACTTTCTTAACACTGGAACACTAAATTAAATATAATAATAAAAGCATGCTTTCAGTTGTGGAGCAGGTGGAGGGCTGAGGCCCACAGAAAGATGAGTTTCATCTTTGTTGTCAGGACGTGTTTTATTAGCAGTCCAGTTTGATCCATTATCTGGTCTGTGGAGGCATGGTATAAACGTGTTCATGTTGGTCACAGATGTGCGTGTGGAGCAGCAGCAATGAATCGCCGGTCATCCTGTATGGCAAGGGTGAAAGGGGAAGCTATTTACATAAATTATTGGAGAGCAGTAAATATTATTTCATGATATCACATCAAGATTAACTTAAGCAGACTTGATATTAAGAGGCAAGATGATTTGCTCTTAGTCAAAGACAATTAAATACAGTGCGTGAAGGTAAAAGAGAGTGTCTACTTAGGAAGATTTTTATCACAAGATGGGCGATGGGTTGGGAAGCTTCTAACCAAGATCTTTGTGGATTTTGCAGTCCTCATTCTAGGTATCATTGCAGCTTCAGGAAAAGAAATGTACTTTCCAAGAATAGGACTTTGGTTGGATGTTGGATGTTACTTATTTGCTAGGAATGGTTTCACTTACTATTAGGCAACTGGAACTCAATGTCTTCAATTTACCGATGTATAATGGAACTGTGAAGTACTTGTGGCCCTTACTGAAGTCAAAGGACACTGACTCAAGTGGGAACTCCATGCATATTAACTTGCTGAGAGAACAGATCCCTTGTTTGTTTATTCCTTCTTGAGTTGGTTGCAAATAGATTATTTTCATTTAAATTTTCAAACATATTTTTACAGATAAGTAAAAGCTGACACATTTGGCTACAAAAAAAGTCTCCTTATAAGTAAGTCTCTACCTTCTTCCCAATTCTGAAGCAGGCCAAGTTTTCCCTCATTCTTGGATTTTTAATCAAAAAACAAATTATCAGTTGGGGGGGAGCTTAAATTGAAAATTTTTGACAAGTCTGAACTGTGCCTGCACTTTATGAAAATCATGTCCTCCTCACTTCCCAACCACATCGCTGCCGGATGAGGAGTGGAGATCTCCAAAGATGTGCTCAGCACGTCCACGATTAGACCAACTATTTAACTAAGAACACTCAATCCCACCAGCCCACGTTCATCACAAAGTCCTTATTTTTAATTTTCCATCTAGTCTTTTTGTGGAAAAGATTTAACAGCTTTACTTTCTATAGCTCTTTCTGTATTTGCCTTTATGGTGTTTTCACAACCTGCTGTGCAGGGTGGGTATGGAGTGAAGTCAGTGGGGGATGCCCTGTCTTACAGAGCTATAATTAGATTTTTTTTTTTTTCCCAATTTTATTTTTTTTAAGAGAAACAGACCCAGATTGCTCCTGTTGCACAGTGTGTAACTGTGACTGTCTGCTGGACGTGGGTGGGGAGACATCAAGGCAAATGATCAGGCAAGATGAGCATCTGCTGTGACTGAGTTTGGAAAAGCCACACGCTTTCTGCGTAGTTCTATTGACTTCCCTGCATTTTGTGGTTCCTCTCCCTGGTGTTCTGGATGAGCAACAGAGAGGAGAATTTGGTACTAGTAGGTAAAACTGCCTTTTATTTTTATTTATTTATTTTAAATTCTGTAGCTTAATTACTATTATGCTCACTTAGCTCATCTGAAAGTGAGGCATAGCATAAGTTCTTTAGCAACCACTCATAGAATGCTTGGGCATTTTCATTATATCTATTCCTTGTTTCAATTCCAGAGTAATACAGAGCTCTTCCACTTGACAAGTGATCTGTGCCCCCTCCCAGTGGTGAGGTCTATTCACCAGTTCCCTTGGGAGTGTTTGCATAAGCAAGATTGAAATGCCTGATGGTTAGAGGAACAGCCATAGCACCACTTTGTAGCTAGGGTTGTTCCATCTCCAGCTGGTTTGGGCATCTGAGCACTGATTCACAGAGTGGACAACACCTTCGTTTAGATACCCGTCACCATTTAAACGTAACACACTTAAGTCTAATTTTCCTGGTTTTAGTTACTGTAGGATTTCTCTCCTTCCCCCTCTTTTTTTTTGGAAAGCCCCTGGGATCTCTACAAGGCAAAGATAGTTGTAGGTATAGAGGTGGTATTAGATCTTCCTGTAATTACATTGAAATACAGCTCTAGCAGTAAGAATAGGGAGGTGAAAATGAGGATCATTATTCCCATACAACTCTAGCATCTATGCTGGCTTTGGGGGTCCTTGAACATCATTGTGGAGGCTGAGAGCATAAGCAAACTGCAGTGCTTGCTGTGCGCTGCCCTTCAAACACGTTGTATGCACTGTATCTTCTTTCCCCATTCTTCATTATTTAAACTGCTCTACACTGGGGAGGTATCATCTCTTCTATAGTGAAGATAAGGGAAAATCACTCTTGCATTATTTGCTCCTTGGCTCTCCCCTTTGATGATGTAATGCCTCCTAGGTCACAGAGCATGTAAGACTTTCCTCTAAGGACAGACCCACAGATTGCAGAGGGATGGGGCCCAGACCTTTCATCTAGTTTGCTACTGAAGTCTTAACGTTACACTACCTCTGCTTCTGTATTCCTAGAGCATTTTATAGTCCTGTAATTTTATGATTTGATGCTTACATCTCATATTTCTGGTACTTAATATTTAAACTTGTTGCAGAAATGAAATTTTCTGCAGGTAACATCCTCTTTCCTAGTGCTGTTGAAGGCTTTTGCTATTTCAGCTAGTTGAACTCTGCTGAAAACTGTTCAGACTTTGAAAATGCCTGCTTCTGCCAGGAAGCTGAAGGAGGACATAAGTGACCTGATTTTCTTCTGGTAGAAATTGTTGCATTCATGATCTTGGGTAGTGACATGTTCATGTGTCTGCATGTGCAACAGGGAACAGTGTGCCTCATTCATCCCAGGGGAAACTGGTCTCCCAAAAACCATAGCTGCCTTTTGGGTTTCCAGTCCGAGCCCCATAGCTTTAAAAGCACAGCCTGTGGGGCAGAGACAAAAAAAAATATTAGTCCTCACAATGGCTGGAAAGCTGATATTAACAGAAGTAGTTACCAATTCCCTTTCTTCTCTCCTGCGTCTTCCTTGCTAAGGCTGAATTTTTTATTCTCCCCAGAATTTGCTTGTGTTTACTTTGTTCAGCCAACTGCTGCTTGTGGTGTGAGAAACATGATTCAGGATCAGTCTGTGCTGCTCCTTTGGTCCTGTTGTGAGAAGCTGTGTTGGGAAAAATAAGTCAGTGAGTAGCCTGTAGGAGGACTGGAGATGGTTACTGCTGTCATCTGTACCTGGGACTGGCCTTGGTTTTTCTATTGTTTAATTGCCTGGTATATCTTGAAGTGGTAATCCAGCTTAAATCACATTCCATTGTTATCATCAGCAGCCCTAGCAGTGGCTTTATCCATGCTAGTGGCTATTTGTCTTTGTCATAGGCTATTTAATACCTAATTTTTCATGGAAGGAGGAAAATATCATTAGATCTTAATGTTATTGGGCTCAAGAACATCAAGCTGGCTATTTTAATGAGAAGATGCCTGGTTATGTACAGGTAAGATCTTAAAAACTGTGATAGTTCCTAAGAGAAGTCTGTCCAGTTTAAATAATAGTGCTCAGCTTGTTTGCTGAAGAGCAGAGCTAGGGAAGGAAATGGTTTCTTGGGGATGGCAGGGAAGCAAATAAAGAAACTAGGTATTATGGGTGCTGGTGACAGAACACTGAGTAATGTTTCCACTTCAGGATCACCAGGTGACCAATGTTTTGCAGAGACATCAGTCAAGAAGATGTGTAGGCATACTCAACTTCTCAGTATAAAAAGAAAGAGAGAAACAAATAAAAACATTGAAATCTTAAGTGTTGCAAATTGATGCTCTTTCCCGGCAGTTCAGCTTGCTTGGGAGCATTTCACTTGAACAAGACCTACCTGTGAGTCAGACATTTGTTGAAGACTTGCATTTGTTTCCTGGGTTTAATCCAGTTTTACTGATGACCATGGAAGATTTTATGCAATGCCCAAACCCAGAAAAACAGCTTATTCCATGAGATGATTGTATAGATAAACTCATTAATAATTCTGAAATACTTTGGAGCCACTTAAGCTCATCAATAAGTTTAATCTTATTACTACATGGACTTTGATTAACTCCCTTCATGTCAGTTCTCATCTTAAACATTTGCATCAAAAGCTTGTGCTTGTAATTCTGTTTATTCAATGCTAATTTCTATTCAAAGTTTTCAGAATCTGAGACAGATCTCTACCTACTTGCAAGCGTTCAAAGCTTTCGAGGCTTATTTCTTCAGTCCATAACACTATAGTGAAATGAATCCTTATGAACTCAGAGTTTGACAAGTCCTAATTTTGCCTTTGGAAGCTCTTCAGGTCTCTGCGAAGGCAGCTCACGCGGGCTAAGCTTCAGCCTGCCTCCTGAAGTTGTTATGTGGAAACTGTCCGGTGTCTCTATTTTTTCAAGGTAAGACTTCATATGAATACGACTCTGTTGCTTTTGCTATAACTAGGCTGGAACTGGGAAGTGCTTGCTTTATGTTAAGGCTAGATGAATGTTAAGAATTTGATGTAATCCTGGACCTCCGGCATGAAACTCAGCTTGACCTTTCCTGTTGGGTGCTTTTATGCAATCCTACTGGACATTTAGCAATAAGAAAGGAAATGGAGGAAGGATATTGGTTCAACCATATGTCAGTGCTGGGACACAAAGTAACAAGGAGAGGAAGGACTGAGACGTGTACAAAGTCACCAGTTAAAATAAAACCTTTATAGTAGGGAATCAGGTGGCTTGGAGGAGAGATGTGTGCTGGAGGTCACTAGTTCAAACCCTGTTTATGAAAATAGCGGACAAAAATTATTGTTGTGTGATGGCTGATCTCCTTCCCAGGGTTGATAAGATTTGCTCCGCTCTAGTCCTCCCTGACATGATCAGCAGTCGCAAAAGCATTTCCCACAACTGGGAGATTAACAGAGGATACTGGGAAAAGAGAGAGGTGTCTTGTTCCTAAAAGCCAACTGCTCATGGAAGGTCAGGAGCCTGTGGCAAGAGTGTGTGGGAACGCTTGCACTGGCTGAGGTCTTCTGTCTTGTGGTAAGGAAAACAGTGACTTCATGTGGTATCTTGTGTTGTTTTTTTTGTTTTTTTTTTTTCTTCCTTTTCTTTCTTTCTTTCTTTTTTTTTTTTTTTTTTTTTTTTTTTTTTGACAAGAAAGGGCTCTTCTTGCCTTACTCTTAAAAAGCAACAAGGCTTTTAAGCCCTGAGTTTTTTTTTCCCCTTTAAGTGTTTAAGCAAAGCACTCCTGCTCTTCCACTGTATCGTCACCACCAAGGGTAAGGCTGAGTTCCCAAGCATGCATAGAAGATGGGAACCAGGTATGTGAAATGAGATGGTACATTTTTATAAGCTCCTCACCACCATTAGTGTGTGCCAGTGTCTAACAGCAACCCATGTGAATCATTTTTGCAAAATATTGGTGAGATCACAGCTTTCAGTAGGCTTTGTGTTAGTGAGGGAAATGGCAATGGGCTGGTGTGGCAGATTGTGCCTGCTGCAAACTCTCAGTTGGATTAAGGCAGCAATTCATCTGCTGAGAACTCCAGTACTTGGAATTGTGCTACACAAGATAGTAACTATGGGGGCTTCACTTCAGACTTGCACTAACTTTAGAGGCGTTTCTCCCTTTTCATGACTGGCACCAGGCTTAAGCTAGCAAAATGCACCAACAGCATGACATTAATTTTCTTTCTGCAGTGTAGAAGCATGTCTGAAAAAAGATGTCAAATTAAAAATAGTGTGTCAGGGCTTCCTGTGCCAAATCAGACCTTTGGCCATTGATAGTGTTTGCCTTTCTGACAGACAGAAGGTAGTTTCTGGTAGTTTCTGATGCTTCATACCAACATCTGATATTCAGTCAAGAAGGGCATAAAGAAATGTACTGTATAAGTAGAGGCAAAAAAACCCAAAAAAACAAAAACGAAAAATCCCCCAAACATCACCCCTTGTCCTCCAAGAAAATGCGAGCACAAATCTCAGATCTGGTTCTTAAAGCTTTGCAAGTGAGTAGTTACTGCTGATTTAAATTGAATTGCTATTACTGAATAGAAGTAGCACAGATGTGCAAAACCTCCTAGATTCATACCTGGAATTTTGTAAACCAGAAGCAGTTTGATTTACAGGGAAAAGCCTATGCTTTCAATGAAAATAGTATGCTTTCAGTCACTTGTGTCAGAGCTTTACTGCAACACTCTCAGCTTGTGCAGCGTTTGCAGGGAAGGAGAGTGCAAAGGAAGATCCTGTAGCACCATTCTTTGCAGAGGTTCCAGGAGTTGCAGCACCACCTGGAATTTCTCTAGTCTTCACCTGTAGGGCTGGTCAGTTAGACTTGTCTCTTTTGATTAATTTTTAAGCATATGGGAGATCTAGCCTCCAGAATCACGCACGCAATGCTGCTACTCTGCTAATGCAAACTGCAGCAAAACTGTGAGTAAAATCAAATACATTACATATTAGAAGAAAAGTCTATCTTCTGTACCCTCCTGGCAAAATGGGTACATCCCAAAACTCAGGGTATCAGCATTGTGGAAACTGGTTTCAGTGTTCAGTGTGACACGTCCAATTCTGTCCACACTCCTGACGCAGAGGATTTACTTGTGGCAGTCCCTTTCTCTTAGGCTGGGCTATTCCTTTCTCTGAGATACTTAGCATTTGGAAATATATCCTTGAATCTCTTCCATTTCCAAAAGTTCCTTCTTTTTCAGAATTTAATTTAATGTGACACTTGATACTTCACGTCACTGATGCACTGAACAATAACAAAAGTGAGATCTTTGAACAGAAGAAGAGTGCAACGTGATAAAGCAATTTGCACTCATTGATTTTTCATAGGCGAGGATAAGAAGAGGCAGCTACCACACTTAAGAGAAAAGAAACTGAGGAACAGGAGAGTGCAGTGAGGAGTCCAAGGTCTTGATTTGCTGCCAGATGAAAGACTCAACTTTCTCAGTAACTGGCCTCAATCTGGGGAACCAATCCTTATAGGAACTAAATGTCAAAAGCAGCCTTTTCAGTTTCCAGAAGAGAAAATTACTTTTCTTTGAAATTAAATCAAAATCGCTGGCAGATGGGTGTGTTTATTTGCATTAAGCCCCTATGCATATCATCTTTATTTTAGGGGGGAGGATGAGCAAAACAGGTACCGAGTGGACATCTCTATGGGAAGCTCCTGGTGGCTGCGGTTGGCTTGGGAGGTCCTGAGCAGAACAGAGCGAGACTCAGCAGTTCCTTTTTCTGACAACTCTACCACAACAGAGACGAGGCAAAAGCTCTCCCTTCCCAATTTTTTTCTGTCTAAATTCAGGTTGGAGTCACGTGGGGGAAAACCCCTCCCTTTTTTTTTTTTTTGGTGAAACCACCAGCAGATGTATGAAGTATCATGTGAAAGATGGAATTTTTTTCAGATTTCCTCAGAGTTGCTTGCTTGCTTGCCTTAGAAAATGCAAGCTGGATTCTGCAGGTGACCAACTGGAATCTTAGACTGAATGTGGGGAGCTCGTTTGTGATTGAAAGCATTATTTGCTGTGAAGGAAGGGGCGTCTCATTGGCTATCTATCATGGCATTTCATTCTGAATTAAATTCTGCTGAAATTGTGAAGTGCTGGACTCACAATAAATGGGTGCTGGTGTGATTCTTTCTCCATGAAACTCCCAAAGATTTTCCAATTATTTCAAAGTTTAAAGGAAAAAATGTTTTCCATCTGGTGCTACTCCTGTAGTGGCTTCACTCAACAGTCAGCTAACTTTGTCCTCCTTGTTGCATCCCTCACTGCTTCACCTGTCGCCACAGCTGGGAGAAAAAAGAAGGCAAAATGTGGTGTGCTTTGTTTGCTGCAAGCTTGAGCTTCATGCACAGCTTGAGCAATTGGTGCACGTGCCTGTGCAGGTCTCTTCTCTGGGCAGCTGGGGTGTGACTCAGGCTGGGACAGAGTTGAGAACTGATGTAACATGCACCTGGCTGGCCAGGTGGGAGAAAAACAAGATTGTGGATGTTGTCTGCTTGCATTGGTGACTTAATACCCAAAAAGCAAAATGCTTCCTGTAGGCTATGATTAGATGTAGCAGGCACTGGCCTAATACTGGCAAGGCAACCTGCTGGCCAGGGGTATGGCAAACAGCAGGGAGCAGTGGGTGGAGGTGCCCATGGGTGCTTGCTGTTTGAACAAACTATTTAAGCTGAAACTGCCCTTTTTTTTTTGTTCTCTGCCTCAAATAGTTCATTTGGTCGGTGCATAAACACAAATCGCTCTCCAAAACCTGGGGCTGTCTTGTGTGTCCAGGTGGTGTCTGGAGGTTACACATACCTGCCAGATACTCTACATTTGGAGGGCATTTGGAAGGGAAGGCCCACCATGCACAAAGCCCAATGTTTACATTGTTGGGTAATTTTCTTAATATTTAAAATATCCTGCTGTTCTGGACAACACAAAAAACATGCTGTGATTTGCAGCTGCAGTGAGAAGGGCAGTGAGGTGTATGAGGTGTGTGAAGTGGGAAAGGGCCCCTCGCTTGCTTGGGCCTTTCTCTTCCCACATGAACCAGCCCAAACCTGAACCCTCAAAAGCTGCCCTGAAAGGCTGTTCCCTGTATGGGGACAGGCACATTCATGGCTATCCTGACATCCCATCTCCTGGTGCGTGTGCACATCTCTGTGTGGCTCCCACCTGAGGTCACGATTCTGTGTTTGAGGGAGCATGGAGACTGTTCTCAACAGTTGATGGGGAGGTGAGCCATGTACACACACACAAAAAAATATGGCAGGGAACATGCAGGGGGAGGAAAAACTAATCTTCCAGTCATATGGATCTTCAATCTCCTCCTGAACCTGGGATCTTCAATTTCCTCCTGAACCTGGGATCTTCATCCTCTGCTGCACTAAAACCATGATTTGCAGATACAAATGAGCTCATGAATGCGGTGGCCACCAGCCACCCCTGCTTCTCCTTTGTGGAACAATTAGGACCCTCTTTGGGGGTCATTTGCCAAAGTTAAGGAGAATGGTTGCCTTGGGAGAGTCTACATCTGGGCTGTGCAATGTAATGCATAGTGCTTGGCTCCTTTACTGCATGGTGCATGGCCTTCAAGTCCCATGGCTCCTATTTGAGGCTGACCCAGCCTGTGCTGTGTCCTGTGTGCACTTTCAGTCTTGTTGCAAATGCAAAGATCTTGTTTATCATTATATTTTGGGGTTCCTTCTTGAGTCTAGAAAAGCAATTTTGGGGATGCTGCTGGACAGCTACGTGCATCGTCTTCACATTTGTCACCTCCCAGTGTTCCTCCCCCAGTTCCACCTCTGCATTCCAAATAAACTTTTTGTTTTTTTTCTTCCAAAATAATGGATCACCTTATATGTAGTGCAAGAGAATCTGAGTTTAACAGCTCAGTGATGTTGCGGAGGGATAGGGCTCTGCAAAGGCATCTTCTGGAAAAGGGCTACTCCTGAGCCCATCCTGAGCCCTTTATCTTCTGTCCAGTGGAGAATGAGGAAGGGGGGGAATTAAGAGCAGCCTGGCAGATAATATATCTTATAAAATGCTTTTAAAATAATGTATACAATTCTATCCTCCGACAGAAGGCTCTGCAAGCTGTCCTAGCTCAGCATGCTCAGTGCTCTTTTGAGAAGTACCCTTTCAGGAGAGTTCTTCTCAAAAGAGCTCACAGGATCCTTGGTTTCGAGCAGTTTCACTTCTAGCTCGTACTCTCATTTCCTCTGCTTGGTGCTTTTCCAGGCCGTGCATGGGAGCTGCTCCTTTTCTCTGGGTCTGTGGTCTGCTGGCTCTAACAAGAGTGTAATCGATAACTGGTCAGAGGTGCCCAAGATGTTACAAAGGAACTTGCCCATAAGTTGCATCCCAACTAGGTGTGGGGTGAATGGACAAAGAGATTAAAGTATGTGCGGCAAAGTTTTAGAGAAACTCATGCAAAATTAGTTCTTGTGATGTTAAACATGCAACTTTTTGCAAGTCTGTATTAAAAACAAAATCTGTTTTTCATCTTTGTTTTGTTAAGGCTATTACAATCAGCCTGGGATTTTTCACAGATACATACATATATTTTCACAGCTGTTTCAATAAAAAAAAATAATAATGTGCTCTTGGTGGCTTGGAAATACACCACTGGCAAAGCTTCATAAAATGCAGTTATTACGTAGCAATATGGAAATCCAAAACACTGCATGTTTTATGTCCTATTTGAAATTCACTGTTTTTTGCAATTCTTATACAAATTAATTTGGAACCTTAGTGTTCGCTAAATTTGACTTTTCTATTAATTCAGCATAGGTTTTCTTAAGGCTCTGTGAGCAAGAAAAATATCTGTACTTGTGCCCCCGCCCCCGCGCCCCCCCGCGCACGGGGGGAGAACAGGAATTACTGTTTTATCTTTAATAGCATATTTGCATAAGGATAAGACAAAATAGATGTCCGACCAAAAAAAGCTTTCTACTTTCTGTTTTTAATCACCATATTTCTCATTGTAATGCGTGATTGTGAGACTCAGTTTTTTCTTCCTGCTCAACAGTATCTTGCAGTATCTGTACTACGAGGCAGAGTACAGTACATTTGGTACTCACGCAGATGAGCTGTTGAAATGATGGGATTAAAGCAAAAAGCCCACATTGGCAGGGTGTGAAAGACCAAAAACTCTGGGCTGGGCTGTGCTTAAAGACTGAAGCCGGCACTAAAGCAGAAATATATGAAAACATGGGAAGGTAACACTGCAGCCGCAAAGGAGAAACAAAAGTGATTAGCTTAAGTCCTGGCTTGCCACTGTTTGCCTTGCAAAGACAGAGGCTGATTTAAAATGGAGGAGGGGGGTGGGGGGGGGCGTTGGGAGGGGTGGAATAGGGAGACTGAAAATCTTTGGATTAATGTGAACTTTAATACTGAAGCAGTGTGTGTTTACTGCTGGTGACCACAAGACATAAATCTTGCGAGCACAATGTACAATGCGAGGCAGCCCCCAGGTTTTTTTTTTTTCAGCCTCAATTTGTGTGCAAGTGTGTGTTAAGTGCCGTTGAAAAATAGTGACCTTTAATAAAGGATCGTATCCTGAGACTATTTTCCCAGACACACGGTGACCTTTCAAACCAGACTGGGGTGAGGGGGTGTGGGCTTTGGACTTTGAACCGGCCAGTTCCCGCTGCGTGCCTCTGTTTGCCAGGCTACTTTTTATTGTGTCGCCAGGGAGCGTTCGGTATGCAAAGCAGGCTGAGCTGCCAGCCTCAACCTTTGCAAATCAATTTGTCTGTGCAGCCGAGTCCGCTGGAGTGAAAGATGCTGCGGCAGGACAAACTGCACCTCTTTGTGCCACCGGCGCTTGTGGCACTGCCGTCATAATCAGCACCGCCGAGAGTGGCGTTTCGGTCTGGGTTTTTATTTTATTTTAATTTTTTTTTGTCCACCTTTAACCCTGGTGGGTTGGTGGGCTGGCCATGGGAAAGGGGAGTATGTGTGCTTGTTTGCTGGGCCGTGGCAGTCCCCAGCCCTGCGTGGCCCCAGCGGTGCAATAGAAGCAGCTCCTCTCTGACGAGGAGGTGACACCCAGGAGCCACCACCAACTTTCCTGTTGGTGCAAGGAAGAAGGAGAAAAAAGGACGTGTCATGTGTGCCACATCACTGTCACTGCTTACATAAATGTAAATGTTTGCTAAGGGTTAACATTGTTGATTTCCCCAGGCTGCCCAGGAGGCTGGGACTCTACATTAATCAGCAACTAAGAATGCCAGAAAAGAGAGAAATGCAATTACCTCAGATCTTCTAAATTTAAACTTCTCCAGGTGGCTCCTCCCAAAGATATGAAAGTCCTTGCATTTTTTGTAAAAGGGGGGGCTAGATCTATTCCTCTTTGAGCAATTGATCATTTTTATACTCTGCAAAAGATAGGGAACAGAGTTCAGGCTGGCAGGGCAATGCTGACTGTGACGGTCCCCAGCCCTCCATGAGCGTGCCAGGATGTCACCAATTGTGTCCTTGTTCCATATCCTCCTTGAGCTGATCTCCAGAATCACTGTTTGGACTCCTTTCACATTTCTCCCAGAGACCCTCTCCCATGAAATTCATTTTGCTCTTGTCTACTGTGCACCTTATGTGCTCTCACAATGTGCCTATTGATTCTCAGATGCTCTTTGGGCATGGTTTGCTTCGTGCTCGCAGAGTTGTTGCTCAGCAATTGGCTGCACAGGGTTGTTGGTGGGCATCCTTTCTGTCTGGACTTTGATCCTAAACTTTGAATGTGTAGTCTGTTTTTTAAAATTAAATTTTGCTTTTGCTGCCTCTGCAGTAGCTGCCCATATAAGAGCTCTTACCCTGCGGGTAGAGCCATTCCTTACACTGCTGTAACTTTGGAGCAGTAGTGTTGTCTTTATGTGCGGCTCTTGCAGGATGGCTGCTGTGCTGCAAATGCACAGACTGGCTCACCCTGCCCTAACTTGTCCCTGATTTCCAGTTTTAAGACAACTCAAAATAATCGTTGTAACAAATTGGTACTTGTAATAAGAGGAGGCGTAGGAGGAGGTGTTGTGGACCAACATTGGGTCCTCGGGGTGCAAAATGAATCCAGAAACAAGCAGAGGGGAAGTGTGGCAGGGATGGTTTTGCAGTATTCTCTCCACGTCCTACAGTCCTTTCCTTCCGAAAGGGAAGGAGCTTGGAAGAAGAAGGGAAGGGGAGAAGAGTAGTGTATCTGCAGGAGCCTGGATTACTTAAACTTTAAGGGGTTTGTTTTTTAGAAAGACTGTAAAAATGAAAAAGAGGAAAAGAATTTACTGTAGTCCAGATAGGAAGTAATTATGGTCTGAATAGAGATTTCAGCAGAAGGAGGGTCAAGGTAAGAAAGGGCTTTGTCAATGATCTGGAGGTGATGACAGGCAGATTTATGGACACAGGAGGCAGGAGAGGGAAAGCAAGCTTGAGTGTCAAGGATGGCTCCAGGATTTCTGGCCCTGAGAGAAGATCAGAGTCAAGGAGAATGCTAACACAGTCAAAGGCACAGCCATTTCATATTTATTTTCAGTATTTGTAAATAATACTGTTTAAGCATGGAAGGGAAAGGCTCTTTGCTGTGGTACTGGAGTGAAAGGACTTTATAAATAGAGATACAGAATATAATGACTTGTGGAGAACCGCAAAGGGATTTAGGTATGTCACGTGAAGAATTATTGAGATGTGAAGAATTTGAGTCTTTCTTGTAGGTCAGGCTTGTTATTAAGATTTTAGTAGGTGAGCTGGACATAGGCCAGTTAACCAGAAACATGGCTTGTGCTTTTTTTACACCATGCAAATATTGTATTGTCTGTGGGCACTTGTAAAGAGGCAGGGGTTTGTTCATTGAGCTGACTGGGCTTTCACAAAGGGGGACCCTGCTTCTGATGTCCTTTACCCAGGGGAACTTGGAGGAAGATACGCTGGATGTGCATAGCAGCATGACTCTGAGACAAGCTGGCCTGTCACAAGTCCTCACCTTCTGTTCATCTGCAGAGCGGGCTGCAAGGGAAGATCATTGGCTGTGAAGGGACAGTTCACTCTTGTCCTGATGCTTTCATCCTCCTCCTGTGACTTCCATTGTGCCTATTGGTGAATCTGTAGATAAGTGCTGCACAAAAAATTCCTCGCATCTTAAGCACCGTATTTTTGGTAAAAGATGTAGGTGCTGTGGAGTGTGCTGCATGCAATTACTCTGAGTTATGGATCAGATGAAGCAGAGGGCTGGGAGTGAATTAGGTGGCCTCACTGTCTCTGTTCTCAGGTTTTCAGTTAATGGCACACTTAAAGCACTTGCTCAGTGCTGCATCCTGGGGTTGGTCATTCTTCAAGTTGAGCAGCTTCTTTACGGAGCCAGGACCAGCTGAAAATGCTGTTTGAGCATGGAGAGCGTAGGGCAGCCTTCTCTCCCAGCCTCACCTTGTGTCAGAGCTGGGATGGGCAATCTCAGCTCATCAGCTTTGGCAGGCAGGATGGACCGCAAGCTGTGGCTGATGCACTGCTGGGCCACTCCTATTCTACCTCTGTTCCCTTCTGTGTTGGGAGTCTTCAGGGTGACACTGGGTTTTTAAACACTTACTCCAAGACCTTATTCATACAGAGAATTCATACTTATTCATACTGAGTTTATTCATAGCATTCTGTCTTGTAAGCCCTTTGATTCAAGGCATACACAGGGCTATGAAAGGGGGGTTAGCTAGTGGATGCGTGCTCTGACTGCTAATAGCATCTGTTTTATTTTTATGTCCTTTTCCTATGAGTATATGGTGGATCAGTGTGCCCAGGTCTCGTGCAGGAGTGGGTCTTGGATGAATGGTAGCTTTGATTCAAATCATCCAAAGGAAGCAACCAGAAAGGCTTGCTGCAAGGAGAGAGTGCATTGCTAAAGTTGGGATAAATCCTTCCCCCATTACAGGGAAAGTGTTTGCAGAAGTGAGGGAAGAAAGTTTAGCTGAAATTCTACATGGAAGTAATTGACTTTTTAAGGGACTAGGAGAAAATCTGACAGCAAAGCCTGATTATTTTTTTTTCTCCTGTAATGCCAACCTTCCTTCCTTTCTTCTGATTCACCACAATTGCTATAGTTTTACTGAACCACTACATGTATCATGGTGGGACATGATGAGATATGGAGGGAGTCCAGCACTGCTTAGAAAATTCAGTTGTGTGAAGGAAAAGGCAGAGGTGCACCTGAAGGATGAGTTCTGTAAGATCCATTAGAAATATTTCCCAATTAATGTGGTTCAGTTCATGGTGGCAGGTCTTTCTGTTTTTAAGTGCTTTCTTCTTTGTCAATGAAAGCTAAGGCCTTCCAGGGAAAATGAAGACTTGGTGATTTGAAAAGGAAAATTCTTTTAAAAAGGAAAATCTATTCAGTAAAAAAACAAAGCAAAACAAATCTTGAAGAAATAAAGTGCATTCTTTCATTGGAAAAATGTGAGTGGCTTGATGGGAGATCTTGATCTGTATATGCTTCCTCACATAACACTGCTTAGTTGATTGATGCGTGGATGAAGTATGAACTACTGGTTTGGCCTAGAAATCTTTCATTCAGTATCAGTGAGCTGACCTGGGGCCTCCAAGCAGCAAAGACCAAGCTGTTTCCTGGAGGCTTGTACAGCAGAACCTGCTGGCTGAAAGGCATTTTGGTGCTTCGTGGTTCCCTATGGAGCCTGGTCTTTTGGGACACACCATCAGTTTGAGTACGTGCTGTTGTCTGCAGCTGCTTTGGAGTTCTCATTTCCCAAAAAGATGAGGGCTTTTGGTGCAACTGATATGTGCCTGCTAGATTATGTTAGGAGACATTGCTTCAGATTGTGTTTTCACAAGCTTCCTTTGATTTCATGATCCAGACTCTGTTATAATTTCTAAAACTGACAGCATTGTTTGACCAAGTACATCCCCCAAGTCTCTCCCATGGAAGCATATGCACAAACACTTTTATTCTTGTTTGAAACTGAGCCCTTGTGTTTATCTGATGCTTTATTTAGCCATTAAAGAGCAGTCTGTCATCTTATAGTAATGCCTCGCAGTGCCTTGGGTCATGGGGAAATTAGTGGATTGGTGCCATGAAATGGCATCATTATATCCCATCAATGTGTACAAGTTATGGCTGGAAAGCTGCTGTTTCTAGATTTTTTGCATCTGTTGCATTGCAGACTCTTAGCCAGGATTATTCGGGGGTAATCTTGCTTCTTTGCACTTTAGTAAATAAAGCAATATTCAGGAGAGTGGAACAAATGCAATTCTCTGTCAATAGAGGCTTGCAGGAGTTGAAAAAAAAATTCCATTTCATATATATATATATGAATGCTGTGGAGATCAATTTACTTGAAGTTAAACAAGGTCTACACAGTGAGTGTCTTTCCTCAGTCTGTTTTTCTTTTCTGATTGATCTAAATCAAGTATACAAGATATTAGGAAGAAATTCTTTACTGTGAGGGTGTTGAGACACTGGAACAGGTTGCCCAGTGAGGTTATGAATGCCCACTCCCTGGAAGCATTTGAGACCAAGCTGGACGGGGCTGTGAGCAACCTGTTCTCGAGGGAGGTGTCCCTGCCTATAGCAGGGGATTGGAACTAGATGATCTTGAAGGTCCCTTCCAACCCAACCCATTCTACGATTCTGTGGTTTCATAATGAAGTCTTCTGCAGGTTGGTGGGGAAGCTAAGTGGGTATCTAAGTCACTGGAACTAAACATAATAATTTGGAGCACTTGTTTACTGGGATTTTTCTTCTGGGAGGATTTGGAAGAGTTTGAGTCTGGTGCAGCTTTGGCTCAGGGCTGGACTGGGCTGAACACAAGCCATCCCTGCAGCACTGGCCGTGGGCACTGAAGGTGGAAACTCTAGTTTTGACCTGGTATCAGCAGGGTAGCGATGGGATTTGTGTGCTGATCAGAACATCTCACACTTTGTGCTTGGGTGGTATGGACCTTTAAGGCTGCCCGTCTCCCCAGGGCCATGGTTTCCGGTGTTTTAAAGACAGCAGAGTGAAAAACAGCAGCATTTTCACTCTTTAACTTCCTCTGTCCATACTTGACCGCCTTGCAGGTGTGTCCTCCAGCTGTGGGATGTACGTGAAGGTTACTGGTGCTGAAAGGGGCTGGTGCTGCCAAGAAAAGGAGGCAGTGGGGTAGAGCGGGGGCAGTGAGCCATCTCCCCAGAGCTGAGCTGCTCCTGACTGGGGGCAGAATCCTCCCCTTGCTCCTGGCATTCGCTATCTCCTGCCTGCTACCCTTGTGATCCCTGCTGTCCAGAGGATGCTTGGAAGAGTTGAACCCTGCTGAGCAATGGGACAGTGTGAGAATGAAGCCGTGTTTTCAAACCATTCATATAGATGCTTTACTTCTGTCTCTGCTTCTTGCCTCACCTAGTTAAAACACTCATATAATGATTGAGAGGACGTTTTGCCCCCATTTGGTTTATGGCTACCTGCAGGAAGGAAAACTGGGATTTTGCTAAGTATTTAGCTACAAAGAACTGTACTATTGCAGTTGTGTGAAGTGCTCAGAATTTAAATGAATGTAATTGCCACTGCCCAGCTCAAAGGCAAGAGGGAAGGGCTGATGGCGAGGCAGGGATTTGATGCTTTGCAGAGGTATGTGTTTCCATCCCATTATTAAGAAAACTGGGTAAATCAATTAACGGCGTGTTACACGAAATTTGGGCTCTTCCTTCCTTCCTTCCTTCCTTCCTTCCTTCCTTCCTTCCTTCCT
>NW_024884416.1:37834-54930 GCF_019232065.1 Centrocercus urophasianus | reverse complement strand
TATTTCACATCATAACATCATGTGGGGCACTGGGACTTTCACTGTCAGTGCTCAAGTCCTGGGTACCTGCCCAGAAGAGAAGAAGAACTACATTCCCCAGGGGACCTTGCGGTCAGGGAGAGGAGGTTTAACTCCTGGCAAGGTCACTTGAGTTCTCTTTCTCGCCTGCCCTTCGTCGTGGGCGCTGCTCCTGTCTCCCTGCTGCTCAACTGCACTGCGCATCTCACCTCAGCGTTGTGCTGAGGCCTATCCACCTTTCGGACATTCTCTCTCTCTCATTATATTTGATTTATTAGCTTCAATTCTGATTATATTGTATTATAGTGTGTTCTCTTGCATTCCGATAATATACTTAGTAAATTACTTTGTTTATCCTCAGATCGATGCCGCTGTTTTAATTATTTTGGGGTCTCCTGTTTCCTTTTTTTTCCGGAGGCGCGGATCTGCGGATCCCTCCGCCCCGCTCGTCACAGAACCGGGCCGAACCAGCCCCTAAACCGTTGACAATAATCCACCTTGGCATGATTGTAGCTCCATATATTATCTTCTTAACATTTACCCCCCACACCTTGCAAAGCATTACTTTTTAACAGCTGTGTTTTCCACTGAAATTATACTTTGTGTTTTCAAGGATCCCTGTTATATCAACTTCAGCTTATGCTTCCATATGTGACTGTCTCTTGTTTTCTTCTGCAGCAAGTTCAGTTTCAGAAAGTCATAAGGGTAAAACAGTGCATAATATTTGGTTTTGGTGAAACTTCAATTATTTCCCTTCAACTTCTCACTTCCCATTACTTTTTGTTTTCCTTTTTTGAATTATCAGACATACATATTTACCCCTAAATCATTTTATTTTGGTCTAAAACTTGTGCTAATCCTTTTCTTCTGGATTATATCCACATTGTAAAATGCCTTGAAGGACTCTTTAAAACATTCCTTCTGACTTCTATAGCAGTCCTAAAAAAGCAAATTTCCTTGCAACTTCGAGCCACTACATATTATTCTCCCTCCTTGACAGATACACAATAATTTTTTTTTCTTGGTTGCCATTCTTCAGTTTTAGAGTCATTTAAGGCTGCTCATAACACAGATTATCTAAATGATGTTTTTCCGTGAAAATTATGAAACGCTATCAAAGTTAAGGTATGAGTAAATTACCAAAATACAATATTTATTTTTATGATCTACTTTGAAAATTCAACACCTCCATCCTAACTTGTTTTTAAGAAACGATGCAATCTGTTGTTCAAGATATCTCATTGCCTTGTACATTACAAAAAGGTAAAAGAATTAAGACTCAGCACACCTGCACAAAAGTATCAGTCTGTATATTTCCTTTTGGATAAACATTGGTCATTTGTTTCCTTCCACCTGTCCCTTCTCTTTGCCTTTCTGTAGTACCTTACTTCTATAAGAACTACGATGTTGAATTATTTGGAAAACAATTACACAAAAAAAGTTATGAATCATTAAGATTCAACCTTTACTGTTTCTATTTCAACCAGCAACCCCAAGTTTTTACCTCCATGTAATCAGCTAGCTTTTCTATAGAATTACACAATGATGCCTGTAGAAATACCTCTCACTCAGTCTGTTGTGATTTCTCCGGCATCTGCAACGACTAAGGGTAGGGAATTCTAGAGCACTTTGAGAACACATATGGAAGAAACTAAATTTTGGAAACAAATAACATATTTCTTTTTAACTGGAAACTTTGAAGTTAATCCTCTACCAGCACTGGCTTAAAGAGGAAATACTTCAAAAGTACTTAAAACTCCATAGAGAATTTAAATTGGTAAGATGCCTTCAGAAAACATTCCGATATGCAAACTTTGCTTTGTTTCTCCAGGTAGTTGCCCACTATCTCCTTTTTAATTCTCTATGTTGCTAGAATGAGCAAATTTTGTTTCCTTCCTTGTAGAAGAAAGAAGATATGGAACTGGGTAGTGGAGAATAAAGAGGGATTTCCACTCTATCTTTCCTCTGTGTATAATCTTATCTAACATTCACTAGCCGGCTACAGACTTTACAGCTTTCCATACTGTTATGGTTTTATGATTTTTGGTTCTCGGTATTCCACATCGTAACATCATGTAGTGCGCTGGGAGTTAAAGAGTTAATGCTCCAGTTCTGGGCACCTGTCCAGAAGAGAAGAAGAACTACATTCCCCAGGGGGCTTTGCAGTCAGAGAGGAGATAGAACTCCTGGCAAGGTCACAAGACCTTCCTTTTTTTCAGCTCTCCTCCCTGCTGCTGGACCTGACTGCGCATCTCACCTCAGCATTGTGGTGCGGCCTATCCACCTTTCAGACATTCTCTCTCTCTCATTATATTTGATGTATTAGCTTCAATTCTGATTATATTGTATTATAGTGTGTTCTCTTGCATTCCGATAATATACTTAGTAAATTAGTTTGTTTCTCCTCAGATCGGTGCCGCTGTTTTAATTATTTTGGGGACCCCTGTTTCCCCTTTCTGAAGGCACGGATCTGCACATCCCTCCACCCCACTAGTCACACAACCGGGCCCATAAACGGTTGACACATACATATAACATGTCCTGTAATCCATTTCTTCAACATTTTCATATTGGTAACTTAATACTCACATATACCCAAATTCTGCCATAAAGCCATAGGGAAACAAATAAAAGTAAATTTGAAATCAGAAGCAAAACTTAAATAAAGAGCTCCCAGCTCACCCTGCTGGAGGGCATGAGTCATGATTTTGAACACTTTCCTCTCTCTAAGCCCATACTGCTAGGTGTGCTGGCTATGCAGCCCCGTGGCCCTTCGGGGCTGTAGGCAGTGCACCCTCTCCAAGGCCAATAACTCTTAAACAGCCGCAGAACTCGCATATCCCTCACACGTCAGGAAATGCCAGTCCCCTCAGCACGACACCGCCCGCGGGCGGGGCCAGCTCCTCCACTTCCGCTACGCAAGGAGGCGGAGCTCCAGTCAAGTGAGAGGGGAAGAGGCTAGCTTCTTTTGATCTGCTTATTTGGTGTTGGGGTAGGTGGAGAGGATGGTGGATTTGCGTCTGCTGTTGGCGGGGGGGTGAGGGGTGAAAAGTCAGTGGGTGCGCGTGGCGTTGTGTCACGTTGTGGGGAAAGCAGTCCCGCGCGAGTGTGGAGGCGGGGAGGGGCAACTTACCGGCCGACCGAAGTGAGGAGCTGTCACGTGATGGCGTCGGTCGCAGTTGCTGCTTTGTGAGCACACTGGGTAAATACCGAGTTCGGGGGGGGGGGGGGGCCCCCGGACGGTGTGCTGTGTCCTTCTTCCCCTCCCCCCATCTCGCCTTGCATGAGGGCAGTAGGCCCACCGGCCCATCCCCAACCTGACGGCTGTATCGCTCCCTTATCCAAATAACGTTGAGGCTTCGGTCTGGCTGTGGCTTTTGTGTAGTGGCAGCAGCCCATCTACTAAAGGCCAGGCGGCTCTGCCCCACTTTTGCTGGTGTTCACCCCACTACCAGTCGCTTAGTTGGTGTCTGTGGCCTGCCCTGTGTTGCCCCCCCCCCCCAATCCACAGGTCACAGACCATGTTCTCTGGGGCAGAGGAGAAGCAGGAGTGGTTCTAGCCCACATCCATGCTTGATCCTATTGCATAGGATGGGGAGCTGTCCCGACCTATCAGCCACCCTGAAGTGTGTTGCTTCCTGTCCCTTCAGGGTGATTCCCTGCCATGGTACTCTTGCTGAGGTGGCCAAGGCCTAGAGTGTTGGTATCTAGGGGGGCAAGAGGAGGAGGGTGTGGAGATACGAGAAGGGCAGCCAATCCTCTCAGCAGGCCAGCCAAGGGGTTTGTGCTCACAGGCCCTCATGTGCAGTTGGGCACAGGAGAGAAATTTATTGCCATGGGTAACTCCTGCTTTGTGTCCTGTTTGTGTCTTTACTTCCACATTGCCTCTTGATCCTGGTTCCTCCTTTCCTGTTAAAGGATGTAGGCCAGATATGTCATGGTCACAACTACCTAGGACTTACCATTAGTAAGCATCACAGTGGTGACAGCAGATTATTTGAGGACAGGACTACAAACCAACCTCTCTTCCTGTTAACCTTCTCTTCCTAGTCCCCTTATCTCCTGGCTATGTATGGCTGCTGAGAATGGGAAGCTGGGGCAGGGCTTTATTGGGCTTGCTTGTATTGCATGAAAAGAAGTTCATTCAACAAGAGCAAACAGAAATTACAGCAGGGAGGTGAACTGGTAGTAGAAACCCTTCTAGAAGCAACCAAATGTAGAGAGGGATCTGGTGCACCTTCAAGTCTGATGGAAAGGATCTGAACTCTGGGATGTGAAATACACGCTTTAAAAGTAAACAGGAGAAAAAACAATGTGATGTCTGCAATGCCATTTAATGTTACTCCAGTGAACCTGCTTTGCAGCCTCTTACAGTTATATTAAGTCAGGAGTGTGAGTCCTACAGCCCTTTCTTGGTTGTGTTCAAAGGTATATGCAGTCCTGTGAAACAGAAGCTTAGGGTTTTTTTTGTATTGAACTATGTAAGGGAAAGCTCACAAGGGCCAGCTCAGTTCTCTAGCTACTGATCAGCCTTACTTCAAATTGGCTAAGTGTTGAATGCTTATAGTAAAGCAACAGATCAAAACAATAGCCTCTGGGGTGGCAGTGGCTGGTGAAACTGAGAGGCTGTCTTGTCTTGAGAGCAGCTGTTTTTGTTTCAAGGAAAGAAAAAAGCTGGATGTGAGGGAAGTGAGAAGGATATGCAGGCCTAGAGGAGGGCTTTGCATTGGAGGCCTTCAGAGCAAATTGAAATTGTCCTTCAAAGCTAATGACTTCAACTTAACTTTTGGAGACTTGCTCTTTTAATATTTACCAGACTTTCCTTTAGCAATTCCTTTGACGGTTATATCACAACGTCCAGTGGAATATGGGTTAGGGTTCCTATCTTGACTGACTTGGTATTTATACCTAAGCCTGATTTCTCTGTGGTGGTATGGCCTAACTTTTCTAAGGAATTTATTTTTAACCTTATGCTAGTGTCATGGTTTTATGATTTTTGTTATCAGTATTCCACACCATAACATCATGTAGAGCACTGGGACTTAAAGAGTTAATGCTCCAATTTTGTGGAGTGCCCATTTTTCTGGGTACCTGGTTCTCAGAAGAGAACTACATATCCCAGAGGACTTTTCACTGTTCCATTTCCATTTTCTGTTCAGAGGGAAAGATAAAACTGCCCACGAGTCATGAGACAATCCCTTCTTTTATTGCTTGTGGTGTGAGCTCCCCAGTCATCTCACCTTCAGTGTTAGAGTAAGGCTTTCAGTTTTGGACACTATCTCATTTTATTTGATTTATTAGCTTCAATTCCAAGTATATTGTACTGTAGTGTGTTATCTTGCATTCCACTAGCATATTTACTAAATTAGTTTTCTCCCTTAGCTCATTGCTGCTGTTTTGTTTTTAGGCCCATCTCCCTTTTTTTTTTTTTTTTTTCTTCCCCTTTTCCTTCTTCCCCCTCTCCCAGAGTGTGGATCCATGGGTCCCCCTGCCCCAGTTAGTCATGGAACAGGCTGATCTGGCCCAATAAACCATTGACTGCTAGTTAACTTTAAAGCAAGCTAGGCTAAATCAGTTTGCAGCACTAATGATATCTTGGAAATGTTCAAGGATTTTAGGGTTCAAGATTAGCTACAGATGTGCCACTAAAATCTAGGGGAAGTTAAGGAGAATCCCAACAACAAAATATTGTTACTTACCATAATGTGTTTTTTTTTTTTTTTTCTTAGCTCCAATTCCAAAAGGATAAGTTATCTAATGTTTTATCTTTTTTCCCCATATACTTTTATTTAATGTTTTATGAGGAAAACACCATTTTTGGTATGTTCTATATTTGTTGCTGGTGTCCCCCTAGTGATAGTAATCACAGCAAAATAATATGCTGATTAATAGTGTTTGCAAAATGTTTGTATCATAGAACACTACTGATACTAGTTATTAATATAATATTAATAATGTTTAATTGTAATTTCAGTAACTTTTAGTGCCAGTACTTTGGAATAGTTTTTTTGTGAAATAATAAAATTATACATCTTTTTTTGTCTCTTGTTTGACAAAAGTGCAGGAGCAGGGCTCTGGAAGAAACAGCATTGTCTTCAGATTTGCAACAGCCTCATATGACATGGATAAAAGGGAAGCTGAGTGACTTTTCCACTTTATAAGATGCCAATGTAAAAGAACCTTAGTGTTATGTATGTCTATTTCAAAACTATTGAATGGAAGGTGTTAAAGGAAATTCAAGTAATATCCACTTCAGTGTTGATTTTCTGCTGGAGCTTTCTTAATTTTTACTTAACTTGTGTGTTTTTTTCCCTGATACAGTCTGCTCATTTGTAAACCACTGCATCCTTTTTGCTTCTCAGAGACCTAGTTTGGACTTATACTGCTTTTCATACAGTTTCCATAAACAGGTTATGTTAATTAAAGTGAGAACTAGGATGAAAGATTGTGGAGTAGCTCCTCTGAATGCTCACCCATCTCTAAGGATCTAGGCTTGCAGAAAAAATTCCATAAAGGAAAGATCTCCAACTAGAGATCCTTCCCCAGTGGCAGTCAGCCCTTCAATGAGGTCTAAGAGAGCTGCAACCAGGCTCCACCCCTGCCAGTCACACAGCTGAATTGCCTTCACCTGTGCTCCCAGGGCTGACTGGCTCCTCTTCCCAGATGCTCAATGAGAGGCTCAGGATGTGACTCAATAGTTCCCATACACTCCCCACTGTCTTTGTATTAAGTATTTTGAGAATGGTCAGTATAACAGAGTGAAGCATATGGCTTCTGAAAGCTTTTTTTTGTTTTCTTTTTCTTTTTGGTTTTAAATGTTATTGAATCATGGCTCTTCTATAGTAAGCACTAGACTGATTAAACAGGGCCACCCAGAGCAAGTTGCCCAAGCCCATGTCCAGGCAGCTTTTGAAGATCTCTGAGGAGGAGACTGTACAACCTCTCTGGGTCACCTGTGCCAGTGCTCAGTCACCTGCACAGCACAGACATGCTTCCTGGTGTTCAGAGGGGACTTCTTATGTTCTAATTTGTGCTCATTGCCCCTTGTCTTTGCATTGGGCATCACTGTAAAGAGCCTGGCTCTGTCCTCTTTGCACCCTTCCTTCAGGTATTTGCATGTGGTGACTAGAACCCCTTCTCCTCAAGCCTTGCCTTTTTTCTCTAGGTTAAACTACTTGACAAATTTTTAGTCCTTTAGGGAAACTCAAAGCCATATGCTCTTACATCCCTCTGGGAAGACAGTGAATTAAAGATGGAATTTAGGAGGAGTGGTGGTAACAGACACTTTTATAGCTCTTCATTGCTGGAAAAGGTGGCAGGAGACCTGTGTGGATGAGCAAGGAGCTCATGCGCAAGCTCAAAGGAAAGAAGAAGGTCCATGAAATGTGGAAGAAGGGTCTGACCACTTGGGAAGAATACAGGAATGTAGTCAGGGCCTGCAGGGACGTGACGAGGAATGCTAAAGCCCGCCTGGAATTAAATCTGGTGAAGGGGATAAAGGATAATAAAAAAAAAGCTTCTTCAGGTATGTTAACAGCAAAAGGAAAGCTAAAGAGAATGTGGGCCCCTTACTAAGTGAGGGGGGTGTTCTGGTAACGGGGGATGCTGAGGAGGCAGAGATACTGAATGCCTTCTTTACTTCCGTCTTCAGTGAAAAGGCTCTCCCTCAGGTTTCCCATACCCTGGAGGTTAGTGAGAGGGTCTGGAGAATGGGAGACTTCCCTTTAGTCAGGAAAGAGGTGGTCCATGAGCACTTAGGCAGTACTAAGGTCCACAAATCCATGGGACCTGATGGGGTGCATCCACGTGTGCTGAGGGAGCTGGCGGAGGTCATTGCCGAACCGCTCTCCATCATCTTTGAGAGGTCTTGGATAACGGGGGAGGTCCCTGAAGGCTGGAGGATAGCCAGTGTCACTCCGGTCTTCAAAAAGGGCAAGAAGGAAGACCCAGGCAATTATAGGCCTGTCAGCCTCACCTCTGTCCCCAGAAAGGTGATGGAACAGCTTGTGCTGGGTGCCATCTCCAGACAACTGGAAGAAAAGGAGGTGATCAGGAGTAGTCAGCACGGGTTCACCAGGGGAAGGTCGTGCTCAACCAACCTGGTGGCCTTCTATGATGTTGTCAAATGCTGGGTGGATGGGGGCAGAGCGGTAGATGTAGTCTACCTTGATTTTAGAAAGGCATTTGATACTGTCCCCCACGACATCCTTATAACAAAGCTGAGCAAGTGTGGGATCGACGAGTGGACAGTGAGGTGGGTTGAAAACAGGCTGACTGGCAGAGCGCAGAGGGTCGTCGTTGGCGGTGCAGAGTCTGATTGGAGGCCTGTAACCAGCGGTGTTCCTCAGGGGTCGGTGCTGGGTCCGGTCTTGTTCAACATCTTCATCAATGACCTTGATGAGGGGATGGTGGCCATCCTCAGCAAGTTTGCTGATGATACGAAGTTGGGAGGATTGGCTGACACGCCTGAAGGCTGTGCTGCCATTCAGCAAGACCTGGACAGGCTGGAGAGCTGGGCAGAAAAAAACCGGATGAGGTTTAACAAACGCAAGTGTAGAGTCTTGCATCTGGGGAGGAATAATTGCATGCACCAGTACAGGTTGGGGGATGAGCTGCTGGAGAGGAGCTCTGCAGAGAGGGACCTGGGTGTCCTGGTGGACGACAGGTTGGCCATGAGCCAGCAGTGTGCCCTTGTGGCCAAGAGGGCCAATGGCATTCTGGGATGCATTAAGAAGAGCGTGGCCAGCAGGTCGAGGGAGGTGATCCTCCCCCTCTGCTCTGCCCTGGTAAGGCCTCATCTGGAGCACTGCGTCCAGTTCTGGGCTCCCCAGTACAAAAAGGAGTCTCCTTCTCTGGAGATGTTCAAGTCTCGCCTGGACGCCTACCTGTGAGACCTGGTGTAGGGAACCTGCTTTGGCAGGGGGGTTGGTCTCAATGAGCTCTAGAGGTCCCTTCCAACCCCTACAGTTCTGTGTGATTCTGTGAAAGGCGAATGGGTTTTGGATATGTGCATAGAAAAATGCCATGAAAATGCAGTAAGATGTGTATTTTAAATCTGAGTAATTTTTTTGCTTGTAAGTAAGGAATAATTGTATCAATGCTAGCTGAACTGAAGACCGTAATTCAGTAGTTCTGTGAGGAAAACAGGTCAAATGTTTGATCATCTGAGTGATAAAATTGCTTAAGTCCTATCTTTGTTCTGTCTAGGAATTGGATGGTTTGTAAATGATAGTTCAGTGTGCATATAGCATACGTGAAAGGGTAGGCTGACTTCTTATTGCACTTATTCTGTACTTACTGTACTATTGTTTGATCTTGTTGAACAAGATTATGAATATGATACAAAGGTGGGAGGAGTGGCTGACACACCAGAAAGCTGTGCTCCCATTCAGCAAGACCTGGACATGCTGGAGAGCTGGGCAGGGAGAAACCTTATGAAGTTCAAAAAGAGCAAGTGTAGGGACCAGTACCTGGTAAGAAATAACTGCACACACAAGTACAGGCTAGGGGCTGACCTGCTGGAAAGGAGAAATGCAGAGAAGGACCTGGGTATCCTGGTGGACAACAGGTTGACTGTCAATCAAGTGTGCCCCTGTGGGAAGGAAGGCCAGTGGTATCTTGGGGCACATTAAAAAGAGTGTGGCCAGCAGGTCAAGAGAGGTGATCCTCCCCCTCTATTCTGCCCAGGTGAGGCTACATCTGAAGTACACTATCCAATTCTGGGCTTCTCAGTACAAGAAGGACAGGGAACCTCTGGAGAGAGTCCAGCAGAGGGCTACAAAGATGATTAGGGGACTGGAGCATCTCTCTTATAAAGCAAATATCCTGGGTCACATCAAAAGAAGTGTGGTCAGCAAGTTGAGGGAGGTGATTCTGCCCCTCTACTCAACACCTCATGTGGAGTGCTGCATCCAGAGTGCAGTCCTCAGTACAGGAGACGCCTGTACAGTTATGAGCAGTGGGCCCAGGTAAACCTCATGAGGTTCAACAAAGCAAAATACAAGGTCTTGCATCTGGGTTATGGCAATTCCCACTACTGACACAAGCTGGGGGAAGAAAGGATTGAGTGCAGCCCCACCAAAAAGGACTTGGGGGTACTGGTGGATGGCAGCAGCTGGGCATGAGCAAACAGTGTCACCTCACAGCCCAGAAAGCCAACCGTGTCCCGGGCTGCATCCGCAGCAGTGTGGCCGGCAGGGCGAGGGGGGGATGCGCCCCTCTGCTCTGAGCTGTGAGACCTCACCTGGAGTGCCGTGTCCAGATGGGGAGTGCTCAGCGCAGGAGAGACGTGGGCCTGACAGAGCGCATCCAGAGGAGGGCTGCAGAAGTGGTGCCAGGGATGGAACACCTCCCCTGTGAGGACAGGCTGAGAGCAGGGAGACCTGAGAGCAGCCTGTGAGTGTCTAAAAGGGAGCTGTGGGAAAGAAGGGGACAGATTTTAGCAGGGTCTGTGGTGATAGAACAAGGGGAAATGGCTTCAAGCTCAAAGGAGAGAATTTGATTGGACATACAGAAAAATCTTTTTTAAGATAAGGGTGGTGAGGCACTGGAACAGGTTGCCCACAGAGGTCATGGATGCCCAGTCCTTGGAGACATTTGAGGTCAGGCTGGATGGAGCTCTGAGCAACCTGATTGAGCTGTAGATCTCCCAGCTCATTGCAGGGGAGTTGGTCTAGATGACCTTTAAAGTCCCTTCCAGCTCAAATGATTCTATGAAAGGCTGAGAGATCTGAGACTGTTCAGCCTGGAGAGGAGGATACTGAGGGGTATCTTACCAACACTTAAAAATATCTAAAGGGTGAGTGGGAGTCAGTTGGATGGGGCCAGGCTCTTTTCAGCAGTACCCAATGACAGAACAAGGGGCAATGGTGCAGTCTGGAACATAGGAAGTTCCACCTGAACATGAGGGAAAATAATATTTCCTGTGAGGATGACAGTATGTAGGACAAGAGGGAATGGTTGTAAAATGAGATGGGAGGTTTAGGTTGGATATGAGGAGGAAATTTTTCACCCAGAGGGTGGTGAGGCACTGGCACAGGTTGCCCAAGGAGGCTGTGGATGCCCCATCCCTGCAGGCATTCAAGGCCAGGCTGGATGTGGCTCTGGGCAGCCTGGGCTGCTGTTGGCGACCTGCACACAGCAGGGGGTTGGAGCTGGATGAGCACTGTGCTCCTTTGCAACCCAGGCCATGCTGTGATTCTATGCTCTGAAAGTAATGCCTCCTATTTCCATGAAAACTATAAAAGCTACAAAGAGCACAATAAGAGTATTTGAGCAAATTCTCAGCTACAAAACACCATTTTTCAACATAGTCACTGCCATTATGCATTTTCACCAGCAATGAACAACAGCCTGCATTTCACACTCGTAAAAAATCTACACCACCAGAGGTGACCTACTCCCCACTGTTACCTCTCCTGAAATGCACTACCCACCACCTAATTGTGCTCACATCCATCATTTATTCACTATAAATGTTCAGCAAGCATCAATGAATATCAATGGGTACAATTTTTTCCCCGTGGAGGAGTTCAGTTCTATACCCATGCTCACTAAGTACCTACATGTCAGTCTTTCAATGGTTTGCGGGCTGGTTCGGCCTGGTTCTGTGACCAGTGGGGTGGAGGGCTCTGCAGATCCACGCCTCCGGAAAAAGGGAAACAGGGGACCCCAAAATAATTAAAAACAGTGGCAATGATCTGAGGAGAAACAAATTAATCTACTAAATATAGTATCGGAATGCAAGATAACACACTATAATACAATATAATCAGAATTGAAGCTAATAAATCAAATATAATGAGAGAGAGAATGTCCGAAAGGTGGATAGGCCTCAGCACAAGGCTGAGATGAGATGCGCAGTCCAGTTGAGCAGCAGGGAGACAGGAGCAGCGCCCACAACGAAGGGCAGGCGAGAAAGAGAACTCAAGTGACCTTGCCAGGAGTTAAACCTCCTCTCCCTGACTGCAAGGTCCCCTGAGGAATGTAGTTCTTCTTCTCTTCTGGGCAGGTACCCAGGACGTGAGCATTAACAGTTAAAGTCCCAGTGCCCCACATGATGTTATGATGTGGAACACCGAAAGCCAAAAAATCACAAAACCATGACACAGTCGCCATTTTGTCAGATTGTCCCTCTGCAGCCATCTGTCGCACAGCAACAAAACGTAATGGAATATTGGTGGGAAGGTTCAACCTCTACTATCATACCACCAACATTCACCTCTGATGTCATGGGCCAACATAATAAAATATGAGGCAGTACTTTTGGAGCAGCTCTGGTACCTTTCTGTAACTTCACCCAGGATCATGGTGTTTCCCAAAGTAAAGACTAATTGAGAGAAGAGTCTGCTAAAATAAAAAACCTTGTTTTTTTTCCAGTAACATATACCACTAAAGAAGTTCCAGAAGGAAGAGATGAAATCATAGATTGTGAGACAGTATCAGAATAAAGTTTCTTTCCTTAATCTTATGTTTTTACTATGGAAAAATATTTAATGAAAACTCACAGCCACTTAGTTCAGTTTAGGTTTCCCAAGTGAAAACTTAAAAGAAGTGGAGTTCTTTTTTTCAACCTTTGTCAGGTTCTTAGAGATGAGCAGTTGCAGAAATAAGACAGAACTGAAAAGGACACAAAATCATTTTCATTTTTTTCTGCCAATTCTCGATTGTTCCTTTTATGGTGTAGTGGAAATGCTAAGTCAGGGCCTGAAACAATGACAGAGCACCTGGTGGGAAGGCAGGGCAGACCCAGGGGAGCTCAGGTGCATGCAATGCCACTGGGTGACCGGAAGGGGTGGAGCCAGGATCCACCCCTTCCCAGACCTCATTTAAGGGATAGCAGTGGAGGTAAGGGTATCTTTTTAAAGATTCATGTATACCTGATGCCTTATGAAGGTAAGCAGCTTCCTTTCCTGATTTCTTTGCCTTGTGCTATTGTGCTTGAGCAAATCCTCACTTGCTGCAGCTTGGGATCTCGCTGTTCTGCTGTCATTGTTGCTCTTTCCACTGTGTTACTCTTGGTGAACCAGGTGGATGTGACAGAAGCATACATATTTAGGATGGATTGTCTTAAAACAATAATGTGTTGACTGGTTATCAGGACTCCTACTACCCCAAAGGATGAACTCTTAGGGGAAAACCCTTGTACTGCAATGGGCTGCCCAGGGAGGTGGTGGAGTCACAGACCCTGGAGGTGTTCAAAGAACATTTAGATGTTGTAGTGAGGGACATGGATTAGTGGGAAATATTGGTAGTAGGTGGATTATTGGACTGGACGATCTTGGAGGTCTTTTTCAATCTTGGTGATTCTGTGATTCCTGGGTGTCCCATGGCTGAGTATCACATGAATTATTGAAGAATGAGGGGCTGTAAGGGCTAATGGTCCCATTATTAAATCCCCTTCCAAGATGGCAGAATTTTTGAATAAATTAAGACAATTTTTCTAACAACCAAGGAAAGAGTAATAGTACCAGTTGCTGTAGCATGGCTGCTACTACAATTAATTCATATCATTCCTCTGAGGAAGGATTGAAAAACAAAAACAAGCTTTTAAAAGCCCATATCAAACAACTGGAAAATAAAATGGGGTAAACTGCCTCACCTTGAATGGCATTTCCCCTCTAAAATTAAGAACTGTATCTATAGAAGGGGAAAAGGACTTAGATCAACAGGACCCCAGAAGAATTTCAAAATAAAAGAAAAATTAAGATGACAGAAGTCCAACTAGAGGATCTGGGAACCTCAGATCTCTAGAATTAAGACCATTAATTATTCAAAAACCAAAGGAAGTTCAGGACAGACCGGTGAGGTTGCCACACAAAAGAATGGCCTCCTGCCCACATTGCATTACATGTGACAGAAGCCATATACAGGCATGCCAAACTCATGCATTTATTACATTGATTTAAACAGAAACCATGAGAGAACATGCCAGCTTGGCTCTTTAGATTATGGGACATGGGGACCAAAACTGTGGTTATTAATGGACCCGAGATTTCTAAACTTGCATCCATCATCATGCATCTGGCCCTCAGACAGACTATATGCAGCTGTGATGTATAATGAGGAAAATCATTCTCTAATTCAGTGGATAATGACTATGTAGGATCACATGGCCAAATAAAAGTGATGTCCCAATACATACTGGTCTGCAGACTTCAATGGAGGAGCTTGAAAATTATACCAGGGAACTGGGAATGAAGGAGGTGATTTATGATGACACCTTTGAGAGTCCAGATCTGGTTAAGTTCTCAGCAGGGATGATGGACCTCATCTTAAAACAGGTACCTCCCCATCAGTATGGTACGCTGGTGTCCATACTGAACCCTTTAGTGGCCTCAGAAGCCATTATCCAGTAAGCTGCCCAGCTGGTGGCTGATCTAGGGGAGACAGAGCACCTTTGGACCAGGTGCAATATCTGAATGTTGGAAAGAGTAGAGGTCCTCCCTGTAACTAAAAATAGGATACCTGCTTGGTGAATATCTCAATCAGGACCCATACGGGTATCCCGAAAATAAATGTTTAATGGCATAATCCAGGCTGGGATTCAATTTGCAAAAACTGATTGCCAGCCCAATCATGTCCTCCTCCAGCTATGGAGGCAGTTGAAGGACAATCAGGAGTTTCAAAATATCCCCAAAAAAAGCAGGGCTAAGCATTACTGAACAAGTACCAATGAGAACATGGAACCTAGAAGATTTCCTAGTTCCTAACAAAAGGAAAAAGTTTCCTCAAGTGATCCGGGTCACTATGCCCGAGCTACCTGAGGAAAAAGAATTGGAAATAGCACAGTTACTTGCATGACGGGGGATGCCAGGCCTCCTGCACCTAGGGCTCCCAGACAGGACCAGAGGCTAGATGTTGAATTGACCATTTTTTGGTCCCTGAAGAACATATTAAGTTATAAACATATAAACACATAAAGCGTGTTAAAACAATTATGGTTTCAAATTGGCTGGGTACTTTTTGGTTATATGTTTGTTTTGTTGTTTGTTTTTGGTTGGTTTTTTTTTGTGGGTTTTTTTTTTTTTTTTTTAGTCTAGCTTCAGAGTTCTGGGAGCAACAAGAACTCAGACACCCTTCCTACAACTGTACAGAGTCCTGCTCCTTGAACTAGATAATTCAGTGAAGAACAGAGAACAATACAAACTTAATGAGCAGCATCCCCCAGGGCTCTGTCTTGGGACCAGTGCTCTTTGACATCTTTAGCAGTGACAGCAACAACAGAATTGAGTGCACCCTCAGCAAGTTTGATGATGACACCAAGCTGAGTGGTGCGGTTGACATGGTGGAAGGAAGGGATGCCATTCAAGGGACCTCAACAGGCTGGAAAGGTGGGCCCACGTGAACCTGATGAGGTTCAACACAGCACAGTGCAAGGTTTTGCACTTGGGCCAGAGGAATCCCAGGCATCCATGCAGACTGGAAGGAGCGGTCCTTGAGAGCAGCCCTGCAGAGAAGGACCTGGGGGTCCTGATAGATGAAAAGCTGAACATGAGCCAGCAGTGTGCATTGCAGCTCAGAAAGCAAATGGCATCCTGGGCTCCATCAGCAGAGGGGTGGCCAGCAGGGACAGGGAGGTGATTGTCCCCCTCTGCTCTGCTCCTGTGAGGCCCCATCTGCAGTGCTGTGTCCAGGTCTGGAGCCCCCAGTACAAGAAGGACAGGGAGCTGATGGAGAGGGTCCAGAGGAGCCACAGAGATGATCAGGGCACTGGAGCACCTCCCCTATGAGGACAGGCTGAGGGAGCTGGGCTTGTTCAGCATGGAGAAAAGAAGGCTGCGGGGTGACCTCATGGCAGCTTTCAGTACCTAAAGGGAGCCTACAAACAGGAGGGGAGTCAACTCTTGGAAAGGGTGGATAACAGCAGGACAAGGGGAAATGGTTTTAAGTTGAAAGAGGGAAGATTTCAGTTGGATGTCAGGGGAAGTTCTTTGCTATGAGAGTGGTGAGGTGCTGGAACAGCTGCCCAGAGAGGCTGTGATGCCCCGTCCATCCCTGGAGGTGTTCAAGGCCAGGTTGGATGGGGCCCTGGGCAGCCTGGGCTGCGAATTTGCTCTAATATACATTCTGTTATTGCCTGATTTCTTATTCTCAGGGATGCACTAATCTTGAGCTTGGAAAAAGCAGTGCTAGAATGTCAACCAAGTCTCTTGGGCCCCCCTTGTATTTACCTGCTCCTTTCTAGCATGCTTTATGTTGGAAGTTATAAAGAGTGGTAATTCTTCATTCTCCCATAGTTTGGTATCATTTTGGGCTATATTGGTAAGAACTGGCCTCACTTAAAATTCAAGAGTAACAGAACAAGCATAAGCAAAACTGCACACAATACCAAGTTGACAAGTTGTGATTAGCGAGGAAAAAAATGCTCAACATCAAATAGGAAAATTCAGCAGTAAAACCAAGAATTCCAGTTTTCTGACTGAAGCAGGTCAAGATCAAGATTAATGTCACAGGAAACTAATCAAGCTAGACAAAATGTTAATACTGCTCACGACCACGTGTAACGTGATGGAAAGTGCAACAAGATACCAAGCTGCAGTAACCAGGAATCAACTAAGACACAACAGCAGTAGACACATAAATAAAGAGACTGCTTACCTTCAGAAGGCCTGTAAGGACCTCACATAAGTGGGGACCTCCAGTGAAATATCTTTACCCTTACCTCCACTGCCATCCCTTAAATGAGGTCTGGGAAGGGGTGGGTCCTGGCTCCACCCCTTCCGGTCACCCAGTGGCATTGCATGCACCTGAGCTCCCCTGGGTCTGCCCTGCCTTCCCACCAGGTGCTCTGCCATTGTTTCAGGCCTTGACTTAGCATTTTCTCTATACTAGTCAAAGCAAATTCTTGGCTGTGGATATTGTCTTGGCTCTAAGCTTATGTTAACTGCTCGTTTGTCATTTGGAGTACCCAGGTTTCAGCCTGAATCTTATTGGGCTTGTTTTAATTCCTAAATGGGTTAATTTCAGGGGCTGTTTAGATAGGAATAGTTACATCAGTGCAAATAGCAAAGGAGAAATAGGTATTTCTCCAGTTCAGTAGCCAAAGCTGGTACTCCCAAGTACTTGTTTGGGGGGGG
>NW_024884416.1:0-37734 GCF_019232065.1 Centrocercus urophasianus | reverse complement strand
CCCCACTCTGATGTGCAGAAATCAAACCTCATAGCCTGTAAGGATATAGAGAAGGTATGTTTTATTGGCAATTGCACAAAAGCCCTGGTGCAAGGGGGATAATTCCTTCAAGCTTGCACACCATCTGGAAAAATGGTGCTACAGATGTAGGGTGAACTAATGCATAATCAATAGTTTTCCTGGAATTCGAATCCATATTCATTACACCACTGAGTTCATTAGCATGCAGACCCTCCCCTCGTGTGTGCATAGTGGGTCGTGGGATGAAGATTTGTTGTCTTCTTCGCGAAGGCATCTGACCTTTTTCCACTGTAAATTCTGACCAAAAAGGGGCGCACCCACCCAAGCTGGTTTCCTCTTGCCCTGGGGACATCTCATCACCTCCCTGCCAAACGTTCTCAAACCTTATCAGCATGGCCTTCATCCCCCTCGCTGTTCCAGACCCAGTGTTTGCCATCCCTTATTTTTCTAACAAGCTCTACATTCCTGCTTCTATAAACTATCTCTAACTATCCCCCTTCACCCCCCTTATTCTTGGTCACTGTGAAACCTTCTTGCCTTTTTACTTTCACTTATGGGGCCCTTCTCACCTTTCACCCACACCCTTCCCATTGTTCATAACAAATTATCCCCCCATCCAGAGACAAGCAGAAAAAGAAGAGGCAGTCTCGTGATATGAGAGCAGTTTTATCTTTCCCTCTAAATGGAAAATAGAATAGTGAAAGTCTTCTGGGATATGTAATTCTTCTTTTCTGAGAACCAGGTACCTGGAAGAATCAGCAGTACAAGAATTTGGAGCATTAACTCTTTAACCCCCAGTGCTTTACATGATGCTATGATGTGGAATACCAATAACAAAAATCATGAGACCATGACATTCTACCTCTTACCCCACACATCACTACATCATGCTTAATATACACAAACAAACAATAATTAACAAGCATTAAACACATGCACACACAAATATATATACATGGAATTACTGCCTGTGCTCCCCCAACATCAAATTCCCTTGTGGTACACACTGAACATGCCCATCTTTCTCCATCACCCACCAAGGGGACCCAGGTCCTTGGGCAAAAACAGTTAGAGAAGTTTGCCCTTTCCAGAAGCTGGAAAGACACAAACTGCTTTTCCCAACAAGAAAAAGAGTTTTAAGCATAACTCAATCCCCAGGTTCAAATGAATGGATTGGTGAATGCAGTCCCCTTGCTCATGTTGCTACAACTATTTTGCTGATTTCCTTCATTTGTTTCCCTAAAGCTTGTAGGTATTCCCTAAGAAGGCCCTTGTACAATTGCAGCAGGTCCTTTCTGGTATACTGAGCCTGATAACGCCTTGTAACACTTAAGTCTTTCCACGGAAGTTCAACAATAGATTTGGTGCTGCACTGTCAAGGCAATTTGTATTTTGTGTATCTTGAGGCTTTTCTGACTTTCTGGAGCCTAGATTTCTTGCCCAAGAAAATTTGAATAAACAATCAAAGAAAAGCATTATGATACCTTTATAAACCTGCTTTTTGCAATGTTAATGCATTCAGTTACTCTTTGATTCTCTGCTGCCTTCTTTTCCCTCTAAAATCCAGAGCAGAAATCCAGTTGTGATAAATATGACTTCTTGTGTGCAGACCTGTGGGGGTGGGATTTGGTCATCTTAGTATCTCAACAATTTTCTCCTAATATTTAATTACTGCGTTTGAATACAAGAAGAGTTGTTGCCATTCCATCACCAATCTTGTACTGGCTTATTATGTAGTCATGTATCTGCTCTTGTATTAGGTCCTCAAGCTAGACTTTACATAGGGACAGAAGCTAAAAACAACCAACTACAGGGTTTGGGATGATTTTCCTTTTAAATGACTGTTTCTTTCAACTTTTAAGTCTAGTTATTAGCTTTAGGAGGGAGTTCTGAGTTCTGAATTTCAGTGCTTGAGAAGCTAAACATAGTTGAAATTAGCAATTTTGTTAAATACTGATTTTATTTTTAAAATTTGCTTTTACCTTTACATAAGGATATGTTCCTTTGGAGGAACTAGATTGCTGTGAATGTTTCGTCCTCACTGATATAAATGTGCTGCTTTTTTTTTTTTTTTTTTCTGTTCACAGAAGAAAGCGTGGCTACTTTCTTTGCACAACAGTTTTGGGAAGACCAATCTGTAATGCTTTCTTCTGCTTTTCTGCTAGCATTCTGGAGATTTGTTTCGGTTCATGTACATCTATTTCTTCAAAATACAGCTGTTTTGACTGCTTCCTGGAGTTGCAGTATGTTTACAAGATCATGTATTAACTACTGATGAGGGTCTGTCTGTTTTCTGCTCAGAGAATAGCAAAATGGAATTATATAATCATTAAGGTTGAAAAAGACCTCTAAGATCACGTAGTCCAACCAACCATCTACCTACCACCCATATTACCCACTATAAGCCATGTCCCTAAGTACTACATCTACCCTTTCCTTAAACACATCCCATGGTACCTATCCCCGTTTCCATTGCCTGTGCACTTTCTTCTTGCTCTTCAGTTTAACCAGCAGGTCCCCATTCAACTGTGCCAGTCTCTTGCCTTCCTTTCCTGACTTGCTACAATTCATATCCAACCTGAACCTCCCCTGATGCAACTTGAGATTATTTCCTCTTGCCCTATTGCTAGTTACATGGGAGAAGAGACCAACTGAAGTTGTGGATGCCCTATCTGTTCCTGGTGGCATTCAAGGCCAGGTTGGATGAAACACCTTGGGCAGCCTGGCCTAGTGGCTGGGAGCTCTATCCATAACAGGCAGGTTGGAACTCCATGACCTTTAAGGTCCTTTCCAACTCAAGCTGTTTTGTGGCTCTATGACTTTCGCCTTGAGTGTCAATGGTTTATGGGCTGGTTTAGCCCAGTTCCGTGACCAGTGGGGCAGAGGGATTTCACAGAATCCACAGCTCCAGAAAAGGGGAAACAGGGGATCCCAAAATAACTAACAGCAGCAATGATCCAAGGAGAAACAAACTAATTTACTAAATAGGGTATCAGAACACAAGATAACACACTATAATACAATATAATCAGAATTGAAGCTAATAAATCAAATATAATGAGAGAGAGAACGTACAAAAGGTAGATAGGCCTCACCATAATGCTGAGGTGAGATGCGCAGTCCAGTCCAGCAGCAGGGAGACGGGAGAAGAGCCCGCAAAGAAGCACAGACAATGGAAAAAAACAAAGAGCATCAGGTGACCTTGCCAGGAGTTCTATCTCTTCTCTGTAACTCAGGTGATCAATCAGAGGTTCAGGCCATGACTCAGCAGTTCCCATATAAACATCCACTTGTCTGAATGTTTTCTTCATCTTTTTTAAACAGATTTTTAAGAATAGTCTTCCTCCTAGTCTCAAATCTTATTTCCTCATTTGATTTGCAGTTAAAATAAATATCATCAGTTTGTGATATCCTACTAATTGCTGTGATGACTGCTTTACAAGCAAGGAAATATTCAGTCTTATCTTGTTTTTTATGTTATTAATAATATCCTATTCAGTGCTTGATGTTCTAGTCACTGTGGTAGTTTGCAGGCAGTGGCTCTCTGCTTCCCTTCTGTCTGATTCTCTGAAGAGGAACTGTGACTGGCTGTGAGACTTGCCTGCAACTGGTGTGGAACAGTGTGATGTTTCAGCTTGCTGCACTACCAGCAATGCAATAAAGCCCTTGAGCTGCTCGGGAGGCTCTCTGGGGCCACTGTCAGTGATGTTTCAGACAAACCAGTTATCTTAAAAGCAAATTATAGCATGGCCTTGTTAGCTTAATGGGAACTTTTAACTGAGAGGTTGTTTCCACTCTTGTCTGAGGCAAGTGCAAATCTGAAGTGCTGCTGGAGAGACTAACCTTTGCTATTTTTCTGCTTCAGACCTGTTATCAAGTGGTGCTGCTTATAAGCTGTATGGTCAGCAAGATTACAATCTTCTCTAAAGATCCCACTATACCATTAAAGATTGTCTGTCTCTGTTCCCACCAGCAGGCTGATCTTACTGCACAGCATCATTCCCTGGTAGTATTTCAAATGTTTGTCTTCCTTTTTTCCTTAAAAAACAGTTTCTTGCTGAAGAACAAACAGGGCTTAAACAGCTGTGGCACAGAGGCACCATATAGTGTGTGTTAGGAAAGGGTGAAAAGACCTAGTCCTATTCTGGATCCTTGTGTTGCCTGGGTATCAAGTGTGCACAATAGCTGAACATATGCTTTGCAAATAGAAACCTTCTTGTCTTAGCATGTCTGTGTGTGTACACCAGTTGTGTCTTGTCATGGTTCTATGTTTGTTTGTTTGTTTGTTTTATTTTGGGTTTCAGTATTCCACATCAAAACATCATGTAGTGTACGGGGCATTGAAGTGTCACTGCCCCGATCCCAGCTACCTATCCCTGTACATTACAGCAGTCACGGGATCTGGCCCTTCCGGGTGGGGGGGCGCTCTCTTGCTGCCTTGCAGTGGGTGCTGGAGGTGCTTTCCTGGCCGTTCCAAGCTTTTCAGGTTTGAATCGGTCCCGGGAACTCTCTCTCTCATCTTGTCTGATTTATTAATCTCAATTTCAATTAAATTGTATATATTGTGTTATCTTGTATTCCAATATCATAGTAAAATAAGTTTTCCTCCATAGATTGTTGCCGCTGTTCTTTTCCTCCCTTCCTTCCTTCCCATTTTTGTGGGACTGGGGTGGGGGGGAAGGACAGAGGCCTGTCGCCCCTGTCACGGACATAGATTGATCTGGTCAACTCCGTGACAGATTTTTGGTGCCCAACGTGGGGCACGAGCTGCTTTTTAGCTTTTAGAACGAATCTCATTTTCTCTCTGCTCTTAGAGAGCTTCGTTAGGGAGCATTATCAGTAGTTCAAGTGTCTGTGCTGAAAAACCTGACCTTGAAAGATTAGGCGTACTGCCAGTGTTCTGGGATATTTGTAAACTTTGAGCACTACTTAGTGTGGGTAGTGCCTTTTTTTCTTTTTTTTTTCCTCCTCTTGTTAGCTTCAATTCATTAACTCCTTTTTAGCAAGCACCAGTGATGAACCCACTTGTTATCCTGGGGGTGCTGGGTAAAGGATTTAAAGCAATGGTGTTACTCACAACCTACTGGCCAATAGTCCATCTCACACTTGTGTGTTTTGGAATTGTATCCGTATATAACTACCTAAGGGCACTGATGGAGACACCTATGTTTTACCTACTTGCAATGTGGTATGATTTGAATTTTGACATTTACATCCCAGAAGGAATGGCTAATTTCACAAACAGCTACATCCCAAATGGAATAGCTAATTTTACAAACAACACCATGTTCAGACCAGTCTCTGGGTTTTCTTCTCGGTTTATCAAACGTTTTTCGAATCTTGAATTAATACTCATGTTGGTGAGTGTGTCATCAATACTCATGTTGGTGTGCGTGTTGTTAATTCTCCTGAGTGTACTCCAACGCATTCGTAATAAGGAGTCTCCTCCAAAACTAGAGAACGATGACTGGCAGGGAATATGGAGAGGTTTAGGAAAGGTCTTAGAAGCATGGGGATCCTGCAGTGTCATGGGATTTTACTCTTGAACACCTGTGGGATCCTGAGAAACTAAGCCAATATTTGAGTCAGGGACGAGGCGGCTTACATAAATCTAAGGAGGTACAACTTATTTGGGGTTTGGCTTGTGCTTACCGCGACCCTGAAAAAGTGAGGACGACACCTGAGATATGGCAGAAACTCATAACAACAGCGCCGGACAAATATGCCTCTACACTAATGTCAGCGTGTGACAGATACCAAGAACAACAGAGAACACCCTTAATTTATTAATTAATTCTTACACTCCAAAACTATCAACAGTTGCTATCCCCCATTCATGCTGCTGTAGCCGCCATCTCAAAAGTGACGGACCAACTGAATGAAACGCGGCAGCAAATGTCTCAACTGATTAACTGTGACAAACCTGTAGCAGTATCAGAGATGCTTGATGAAGATCAGGATAATCAAAAGAGTCTAATGAAGGATATGAAGGAGATGAAGGAGATGATGAAATTTATGCGAGCCCACCTAACTAAAGATGATGAACCTTCCTTCTCACATGCACCATCAAAGATCTCAGCTGTTAGAAGCAAACGCTCTCCGGCTCAAGTAAGGGGTAATACACCGCGAATTGTCTTATGGTATTACCTACGTGACCATGGAGAAGACATGGGGAAGTGGCACGGTCAACCTACTCCTGTACTACGAGCCCGGGTGAAAGAATTACAAAGCAGATCAGCCACCAGTGCAGTTGCTCCAGTTACCACAGGTAATGAATAGAGGGGCCCTGCCCTCAGTCAGGGGGGGGAAAGGGATAATAGAGTATATTGGACTGTGTGGATTCGATGGCCTGGCACATCAGAACCACTGAAATATAAGGCCCTGGTGGACACTGGTGCACAGTGCACTCTGATGCCCTCGAGTCACCAAGGGACAGAATCAATCCATATTTCTGGAGTGACCGGGGGCTCTCAAGAATTGACTGTGTTGGAGGCTGAGATAAGCCTCACTGGTAAGGACTGGCAAAAACATCCTATTGTGACAGGCCCAGGGGCTCCATGTATACTAGGTATTGATTATCTCAGAAGGGGGCATTTCAAGGATCCCAAGGGGAATCGATGGGCCTTTGGAATAGCTGCAGCAGACAAAGAAGATGTTAAGCAGCTGTCTGTTTTGCCTGGCCTATCAGAAGATCCATCTGTTGTGGGGCTGCTGCAAGTAAAAGAGCAACAGGTACCGATTGCTACAAAAACGGTGCACAGGCGGCAGTACCACACCAACAGGGATTCTTTGCTCCCCATTCATAAGTTGATTCGTCAACTAGAGAGTCAGGGAGTGATCAGCAAAACTCACTCGCCTTTTAACAGCCCCATATGGCCAGTGTGTAAAGCCAGTGGAGAATGGAGGCTGACGGTGGACTACCGTGGCCTGAATGAAGTCACACCCCCACTGAGTGCTGCTGTGCCGGACATGTTAGAACTCCAGTATGAACTGGAGTCAAAAGCAGCCAAATGGTATGCCACCATTGACATTGCTAATGCCTTCTTTTCCATTCCTTTGGCCAAAGAATGTAAGCCACAGTTTGCTTTCACCTGGAGGGGCATTCAGTATACCTGGAACCGTTTGCCCCAGGGGTGGAAACACAGCCCGACCATTTGCCATGGGTTGATCCAAACTGTATTGGAACAGGGCAGTGCTCCTGAGCACCTGCAGTACATTGATGACATCATTGTGTGGGGCCATACAGCAGAAGAAGTCTTCACGAAAGGAGAGCGAATGATCCAAATTCTTCTGAGTGCTGGTTTTGCTATTAAGCGAAGCAAAGTGAAAGGACCTGCCCAGGAGATTCAGTTCCTAGGCATAAAGTGGCAAGATGGCCGTCGTCACATCCTGACAGATGTGATCAACAAAATCAATGCTATGTCTCCACCCACTAGCAAAAGAGAGACACAATCTTTTCCGGGTGCAGTGGGCTTTTGGAGAATGCATGTTCCAAACTACAGCCTCATTGTAAGCCCCCTTTATTATGTGACGCGAATGAGAAATGAGTTTACATGGGGCCCTGAGCAGCAGCAGGCTTTTGAACAGATTAAACAGGAGATAGCCCGTGCCGTGGCCCTGGGGCCAGTACGAATGGAACAGGGTATAAAGAACATCCTCTATACTGCTGCTGGAGAGAACGGTCCCACTTGGAGTCTGTGGCAAAGAGCCTCGGGAGAGACCCGGGGCCGACCCCTGGGATTCTGGAGTCGGGCGTACAGAGGGTCTGAAGAGCACTACACTCCAAATGAGATCTTAGCTGCATATGAGGGGGTTCGGGCTGCTTCTGAAGTAGTCGGTACTGAAACACAGCTCCTTCTGGCACCTCGACTGCCAGTGCTGAACTGGATGTTTAAAGGAGAGGTTCCCTCCACCCATCATGCTACTGATGCCACTTGGAATAAGTGGATTGCACTGATTACACAACGAGCACGGATGGAGAACCTCAGCCGTCCAGGAATCCTAGAGGTGATCATGGACTGGCCTGAAGGTAAAAAGTTTGGAACACCACCAGCAGAAGAAGTATCACGTGCTAAAGAAGCCCCACCATACAATGAACTACCAGAGGATGAAAAGAAATATGCCCTGTTCACAGATGGATCGTGTCGTATTGTGGGAAAGCATCGCAGATGGAAATCTGCTGTGTGGAGCCCCACACGACAAGTTGCAGAGGCCACTGAAGGGAAAGGAGAATCGAGCCAATGTGCAGAGGTAAAGGCTGTCCAACTGGCCTTAGATGTTGCTGAACGGGAGAGGTGGCCAATGCTCTATCTTTACACTGATTCATGGATGGTGGCAAATGCCTTATGGGGGTGGTTACAGCAGTGGGAGCAAAATAACTGGCAAAGAAGGGGTAAACCTATTTGGGCTGCTGAACTGTGGAAAGACATTGCTGCCCAAATAAAGAACATGGTTGTAAAGGTGCGCCATGTAGATGCTCATGTGCCCAAGAGTCGGGCTACTGAAGAACAGCAAAACAACCATCAGGTAGACCGAGCTGCCAGAATTGAGGTGGCTCAAATAGACCTGGACTGGCAGAACAAGGGTGAATTATTTCTGGCTCGGTGGGCCCATGAGACCTCAGGTCATCAAGGGAGAGATGCAACATACAAATGGGCCAGAGACCGAGGGGTGGACTTAACTATGGATGCCATTGCACAGGTTATTCATGACTGTGAAACATGTGCCATCATCAAACAAGCCAAGAGGATGAAACCTCTCTGGGAGGAAGGGCGATGGCAAAAGTACAAATATGGGAGGCATGGCAGGTTGATTCTATCACCTTGCCATGATCTCGCAAATGGTAAGCATTATGTGCTTACTATGGTGGAGGCAACCACTGGGTGGCTGGAAACATATGCAGTACCCCATGCTACCGCCCGTAACACCATATTAGGGCTTGAGAAACAAGTCCTGTGGCGACATGGCACCCCGGAAAGAATCGAGTCAGATAATGGGACTCATTTCAAAAATTCTCTTGTAAATACTTGGGCCAAAGATCATGGCATCGAGTGGATTTACCATATTCCCTATCATGCACCAGCCTCTGGTAAAATTGAACGATACAATGGATTGTTAAAAACGATGCTAAAAGCACTGGGTGGCGGAACATTTAAGCACTGGGAGAAGCATTTGGCAGAAGCCACCTGGTTAGTCAATACCAGAGGATCTATCAATCGTGATGGTCCTAACCAATCCAGTTCCCTACATACCGTAGAGGGAGATAAAGTCCCTGTTGTACATGTAAAGAACATGTTAGGAAAGGCAGTTTGGGTTCTTCCAGCTTCTGGAAAGGGCAAACCTCTCCGTGGTGCAGTTTTTGCCCAGGGACCAGTATCCACTTGGTGGGTAATGCAGAAGAATGGGGATGTCCAATGTGTACCACAGGGAAACTTGATGCCGGGGGAGTGCAGTTACTAATTCTATGTATATATATATATAGCCATGTGTGTGTAATGCATTGTAATCATTTTTTGTTTGTATATATGTATATATATTTTAAGCATGATGTAACGATGTAGAATAAGGGGTGGAATGTCATGGTTCTGTGTTTGTTTGTTTGTTTGTTTTGTTTTGGGTTTCAGTATTCCACATCAAAACATCATGCAGTGTACGGGGCATTGAAGTGTCACTGCCCCAATCCCAGCTACCTATCCCTGTACATTACAGCAGTCACGGGATCTGGCCCTTCTGGGTGGGGGGGCGCTCTCTTGCTGCCTTGCAGTGGGTGCTGGAGGTGCTTTCCTGGCCGTTCCAAGCTTTTCAGGTTTGACTCGGTCCCGGGAACTCTCTCTCTCTCATCTTGTCTGATTTATTAATCTCAATTTCAATTAAATTGTATATATTGTGTTATCTTGTATTCCAATATTATAGTAAAATAAGTTTTCCTCCATAGATTGTTGCCGCTGCTCTTTTCCTCCCTTCCTTCCTTCCCATTTTTGTGGGACTGGGGTGGGGGGGGAGGACAGAGGCCTGTCGCCCCTGTCACGGACATAGATTGATCTGATCAACTCCGTGACATGTCTAAAACATGGATCTTAATATTTTCAGTAGCTTTGTTTAATGAGAATAATTAGCATTTGAAATGTATCAGTTTCTAGATAGTGATAGCAAAATCTATGTAAACATTATTTTAATTCAGAAATGAACAAATTTATACCCCATGGAGTTATAATTTTTTCAACATATCTTAGTGTGCTGATTTGAGACAATATTTGAAAATATTAGTTTGTCTTTCAGAGAGGTTAGTGTTCTCTGCCCTACTCTTTAGAGATTTTTCCTCATTGCTCATTTTGATAGGTTGAACTTATGATAAGCTGGCTGATATTCTAAAACAAAACCAATCCTGAAACAAAGGTCATTATTAGCAAATATAAAATTTAGTCTTAAGGCATTAGAAGTCCAGCCAGCATAGCTTACAAAGATTTTAACACATAGAAAAGTAATGCTTAGTGTTGGCTCAACAAAGGACAGTTTGTAGCATGTTTAAAATATCAGTGTACAGCTATGACCAGAGAGAGCCTGTGGTAAGTATTGAACTTGTTCAGAATGTCACCATGACTACTTAATATTTTGCTTTCCATGGAACACTTTGTTGTGAACTTGGGTAACCTCTCTTCTGACTATATCTGGCTGTTAGGGTGTCAAAATGCAGTGCTCTTGAAGGCCTGTTTGTTCTGAGGTTTAGAAGAGAATGAGGTTAGATCACCTTAAGAGACTGTGAAATAGATTGGCTTTGGTGAATGTATTCATAAAGCTGGAGTAACACTGTTACAGTTCAAATCCAACTACAGTTGGTTCCTGGTAAAGGCAGGCTTTTTCTTGTTAAATATGCAAGAGTTAATGGAAATATACTTTCTCCTCAGGCTCTGCTGAGTGCTTTAACTATTACATTAAAAAAAGCATCAGTCTTGGGTTCAACTTTTTGCCAACAGAAACACATTTCTAAATACAAGATTGTAATGGGGTTAACTGTCTTTTCTGTAGATCAGTGTTTAAACTGTACCATCTCGTTGCAACTGCAGTTTTTGAGTACAATTCACTTGTGAAGTCTAGTGACCAGTTGGATATTGAGCAAATCCTTGTCTATGCAATCACAGTACTTTGCTCAGTTTTCATCCAAGACTTATACGTTGAACTCAGTGATAGCAAACTTGTGCCAAACCTACTTGCCCTGACAAGTTGTGTGCTGAGGCACATTCTTGCAGTGGGGCTGCAGTGAAAGGGCTTTGCTGCAGCTTTGCATATCTTCTGCCCAGTTGGCACCACTTGCAGGCTGTCTTTACTTTCCTACATTTGCAAGCAGCTTTACTTCACATTGTCACAGTGGCAGAAAACAGGCAGTTGGCTGTGACTGTTTTGATACCTGTTTCCAGTTGCCATAGCTACTAAAAAGCATTTTCATCGGTTACAGCTTTGTGTTAGGTGCTGTACAAACACAGGAAAATACTATTTTTCTTGTTTCAAAATAATTTTAATGACAGAGGATGAATTAAAATGAAAGCTGACCACCACAGACAGGATAGCACTGAGGCGCGTGGGGGATTCCAGATGAAGCTGGAATCTCAACAGAGTAGCAGATTAAGAAATATATATGTTAAATAACTGGAAATTCTGGGAGATATGGATGTAGTCTGGAAGTACTGATCTAGACAGATTCCAATCAGCTGATAATGATGCTTTTTATCTACTTAATTACCCCTTTTACTATAAAGGCTGGTAAATCCAATGATGGTGTTTTTAAGCTGCTTTCTCAAGTATCTTTGCATAGAATTCATGGTAAAGGCAAGTAAAGTTGAAGATACTGTGTTTATGTTATCTGAGTGTTGAATCAGTGCTGTGAATTAACTCACACTCTTTATTTTCTTTCAGATTTTCTATTTTGTACATACACTGTTTTGTATATACTGTATATGATGACTTCAGTGGGCAGTGAACGTACCCAGGGCACTCGGGACAAAATGCAAACTTCAACCACACAGCCAGTGCAACAACAGAAACAAGTAATACAGGTATGTGCTACTGTATAATAATTTTGGAGTTTGAAGTATGTAGACTTGAAGGGGATTGGCTCCAGATTGGAGGCTTGTGCGCCAGTCCCTTCCTCTCCCGATAAGAGGCAACTCTGAGGATTCATGGGTGAAGCCAGGAGTGATAGTGACTAAACCCTTGCACATACAAAGGCAGCCCTTAGGGAGTGGGACTAGGAGCACAGTGAACAGGGTGTGGTGCATCATTAAGAATGTGGTGCAATGCTTACATGGAAATTCACGCAGGAAGAGTGGTATGTGAGGAAGGTCACAGTCCCTCTCCACACAAGAGGGCAGCTCACCTAGTGGTCATCGCTCTCCTGGAAGAGCTAGACTTAGCCATGGTCTCCACTTGGCTGAAAGCTGTTGCTAGAAAGAATATGACAACCCAGATTAAGCACACACGCAAACATGCATCTGTACAGGTTTCTGGCTGTAGGGAGTGACTGAGCCTGTCGCAAATAGCAGGAGAGTAGCAGGAATACCACCTGTGTGCATCGTGAGCAGGTGGATGATCCTTCAGCTCTGCCACCAGACTGAGTGGAAGTGGAAAGATTAAGGAATATCATGGACTATGAAAGGGAGATAGACTGGTGTAGCCACACCCTGCCATCCCTGTGAGAAGTGCACTAGGGGATTCTGCAACAAGTGGAGGATCTCCTACCTTCTTGTCAGCAGACAGGAGGGGACCTAAGAGACAGGGAGTAGTGGAAACAGGTTCTTGCTTGGTGGCAGGCAAATCCCTCTTTTGGCCTTCCTCAACTTCCCAGGTGCCCTTGCACAACAGGTATAAGAGGCTCTGTAACTTGAGGGACAGGCAAATGAAGATGTTGGTGACAGTTCATCCAGGGGGTTGTCTAGGGCAAGTCAGTCAGACCTGTGCCTCCAGACTGCCTTTGTCAAGAACAAAAGAAGGGTGATTATCATAGACGACTCCCTTCTGAGGGGAACAGAGGGCCCAATATGTAAACCAGACCATATCCACAGGGAAGTCTGCTGTCTCCCTGGGGCCAGGGTTAGAGTCAACTAGGAAGTTACTTGGTCTGGTATGGCCCTGTTTATTACTGTCACAGAGTTATCTCTAAATCTGTGTCCATGACAGGGGGACAGAAGACTCACAGCCCCACTAACTGGGAAAGGGAGGAGGGAAGGGAACAAAAAGGGAAAGTAATAATAATAAATAAGAAAAAATACCACAGCAGCAATGATCTGAGGAGGAAAGTTAATTTACTAATTATAATAGCAGAAATACAAGTTATCACCGCTTTATGCACTGGTTCAACCTGGTTCTGTGGTTAATGGGGTGGGAGAACCCATGGACCCATGCCCCAGGAAATGGGGAAGAGGGGAAAGGGTAGGGAGATGGGCCTAAAAACAAAACAGTGGCAATGATCTGAGAAGGAAAGCTAGTTTACTAAATATGATATTAGAATGCAAGGTAACACAATATAATATAATAAGAATTGAAGCTAATAAATGAGTATAATCAATAGATATCAAGATGTTATAGTCACAATATAATCAAGAGAGTTAGGCAAAGTAGACAACGATCACAAAAAGAGAATTAGTGGAAGAGCTTACCCTTCGGCTGAGCTCACCACAAAACACCAATAAAGGCAATCTCCAGCAGAAATCCTTCCCTACTGGTAGCCAGCTCTTCAATAGGTCTAGGAGGGGTGCAGCCTGGCTCCCCCCCTTCCGGCAGCACAGCTGAATTGCCTTCACCTGTGCTCCTCTGGCTGACTCATGGCTCGCCTCAAGTGATCAATCAGAGGTTCAGGCCCTGACTCAGCAGCTACCATACAGTGTCCAAAAACCAAAGGGCTTACTCTAATGATGAAGGTGAGATGGCTAGGGAGTACACTCTGCAGAGATGAGCAGTCTTGTGATCTGCTAACAGTTTTATCTTTTCCTCTGAATGGAAAATGGAAACACAAAGTCCCCTGGGGTATGTAGTTCTTCTCTTCTGAGAACCAGGTACCTGGAACTACCCACAATCCACGGAACTGGAGCATTAACTCTTTAACTCACAGTGCACTACAGGATGTTATGATGTGAAATAACGATAACAAAAGCCATAAAATCATGACAAAGACCAGACCCGGCAACAACCCCTGGGGAACACTGCTAGTTACAGGCCTTTGTACTTGTACAATTACTGGAGGGGATGGTTTGACATATACATATACACCCAGAGGAAGATTAAGGCAGCAAACGAGGCCAAATGTTGTCCAATGATTTTTTACAAATTCTAAACTAGTAAGGAACGTGGGGAAGATGGGGAAGCCAGGTTAGGGTAAAGAGAGAAATCCTAGCAAACCATTTACAAATCAGAAATAGTCACCACCAGGGATCAAGCAACATCTTGTTGGTCCACAGGGAAGCAGCAAGTTGGTCAACAATGTCTTGTTGACCTGCAAGGATGCAGTTCAGTGCAGGGGGTACTCATTCTTCCTTGTAACTCCTCAGGTTTTTATCCTTTCGATAGTATCCTATTGGTTACCAGGGGCAGCAGCTGGTTGCCAGGGGCACTTCTGTTTGATTCATCAGCAGCGATGATATTTGCAACAGCATGTCCATAGTACCCATTGGGTAATCAGCAGTTGATCACGTGATTGTCAAATGGTGGGCTGCCGGGTATGCACACTGACTACATGGTGGTCCTCTTCCAAGATCACCTCCATAAGTCAGCTTGAATGCCTGAAAGAAGCAACAGCCTAAAACATACACCCAGCCACGTCTCTTACTGCTGTGCTTATGGTAACCATTAACCCCAAAAGCTTGTTGAGTAGGTTATGTCTTGGATGGGTGCCACCAAAAAAGCTTTGAGACACAAGCTTCCAGCTTCTTATAGCCTCCAACCAGACTCTGCAATGCTGATCACAATCCTCTGAGCTCTGCCAGTCAGCCAGTTCTCAATCCACCTCACCATCCATTCATCTATCCCACACTTCCTAAGTTTCATAACAAGGAATGTTGATACTAAAAGGAAGACTAGGAAAAAAACATGCTGCTGCCATGAGCCAGCAGTATGTGCTTGCAGCTCAGAAAGCTGTGTTCTGGGCTCCATCAGCAGAGGGGTGGCCAGCAGGGACAGGGAGGTGATTGTCCCCCTCTGCTCTGCTCCTGTGAGGCCCCATCTGCAGTGCTGTGTCCAGGTCTGGAGCCCCCAGTACAAGAAGGACAGGGAGCTGATGGAGAGGGTCCAGAGGAGCCACAGAGATGATCAGGGCACTGGAGCACCTCCCCTACGAGGACAGGCTGAGGGAGCTGGGCTTGTTCAGCATGGAGAAAAGAAGGCTGCGGGGTGACCTCATGGCAGCTTTCAGTATTTAAAAGGGGGTTATAAACAGGAGAGGAATCAACTTTTTACTTGGGTACATAGATAGCGATACAAGAAGGGGGAATGGTTTTAATCTCAAGGAGGGATGGTTTAGATTGGATGTCAGGGGGAAGTTCTTTACAGAGAGAGCGGTGAGGTGCTGGAACAGCTGCCCAGAGAGGTTGTGGATGCTCCATCCCTGGAGGCATTCAAGACCAGGTTGGATGGGGCCCTGGGCAGCCTGGTCTAATACCAGATCTGAAGTTTGGCAGTCGGAGCTTGATTATCTTTGGGGTTCTTTCCAACCCAAGCCATTCTATGATTGTATGGTTGCATCCTTACAGGCCTTGACAACATTCCTATATTCTTCCCAGGTGGACAGGCCCTTTTACCATACTTCATGGACCTTCTTTCCTTTTAGTTTATCCATGTGTTCCTTGCTCATCCATACAGGCCTCTTGCCACCTTTCTCTGATTTCTTACTCTTAGATATGTACCGATCTTGAGCTTGGAAGAAATGGTGTTTAAGCACCAACCAGCTCTCAGGGGCACCCTTACCTTCTAACACTCTAGTCCATGGAATACCTCCAAGTAGTTATTTAAAGAGGTCAAAGTTTGCTCTCCTGAAGTCCAGGGTAGTAATTCTACTTATTGCTTTGCTTCTTCCACACAAGATCTTGAATTCCACCATCACGTGATCGCTGCATCCCCAGATGCCCCCAACCTTCACATCCCCAACTAGTCCTTGTCAGTAAAAACAAGGTCAAGTAGCACACCCCTCCTTGTTGGCTCCTCTACCACCTGTGTCAGAAAGTTATCATCAACACATTGTACTGCCTGGACCTTGTGTGCCTGGATGTATTGCTTATCCAACAAATATCAGGATGGTTGAAGTCCCCCATAAGAACCTGTGCCAGGGATTGAGAAGCTACTTCCAGCTGTTTTGTAGAAGGTCTCATCCACCTCCTCCTCCTGATTAAGTGGCCTGTAGTATACATTCACAGTAGTGTCACCTATGTTAACCTGCCCCTTAATTCTTACCCACAAGCTCCGGGCAGAGGCTGATGCATTCTAGTTGCTCTCTCACATAAAGAGCAACTCCACCACCTTGCCTTCACCTGTGCTCCCATGGCTGACTCATTGCTCGCCTCAGGTGGTCAATCAGAGGTTCAAGCCATGATTCAATAGTTCCCATACAGCCATCCATGGCAGAATTCCAGTTATATGAACAGTCCTATCACGTTGTCACCAAGTTATCTCTAGATCTGTGTCCATGACATGGGGACAGCAGGCCGACAGGCCCACTGGTCCAAAAAGGGGAAGGGAAGGGCGAGTGTCGATGGTTTATGGGCTAGTTCGGCTCGATTCTGTGTCTAATGGGGCAGGAGACCCCCTAGGAAAGGGGAAAGGGGAAAGGGAAAGGGGGAATGGTAGGGAGATGGGAGATGGGCCTACAAACAGAACAGCAGCAATGATCTGAAGAGGAAAGTGCATTTACTAAATATGGTATTGGAATGCAAGATAGCACACTACAATGCAATATATAATTGGATTTGAGGCTAATAAAACAAATAAAATAAGAGAAAGAGTGTCTGAAACCGAAGGCCTTACTCTGAACTGAAGGCACACAGCTAGGGAGCACACCTACACACTGCCAGGCAGCAAGAGAGAGTGAGTCCCATGACTGGAAGGTCTTATCTTCCCCACTGAATGCAAAGTCCTCTGGGGTATGCAGTTCTTTTCTGAGAGCCAGGTATTCAGAAAATCAGCGGTCCATGGAAGTGGGGCATTAACTCTTGAACTCCCAGTGCTTTACATGATGTTATGATGTGGAATACTGATAACAAACATAAAATCATGACACGTCTCTGTGATCTCAGTGAGATCATGGCCCTGTAACTACACACAGATCTCTAGTTCTTCCTGTTTATTTCCCATGCTGTGAGCATTGGTATACAGGCACTTCAGGGAGGCAGAGGGTGCAGGTATCTCTAGAGGGATGCAAGAAAGCTTAAGCCAGGCTATTGGCAATGTTGTCTTTTTCAAAAAGTCCTCACAAGATCTTATTGGACAATTGAGAGGTTTTTATATACAACAGAGAATAGGGAGCAGATACAAAGAGCACAATAACACTATTTGATATAGTAAATTCTCAGCTACAAAACACTATTTTTTAACACAGACACCACCATTACTAAATTCTTGTGAATGAGCTGATCAAGATGCTCTTCATTTTGTGGCGTGGCCCTCTGGAACAGGGCTTGTCTTACATGTTGCTGTTGCCACTGCTGAAACTCAACACCCACTGCCTCACTGTACTGATATCTACTGTTTGGTCTCCATAAACATTAAGCAAGCTTCAGTGAATGTCAATGGGTATAATTTTGTCACGGAGTTGACCAGATCAATCTATGTCCGTGACAGGGGCGACAGGCCTCTGCCCTCCCCCCCCACCCCAGTCCCACAAAAATGGGAAGGAAGGAAGGGAGGAAAAGAACAGCGGCAACAATCTATGGAGGAAAACTTATTTTACTATGATATCGGAATACAAGATAACACAATAGTGTTATCTTCAATAGCGACCCGTACACTGAGACTCTGTAGAGAAATATAGTGATGCTAGGAGATACTTTAAAAAATACCTTTTTGGATGTTTGCATTTTTCAGGCAACAGCAGAACAGATTCGTCTTGCTCAGATGATCTACGATAAGAATGACACAGATTTTGAAGATAAAGTGAAACAAGTATGTTTCTTGCAGTATGGAGGTTTAATGTCCTGCAATAAGTTGTTCCTAGGCTAGCTTATGTTTTGGAGTTAGAGTGGCTGTTTCTGATTTAGATGAAAACTTTGTGCAAATGACATAACTAGGAGAAGATGCTCTTATTGGACTTTAAAAGTCTGCTTATAAGACATCCTGTGGTAATATAACTCTGGATGGTGTATTTTCCTTTGTAGACAAACCTTTCAGCCAAAACTCACTGTGCACATCTATTCCAGATTCTGTATTTCTAGTATGGTCCTGGTATTTAATGATCTTGAGAATAAAGAGTATGTTCAGCTGGTCTCCATGTACATGGTAATAATTTGTCACCTGTGTAAACTGATTTGCTAAAAATGCCAGCTGTTTTTCAGGAAAAGTAAAAAATCTAATCATAGCTTAAAAGTGTGTGTGGTTTTCTTATTTCTTTCTTTTTTCTTTTTTTAAATCTGACCTCCCAAATCCGTGTATATATTAAAATGATAGTGTTACACAATATATACACGGGTGTATATATTCAAGCTTCCATTACACAGCTATAGCTGTGATAATTTATTCAAGCAGTATTGAGTATTCAACTACCTGTTTTGCTCAGATTATTTATTTTGGTGTGCACATCACAGCTCATGTAGAACGTAGGAACACACCTAGAAGAAGAGTTATTGTGAATGCACTGATGCAGCAGAGGGGCAGATTTTCAGATGTCCTTTCTTTGGTAAAACCTTTTCTGAAGCACTGTTAACTGATTTTTGTTGTTCTTGTTTCTAAACTTTTTTGGCTGCTATGCCAGAAGTGAAGTCTTATATGTTCTGAAGCCAAAGGCCCCTGATCAATAGTGTCTGTAGTCCTGCTGATAGGAAGGCTAAGAATTAAATTCTTCATAGGAAATGTACAATGTTTTACACACACATGTATATTTCTAGCTCATATTTTGTTTTTTTTTCCTCTTTGGGTGGAGGTACTAGATGCCTCATGACAGATTCTTGATTATTATCCATCTTACACTGTAGGATGTGAACTGTAAGTCCACAGGACATAACTGAGTAACAGCTTTCTTAAGCAGCCATTGCTTAGCCTGTTTTTGTCCTGCTAAAACGGATTGAAGGAGCTGATCTGACTGAAAACAATTAACCTTTTTCTTAGTCTGGATGTTTTCTCCAGATGGATCTGTTCTCTACCACATTTTACTTGATGACTGTGTTTACAGAGTGAGATAAGGAGGGGGATGTCTTGGTCTGTCTTGGTCTCTTACATCATTACCTTCATATACAGCTATGTCTGGGGTGACAGCATTTGCTGTAGGCATTGGGTTAAAGGGGGAAAAAAAGTGTTTTCTTGATTACTATTTAAATTTCTGTTTCATCCTGCCTCTTACGTGAATCCTAAGCGGATCTGTGAAATGTAGATAATTTTATTCAGGATTTTAAATTGCTCTGACACAACTGCATGCTTTCTTGGAATCTGTGGTGGTGCTAACTCTTACTTTATGATGATAATTTGGATATTTTAATGTGTGACTTTTACTACCAGCTTATTGAAGTGACGGGGAAAAACCAGGATGAGTGTATAGTGGCACTACATGATTGTAATGGGGATATGAACAGAGCAATCAACATACTTCTAGAAGGAAGTTCAGACACGGTAAGTTTTAACTTCTATATTAAACTGCTCTTTTTGCTTGTTGTGCCTTTCTACTTTCAGAGAGTGATTGGGAAAATCATTTAGGAAGATTTCTATTTTTATATCTTCAGTAAAATTTCTCTGAAGGAAATGGGGAGGACCAGGGCAGCTTTTCTGTCTTGTCCATATCTTAGAGTAGGCTGAACCTTGACAATATTGTGGTTGTTCTGCTGGTGTCCTGCAATCTTCTAGCTTTTATTTGTGTGCAACTATTTTCATAGAATCATAGCATCATAGAATCACCAGGTTGGAAACAACCTGCAAGATCACCTAGTCCAACCGCCCTCCCATCACCATTGCTACCACAAGCACTAAGCCACATCTCCAGCTCCTCATCCAGGCGCCTCTTGAACACTGCTGGGAATGGCGACTCCACCACCTCCCTGTGCAGCCATTGCAGTGCCTGACCACCATCTGAGAGAAAAAGTTCTTCCTTATGTGTAATCTAAACCTCCTCTGGTACAACCTGTGGCCATTCCCCCGGGTCCTGTTTGTTGCCTGGGAGAAGAGGTCAAACCCCTCCTCATCACAGCCTCCCTTCAGGAAGTTGTACAGTGCAATGAGGTCTCCCCTGAGCCTCCTCTTTTCCACACTGAACAATCCCAGCTCCCTCAGCCACTCCTCATAAGACTTGTGCTCCAGACCCCTCACCAGTTTCATTGCCCTTCTCTGCACACGCTCCAGGACCTCAATGTCTTTCTTGTAGTGAGGGCCCAACACTGAACACAGTACTCAAGGTGCAGCCTCACCAGAGCTGAGTGCAGGGGATGATCACCTCCCTGCTCTGCTGGCCACACTATTTCTAATGCAGGCCAGGATGCCGTCGGCCCTCTTGGCCACCTGGGCACACTGTGGGCTCCTGTTCAGCCAAGCACCAACCAACACCCCCAGGTCCCTTTCCTCTTCACACTCATCCAGCCACTCATCCCCAAGCCTGTAGCGCTGCATGGGGTTGTTGTGCCCAAAGTGCAGGACCTGACACCTGGCCTTGTTGAACCTCATCCCATTCATCTCAGCCCAGCGATCCAGCTTATCTAAATCCCTCTGAAGGGAGTTTTAACTCTACTCCAAAACTCAGTGCTCTGTGGGACATTGTCCTGTTTTATGCTAACCTGTTTGTAATTCATAGAATCATTTGAGCTGGAAGAGACTTGTCACGGAGTTGACCAGATCAATTTACGTCCGAGACGGGGCAACAGGCCTCTGCCCTCCCCCCCACCCCAGTCCCACAGAAATGGGAAGGAAGGAAGGGAGGAAAAGAACAGCGGCAACAATCTATGGAGGAAAACTTATTTTACTATAATATTGGAATACAAAATAACACAATATATACGATTTAATTGAAATTGAGATTAATAAATCAGACAAGATAAGAGAGAGAGAGTTCTTGGGACCGAGTCAAACCTGAAAAGCTTGGACCGGCCAGGAAAGCACCTCCAGCACCCACTGCAAGGCAGCAAGAGAGCGCCCCCCCACCCGGAAGGGCCAGATCCCGTGACTGCTGTAATGTACAGGGATAGGTAGCTGGGATTGGGGCAGTGACACTTCAATGCCCCGTACACTACATGATGTTTTGATGTGGAATACTGAAACCCAAAAACAAAAAAAACATAGAACCATGACAAGACTTTAAAGGTCATCTAGTCCAGCTCCCCTGAAATGAACAAGGACATCTACAGCTCAATCAGGTTGCTCAGAGACCTGTCCAGCCTGACCTTGAACACCCATTCACCACTTCTCTGTGAATCCTGTTCCAGTGCTTCAGTACCCTGTAGTATTATTGTTTTTACTATGTAGTATTATAGTGTAGTACTATTCTGTAGTACCTCCATAACCACGAGACCTGAAAGTAGGTGATACTGTGCCACGAAAAGTAACCTCTATAAACCTAAAAGTGGGAGAAAGCATGAAGTCGTAACTTCTGAAGGAGTACATTGGCAAATACTGAGGTTGGAGAAGGCTTCTCCATCTGAAAGATGAATTGAAAACTAGCAATGTCAGAAGAGGATACAGCAAGTAATAGCTTTTGTCATTGTGTTGCTCCTCAGTTTGAATTAATTGAGAAACAGAGAAAAGTGTACTGTGTATAACAATGTCACTTACAGTGTTGCATTACGTTTTTTTTATCCCAAGTGTTATCAGGAAATTGTTTGAAGTTTTTGCTGGAGGGACTTCTTACAGTTTATCTGAGATAGTAAACTAGATTCCATCTCATCTAAATTGGTAGAGAAACTTGGACTTCCTTTCTTAGTTTCCTCATTAATAATAGGCAGTAGTATACATCCTGATAAAACACAGGAAATACTGAACATTCAGCACTAACCTTGCACCCCCTCAAATCTGGGATATATATCATTCTAGCTAAGGGAACTTCATTTTCTATCCCTTATATTTGTAAGAGTTGAGGTCATCTAAAGCACAAAAGTGTGTAATGCTGAATGTGTAAGTTGGTAGTAGAAGAGAGCATTTCACTTTGATTAAAACTATCTTGTTTGTATCTTGTTAAATCAGACTTTTTTAATGTTCTCTTGTATTTTTCATTTTCTAGTTAAGAAGTTTTCTGATTGAAAAAAAAATGTTAAGTGCTTTCTTACCAAATTGTTATAACTAATCATGACATGAAAGAAACTTTCTGAACTCTTTTATCAGTGACAGAATACATCCATGTGTTCTGCGATGTTGACAAGTTCCTTTGAACTCATTCTTCATAGAGGAAAAGAAACTCAGAAACAAATACAGAGAACTTAAAGAACTCAACAAAGGAGGAGGAAAGAATATTAATTAGAAGGGTTTACATCAGTGCATGAAGACATATTGTCCTTTGTGCTGTGAACTTCCAACTTGAAGGGTTTTTTGTGAGCCCATTATACTTGAGAACACTTTTACCACGAATTTGATATAAAGTTGGAAGCCAAAGTACTGCTTGTTCCTGAATGCAGATTCCCAAATTTGTTTCTAACTCTGCTTTTTTTTTTTTTTTTTTTTTTTTTTAAAAAACTTCATTTAGAAGATGTATCTATCTAATTTGAGGAATTAGAAGAGCGAGGAGCGATAGCTACGAAGACTATTTATAATTTCTTCAATACTCTACTATTTTTTTCTTTTTATAATGCTATGATCCTTAAAACTTGTAACGTTTATGAAGACTTTTCACTTGCAATGGTTAGGACAGTCTGGCTTGGGATGTACGTTGGGGGAGAATAGAGAAGGGCATGTTTCTTTGACTAAGACTTTTAACTTCCTACAGGAGTAAGAGCTATTTTATGCCCAACCATATTTTAGGTGCTAAAGCTTTTGAAGGTAGATTAAAGAGAGACCCTTCTGTTCTTTTTTTTGTTTTTTTTTTTTTTTGTTGTTTGTTTGTTTGTTTTTCCCTGTGATTAGACCAGCAAGAAGGCTTCTGTCATATCTTTTCAAGGATCAGGTCCACAACCATAGTTTGGGTTGCCTCAGAAATCCTCAGCCGAAATTAGTCAGTTAACTTCTTTACAATGACAGGAAGTGTTGATAGTCTGTGATGCATACTAATGCCCAGAGATGGTGCCGTTCCCAACTTCTTGAAGTTTTCTTCAAAATTATATATTTTTTCCTATAGAAATAGAAACAAATGACTTTACAAATCCTGAAAGCCTTGTAATTGTCTGAAATTCTTATTTGCAGGAAAGCATGGGGATCTGATGCTTCCATAATCCTCCTTTTACTGATACTTCCCAGGTTATATAAAGCCTTACTAAAATTACTAGAGCCTGCTTTTATTTAAGATTTGCCAAATCATCCAGTTTGGGGTATTTCTTAAAACAAAGAGGTGAAAAGACTGAAATAGTGAATTAGTGCATTCTGAACAGTCTAGATTTGATTCTTCAGTTGTTGGTGCAGTTACTTTTTAATTATCCTTTGTAATATCTGTAAAAGTATTGGAGCATCTTAGCCTGTATAACTGTATTACAAACGTAATCAGGTGAAGCCACATGGTGGCTACTGGAGGAGACTGAGTTTTCTGTCACACAAATAACATAGCGCTGCTCAAACAAGCAACTTCATACTTCTAATTTGCACCATCTGCCCAGAATATAAGCCCCAGAAGTAGGGACATTAAAAGTATTTGCCATCTTAATGGTTTCCAAATAATACCTTTCTTTGCTTTGCAATTATGGCTCAATAGACTAACCATGCAATTGCATAATATGAGTTGCTGTGCTATTCTTAGCAAAGGTTTTAGTAATTTTGTTTTTGACTCTTACAGATGTTCATATGGAGCTGATATTATCACTGAATTTATTTTAAGGATGGATTTCTATATTATATTAAAGCTGAATTCTGCTGTTTGGACCTTGGTCCTTTGTCTTGTTTAAGCGTAGTATTTCTTGGATTTTACTCTGTGTGATGAGCTGTAGCTGCGAGTTGGAAGTATACAGCGTTCTCTTTCTTTTAAAAATTTTGTATCTAATTCTGTTCTATTTAAATAGACTTCTTGGGAGACTGTAGGGGGAAAGAAGAAAAGCCTTGGAAAGGAAAGTTCAGAAAACAAAGAGAACAGAGAAAAACGAGGAGACAGAGAAGTGAGTCGTGGGCGGGGAAGTTCCAACAGACGGGGAAGAGGAGGCAGCCATGGCCAAGAGTGTATGTATAGGGGTTCATTTTAAAAAAGCCTCAGATGTTTTTCTTGCAGCTGAAAATGATTGAGAGCAAATGCTTAATGGAATAAAGTCCAGAGCTATACCTCAGTGCTGAAATGGTTATAACTTGTTTATGCAACACATATGCTTGATCTGTCTACATGATTTGATTTTAGAATGGTCTGTGCTTGTATTTTTCAGAGGTAACTCACTTTAATTTCAATTTCTGTCCTTTTTGATTAATTGATCTTACACAACTTACTGTTCTTTATGCAAGTTTTAGAATTGAATCTTTAAGAGTGCTCAATAGCAAATGTCACTGCACAGCTGATACATTTTTTCATTTGCTTTAATGAAAAAAAATTTAGCTTTGACCATCTCCTTTTATGAGTGGGAAAGCCTGAAGGTGAGAACATCTTCTCATAAGGGGAATGAAAAGACTGGGGATATTATTTAGCTCTAGCATATATTACTTACATAACTCAGCCACAGGTGAGTTTCTACAAAAGAGAAAATATTTTGTGAACTGAAACACTCTTTAAAAAAAAATTGCTACAGTTCATACAGGTGCAATAGTATGCTGTGCAAAAGAGAACTGATGTTTTCCAAATTAGGTAGCATTGCAATAAATCATTACTGGATACATATTGCCTTTTTCCTTTAAGTTTTATCAGAAATATTGAAGTGTTATGTATTGCCTATAATGACTATAAACAACATTGAGAAATGAGCAGAGAACAGAGAGGGGAGGGAGGGAAAAAGCAAGAAAGATATTTACAATGTTAGCCAACTTTTCTAATTTGTTATTGAAATATATTCAGGTATTGTGCCAATGGAAGCACTGAGAACCTTTGTAGAGTAGATTAACACCAAAATTAAAGTGAGGAGCAAGGTTTTTGCCAGATGCAACTTAATTCTTTCCTAAACTGGAACTAAAGATTTTTTTTTAGCTGATTATCAACTCTTTATATTCTCTTTCCATCTTTATATGCATTTGTCACGGAGTTGACCAGATCAATCTATGTCCGTGACAGGGGCAACAGGCCTCTGCCCTCCCCCCCCACCCCAGTCCCACAAAAATGGGAAGGAAGGAAGGGAGGAAAAGAACAACGGCAACAATCTATGGAGGAAAACTTATTTTACTATAATATCGGAATACAAGATAACACAATATATACAATTTAATTGAAATTGAGATTAATAAATCAGACAAGATGAGAGAGAGAGTTCTTGGGACCGAGTCAAACCTGAAAAGCTTGGAACGGCCAGGAAAGCACCTCCAGCACCCACTGCCAGGCAGCAAGAGAGCGCCCCCCCACCCGGAAGGGCCAGATCCCGTGACTGCTGTAATGTACAGGGATAGGTAGCTGGGATTGGGGCAGTGACACTTCAATGCCCCGTACACTGCATGATGTTTTGATGTGGAATACTGAAACCCAAAATAAAACAAACAAACAAAAAAACATAGAACCATGACAGCATTCTTTAACAACTTCGTTGCTGCTATTAGAACAAATTGTGCAGTACAAAAATCTCAGCAGTGTTTTAAGCAGACAGTGTATTTTTCCTTCAGGAAGCCAACCATCTTTCAGAATACCTACTCAGCAGTTTTCCACAAAGTAGAAGTTGTGCGTTTCAGACATATTGTCTTATGTCATCATCCCTATCTTATTTAAATACAGAGGAGAGTTAAGTTTCCCTGGTTGCATAGGGACGTGAAACAGACAGGAGAAGAGTGGGCATTCTTGGTTAACTCTTGTTCTTTCACTGTTGCCAACCAGCACATTATCAAGAAAGTGAAATATGAGACAGATTTACTTCCTGACTCTTTAGAGGTGAGACCATAATTGATTTAAAAGCGTAGACTGCAAAACACTATACTTCAAAAAAAAAAAAAAAAAAAAGTACTGTCTGCTGAAAGACATTAATCTCTAATTAGAGATTTTGCTTCCTTGCTGTCCAATCCAAAGTAAACAAATAACTCTGAAAAATCCTGCATTTTCTTTCGGAGTACAAGAAAATACAGCCATCTGCTTGACATGTATGAATCTCTAAAGTTTCTCTTAAGTTGTCTTTTCTCCACAGTTAAAGCTGAAGAGAACGGAGTGGACAACAATCAAGGAGACAGACTTTCAGACCGTGGAAAACATGGCCGTGGGAGAGGTGAGATGGTGGCATTTGTGTGGGACTGGTACTTACTGGTTTCATTTCCTGATATGGAACTCTATAATTTATTTAAAACCTTATTTTTAAGCATTTGTTGGTTATCCTTTGATTCTATAAGCACTTCAGCCACATTTAATTAGGTCCCTTCCCCCTCCCATACCCCTTTTTATTGTTGGATCTCCAGGTGACATAGAGGAGATATGTGTCAATTATTTTATGGCAGGATTTTTTGTGTGAGCGACTGGTGTGCTCTAGCTATGGAGAGCTCTTTTTCCAGTTTTTATCATGCCAGTCTCCTGTGAGTGACTGGACTCCTCAACCTTGGTAGCAGGAGAGTACAGGATTCCATCTATAGATCAATTGGAGGGATTTGACACGTACTTGTCATTTCTTTTGGGAGAATTCTGTTGTCATGCTTACCTTCTGTTTTCAGTAGCCATTCAGAGCACTTGCCACCTTAGAGGCATTTAGAAAAGAGGAGTTTGATATGGAATTGTTCACGAGGAGAGCTGTGGAAAGAACACTGTGGAGTCACAAGTACAACTCCTATTGTACCCTACAGAAAAGAAAGGAAAGATGTTGGATTTAATGTGGAAACAAGGGATGCATAGTTGTTTTGAATGTTCATGAGATCAAGCAGAAAAAAGCTTGTTTTTCTTGGAACAAGAAGGGAAGTGGGTAACCTAGGAATGGTACAAATTGTAAGGGGAAAATAGATGTTAATTAATAATAAAAGATATTAAACAATTGTGACCACAAAATGCTGGAGTTCAAGATCCTTCAGGAGTCAAAGAGGTTGTGCAACAAGCTTGCTACTCTGGACTTCACGAGCACAGACTGTGAACTCTCCAGGGAAATGCTTGGGAGAGTGACATGGGATAAAGCCCTGGAGGGAAGAGGGGCACAAGAAAGCCAGTCAATAATCAATAACCACCCCCTCCAAGATCAAAAGCAGTACATCCTCAGAAACAGAAAGACAAGTAAAAACACCAAGAGGCCTCAGTGGATCAACAAGGAGCCCCTGGACTTACTTGTGCAAAAAAAGAAAATCTATAAGGAGTGAAAGCAGAAACAAGTTACCTAGGAGGATGCACAATCAATGAATATTAAGATGCTGTAATTACAAAATAAACAAGAGACTTTGGCAAAACAGAAAATGACAACAAAAAGAGAAAAGACAGAAAGCTTACCCCTATCCTGGACTCACTCACAAAACATGAGCAGAGCTAATCTCCAGAAAAGATCCCTTCCCACCGGTAGCCAGCTCTTCAATAGGTCTAGGAGGGGTGCAGCCTGGCTCCCCCCCTTCCAGCAGCACAGGTGAATTGCCTTCACCTGTGCTCCTCTGGCTGACTCAAGGCTCACCTCAGGTGATCAGTCAGAGGTTCAGGCCCTGACTCAGCAGTTCCCATACACTCCACCCCTTCAAGGCATGAACCAATGATCAGGTTAACTAAAGGGTAAGCTTTCCCTAATACAGAGAACCACTATATCGCGACGCTTATACAATTTTATCGTGACGCGTGTTGATACAATTCAGGATGAGTGATGATCAGTGGATGCCCATATTCTTCTATGGGCCAGTGCTCGATGATGTGACTGGAGACATGTGGCAGTGAGGTGCAGGTCCGTTCTATGTTCCATCAGTCCCATGCAGACCATCACCAGGTGTTGTATGTGATCTGACAGCAACACTGGAACACTTGATGGCATTTTGTTCCTTCCGGTGGTCCTGAAGGCTCACAGACTCACGGGGAGTAATGCAGATGTTTCACAGGTACCAGGAGGGGAAGGTCTGCTCTCCAGGGCATGATACAGGCCGTATTTCTATCCTGGGTCAACGCTTCCACTTGTACTGGGGCACGTCCTGGCCGCCTGTACCACACCTTCTGGCCAGATGTCTGTGGCTGCATAATGATATCAGGCACCAAAGGAGGTGTCCTGATCTGCCACAGGGACACGATGGGGGTCCCTTTAGCAATAAAGATCGGAGTGTTGACCACAACATCAGTAGGCCATGTACCTATTACTGGAGGGACTACTGAGCCTCCCACCTCCAATAGTCTCCCCCAAGGTGCAAGTAGGCCACACCACTTGGGTCCTACCTGCACCTTCCAGGGCCATTTTATTTTATGGGTACCTGGATCTAAATTCTCAGGGGCAGGGAGCAGAAGATTATTTTCGTTACCAATCTGGGGTCTTACCTGATGATCAGTGCCCGTAATTTGGATCCTAAGCGGGGTGGCCCATGTCGTCTGCAACATTCTCAGGGCACTGGGTCTGCCATCTCGAGGTCTTTCATTCAGGTCCCGCAGGGTTTCATACAGTCTTTTTGTCCACCCCTGCAGGGACTGGGAGTCTGTCTTCAGGGCAGCCTTAAGAATACCGTTATAACGTCCGATGAGGCCTGCCCCTGTTGGATTATATGGCAGGTGGAATCACCATTCGATGTTACTTTCTTCTGCCCAGTGCTGTATCATTGCACCTGTAAAATGAGTCCCTTGGTCGCTCTCGATGACTTGAGGTGTCCCGTAGGCAGACATCAGTTTAGCGAGTGCCTTGATGGTATATGCCTGGTTTGCTTTCGGTACTGGATAGGCCTGCAGTAGCCCACTTGCAGTGTCGACACAGGTCAGGGTGTATCTTGCCCCTTCAGAGCAAGGAAAAGGCCCGATGTAATCGACCTGCCATGGCTGGAGAGGATTGTGTCCCCTAGCAAGATGGGCTGTTGTTTCGGGCAACGATCTCGGTCTCATCTTGGAGCAAGTGTCGCATCCCGGCATGCCTGGACGATATCAGATAGTTGTACGGGCAGTCCCCATGCTTTAGCAGCTGCCCACATTGTCTTTTGTCCAGCATGACGTAGCTTCTGATGTAACCAGCAGGCAATGTTCTCAGATGGTGAATTCTCAATCCATCGAACTCGGGCCAGTGTGTCGGCTTCATCGTTTCCCGGTGACTGTAGGGGCTGATGACCAGAAACATGGTAGACACGTACAGTCCTGTGTTTGACCATATTCCATATATCTAACCACATGTCTTTGCCCCAGATCAGTCAGGCGTGGATTGTCCATTCCTGGGTGGCCCACTGTGCAATCCAAAGAGTGAGCCCCCGGTACACAGCCCAACTATCTGTGCAGATGTTCAGGATACCATCACCGGGTTCCTTGGTTATAACCATCCACACGGCTCGCAGTTCTGCCCATTGGCTGCTCTGACCATCCCCCTCATCGAACCAGATTATCTTGGTGGAAGGATGGTGTGCTATTGCTCTCCACTTGCTCGGGTTGCCCTTGCTGGACCCATCTGTGTACCAGGCATCTTCAGGGATAGGATATTTTCCCTCCTGAACGGGACTCTTCTCTGGTGGAGCGACCAGTATTTGTTTTGGTGCATCACTGTGATACTAACTGGGCCTAGGATCTTCTGGAGTTCTTCTTTCAAGGGTGATGAAGACAGACTGCTCCTTTGGCTGAGGTAGGCAACCCATCGTGCCACTGTTTGTGCTTGGGCCAACTGCCTTAGGAAGGTGGGTCAGATCTTTCACCCACCCCTGAATTGTCGGTGGTCTTAACTATGATTTCAGCCGTTTGAGTTATTGGCTCTACTGCCTGTAATGCTGAGTAGGCAGCCAATAATTGTTTTTTAGTCATACTGTATCTTTCTTCTGCTCCGTGCCAGACCTGAGACCAAAACCCAGCAGGGGTTCAAATGGAATTCTGGTGCTGTCATGGGCCCCAGCCAAATCTGGAGTGACATGAACATCCAATTCAGCTTGAAGGGTAGGATTGAATCCTGTGCCTGGGCCTGTTTAGCAGCTAGCTTTGCTTGCTGGAATGCCTCTTGTTCCATTCTCTCCCAGTCCCATTTTTGGCCTTTCGTTGTGAGTCAGTATAAAGACCTCAGCAGCTGCGTTAAGTGGGGTACAAAGGAGCACCAATATCCCAACAGACCCAAAAATTCTTGTAGCTGTCTTGGTGTGGTAGGGACTGGGAATGCCTGAACCTTGTCTATTATTGCACTGGGTAGTACTTTGGTCTTTCCCAACCAAATTACACCTAGGAATTTCAACAACAAGCCTGGTCCTTGCACCATTTGTGGGTTTATAGCCCACCCTTTCTCCTGTAGATAGGTAGTCAATGAGTCTACTGCCTTTCCTAATGCCTCCTGTGAGTCAGATGTCAGCATGAGATCATCAATATAGTGATACAGTTCAATGTTATTGGGATATCAGTGTGTCCATCAGGGAGACAATATTGGGTATGTGTCATGGAGTTGACCAGATCAATCTATGTTTGTGACAGGGGCAACAGGCCTCTGCCCTCCCCCCCCACCCCAGTCCCACAAAAAATGGGAAGGAAGGAAGGGAGGAAAGAACAGTGGCAACAATCTATGGAGGAAAACTTATTTTACTATGATACCGGAATACAAGATAACACAATATATACAATTTAATTGAAATTGAGATTAATAAATCAGACAAGATGAGAGAGAGAGAGTTCCCGGGACCGATTCAAACCTGAAAAGCTTGGAACGGCCAGGAAAGCACCTCCAGCACCCACTGCCAGGCAGCAAGAGAGCGCCCCCCCACCCGGAAGGGCCAGATCCCGTGACTGCTGTAATGTACAGGGATAGGTACCTGGGATTGGGGCAGTGACACTTTAATGCCCCGTGCACTACATGATGTTTTGATGTGGAATACTGAAACCCAAAATAAAACAAACAAACAAAAAAACAGAACCATGACAGTATGGCTGCATGAATGGGCAATTTCATGATGGGAAATTCATCAATTCTCTGTAATTCACTGTCATTCTCCATGTGCCGTCTGACTTCCATACTGGCCATAGGGGGGAATTGGCTGTGTGCAGATCTTATGATCACTACTTTTTTGAGTTCCTGCACTGTTCTAGAGATTTTCTTTTGCCCCCCCCCAGGAGTCCATACTGTTTAGCATTGGTAATCCAGCATGGATCTGGTAGGCAAATAGGCTCATGTTTTGCACAGCCTCTTAATATCGCCTGCACCACCCAGATGCTAATACATCTCTCTCTCAGTCTGAACTCTCCCACAGTCATCTGGAGAGCCAGACCCCATAGCATATCTATGCCCAGTATATACTCTGGAACTGGGGCAGAAGACACCTTATACTCCTTGGTATGGGAAACACCCAACCCCCAACTTCAACTATGTCTGGGTTACAGGGATGGTCTGTCCTCCAAAACAACCAGTCATCCCCTATCACCATGAAATTTAATCAGATCACCATAAATAATCAAAGTTTCTGTGCCCGTATCTACTAATGCCATCACTCACTGTATGTTCTTCAGGGACCAAAAAATGGTCAATTCAACATCTAGCTTCTGGTCCTGTCTGGGAGCCCTAGGTGCAGGAGGCCTGGCATCCCCCGTCATGCAAGTAACTGTGCTATTTCCAATTCTTTTTCCTCAGGTAGCTCGGGCATAGTGACCCGGATCACTTGAGGAAACTTTTTCCTTTTGTTAGGAACTAGGAAATCTTCTAGGTTCCATGTTCTCATTGGTACTTGTTCAGTAATGCTTAGCCCTGCTTTTTTTGGGGATATTTTGAAACTCCTGATTGTCCTTCAACTGCCTCCATAGCTGGAGGAGGACATGATTGGGCTGGCAATCAGTTTTTGCAAATTGAATCCCAGCCTGGATTATGCCATTAAACATTTATTTTCGGGATACCCGTATGGGTCCTGATTGAGATATTCACCAAGCAGGTATCCTATTTTTAGTTACAGGGAGGACCTCTACTCTTTCCAACATTCAGATATTGCACCTGGTCCAAAGGTGCTCTGTCTCCCCTAGATCAGCCACCAGCTGGGCAGCTTACTGGATAATGGCTTCTGAGGCCACTAAAGGGTTCAGTATGGACACCAGCGTACCATACTGATGGGGAGGTACCTGTTTTAAGATGAGGTCCATCATCCCTGCTGAGAACTTAACCAGATCTGGACTCTCAAAGGTGTCATCATAAATCACCTCCTTCATTCCCAGTTCCCTGGTATAATTTTGAAGTTCCTCCACTGAGGTGCAGAGATCAGTATTTATAACCTAATGAGGTTCAGTGAGGCGAGGTGTAGGGTGTTGCACTTGAGTGAGGGCAATCCCAGATACATGTATAGGCTGAGCAAAAAACTCATTGAGAGCAACCCTGTGGTGAAGGACTTTGGGATCCTTATGGCCAAAAAGCTGGACATGAGCCAGCCATGTGCACTTAAAGCCCAGGAAGCCAACTGCATCCTGGGCTGCATCAAAAGAGAGGGGTGTCTAACAGCTTGTCCCTCTTTACACAGTCCTTGTAAGACCCTTATGGAGTGCTGCATCCTAGCCTGGGGCCCCAATACAAGAAAAATGCATAGCTGTTGGAGTCAGTCCAGTGAAGAAGGCTCCAGAGAGTCCTCGTTGCAACCTTCCAGTACTGAAGGGAGCTTATAAGCAGGAAGGGAAGTGACTTTTTACACAGTCTAATAGTGATAGGCCAAGAGGGAATGGCTTTAAACTGAAAGAGAGGAGATTTAGGTTAGATGTTAGGAAGAAATTCTTTACTCAGAAGGTGGTAAGATACTGGAACAGATTGCTCAGAGAAGTTGTGGATGCTCCATCCCCAGTCACACTGAAGGCCAGGTTGGATAGAACTCTGGGCAGTCTGATCTAGTGGCTGACAATGCTGGGGGGGTTGGAGCTCGATGATCTTTCAAGTCCCAACCTAAGCCATTCTATGATTCTATAACCCTACACTTGAAACACCAACAGTGAGTTCCTCCTAGCAAAAAATAAGCAAACAAAAAAAAAAAGTGAAGGGGAGCAATATGAGGATTTAATTTTGAACTTAATGTACCCATGTCATGGTTTTATGATTTTTGTTATTGGCATTCCACATTATAACATCCTGTAGTGCACTGTGAGTTAAAGAGTTAATGCTCCAGTTCCATGGATTGTCAATAGTTACAGGTACCTGGTTCTCAGAAGAGAAGAAATGCTTATCCCAGAGGACTGTTCAATGTTTTGTTTCAAATTTCCATTCAGAGGTACAGATAAAACTGTTTGCAGGTCACGAGATGCCCCTTTTTCCCTTTCTGCTAATCTTGGCAGTGTGTGTGCTCCCCAGCTGTCTCGCCTTCAGCACTGGAGTAATGCCTTAGATTTTTGGACAGTTTCTCATTTTGTTTGATTTATTAGCCTCAATCCCAATTATATTATATTGTGTTACCTTGCATTCCAATATCTTATTTAGTAAATTAGCTTTCCTCCTCAGATCATTGCTGCTATTTTGTTTTTAGGCCCATCTCTCTACCCTTTCCCCTTTTCCCCCTTCCCCCTTTCCTAGGGTGTGGATCTGTGAGTCCCCCCACTCCATTAGTCATGAAACCAGGCCAAACCAGCCTGTAAACCACTGACAACCTGAAAAGGAAACTTTGAAACTTTTCTTCTCCTGGGTATGTAAGAAAATAGAACAGCTTACCCTTTTTGCAAATATCAGACTAGTCAAGCTTGTGTTTGTGGTCTTTCTTTTTCTTAACTTTTTCAGCTTCTATTTTAACCTTAATGCTTGATTTAAAATTATCAGTGTGAAAATCTTGGATTGTGCTCTGTTTCAAAACTAAGTGAAAGGATTTAGGTCTGTAAATAAATCTGTTTTCTATAAAATATACTATTAAGTTAATGGTCTAGTCCTATTCAGGTTTTGGTGTACATGTTTATCTTGTGCTGCCTTTCTGTAGTGTGTGTTTGGTTTGGGGATGAAACATTCTGAATGAGGTGAATGAACCATTCTTCCTGTGCAGGGGTGGTACCAGTTAAAACTTGACTATGTTATGGGAGTTTTCAAGGATCAATGCCTTTCACTGGAAACAAAATCTCACCTGCTTGGATACAACTACTTTGTTGCTTGAAATGAGTGTTGAAGAAGTTAAATGTGAAATAAGCAAATGATAGCTAAGGTGAACCTAGTTGACAGAGAGATGTGCTGGAGAGCAGGAAAAGAAAAACCAATACACACTTGTCATGGTTTTATGATTTTTGGTTTTCCCAAAGGGTATCAATGGGCCTTTGGAATAGCTGCAGCAGACAAAGAAGATGTTAAGCAGCTGTCTGTTTTGCCTGGCCTATCAGAAAATCAGTCTGTTGTGGGGCTGCTGCGAGTAAAAGAGCAACAGGTATCGATTGCTACAAAAACGGTGCACAGGCGGCAGTACCACACCAACAGGGATTCCTTGCTCCCCATTCATAAGTTAATTCGTCAACTAGAGAGTCAGGGAGTGATCAGCAAAACTCACTCGCCTTTTAACAGCCCCATATGGCCAGTGCGTAAAGCCAGTGGAGAATGGAGGCTGACGGTGGACTACCGTGGCCTGAATGAAGTCACACCCCCACTGAGTGCTGCTGTGCCGGACATGTTAGAACTCCAGTATGAACTGGAGTCAAAAGCAGCCAAATGGTATGCCACCATTGACATTGCTAATGCCTTCTTTTCCATTCCTTTGGCCAAAGAATGTAAGCCACAGTTTGCTTTCACCTGGAGGGGCGTTCAGTATACCTGGAACCGTTTGCCCCAGGGGTGGAAACACAGCCCGACCATTTGCCATGGGTTGATCCAAACTGTATTGGAACAGGGCAGTGCTCCTGAGCACCTGCAGTACATTGATGACATCATTGTGTGGGGCGATACAGCAGAAGAAGTCTTTACAAAAGGAGAGCAAATGATCCAAATTCTTCTGAGTGCTGGTTTTGCTATTAAGCGAAGCAAAGTGAAAGGACCTGCCCAGGAAATTCAGTTCCTAGGTATAAAGTGGCAAGATGGCCGTCGTCACATCCTGACAGATGTGATCGACAAAATCACTGCTATGTCTCCGCCCACTAGCAAAAGAGAGACACAATCTTTTCCAGGTGCAGTGGGCTTTTGGAGAATGCATGTTCCAAACTACAGCCTCATTGTAAGCCCCCTTTATTATATGACGCGAATGAGAAATGAGTTTACATGGGGTCCTGAGCAGCAGCAGGCTTTTGAGCAGATTAAACAGGAGATAGCCCGTGCCGTGGCCCTAGGGCCAGTACGGACGGGACAGGGTATAAAGAACATCCTCTATACTGCTGCTGAAGAGAACGGTCCCACTTGGAGTTTGTGGCAAAGAGCCTCAGGAGAGACCCGGGGCCGACCCCTGGGATTCTGGAGTCGGGCGTACAGAGGATCTGAAGAGCACTACACTCCAACTGAGAAGGAGATCTTAGCTGCATATGAGGGGGTTCGGGCTGCTTCTGAAGTAGTCGGTACTGAAACACAGCTCCTTCTGGCACCTCGACTGCCAGTGCTGAACTGGATGTTTAAAGGAAAGGTTCCCTCCACCCATCATGCTACTGATGCCACTTGGAGTAAGTGGATTGCACTGATTACACAACGAGCACGGATGGGGAACCTCAGCCGTCCAGGAATCCTAGAGGTGATCATGGACTGGCCTGAAGGTAAAAAGTTTGGAACACCACCAGCAGAAGAAGTATCGCGTGCTAAAGAAGCCCCACCATACAATGAACTACCAGAGAATGAAAAGAAATATGCCCTGTTCACAGATGGATCGTGTCGTATTGTGGGAAAGCATCGCAGATGGAAAGCTGCTGTGTGGAGCCCCACACGACAAGTTGCAGAGGCCACTGAAGGGAAAGGAGAATCAAGCCAATTTGCAGAGGTAAAGGCTGTCCAACTGGCCTTAGATGTTGCTGAACAGGAGAGGTGGCCAATGCTCTATCTTTACACTGACTCATGGATGGTGGCAAATGCCTTATGGGGGTGGTTACAGCAGTGGGAGCAAAATAACTGGCAAAGAAGGGGTAAACCTATTTGGGCTGCTGAACTGTGGAAAGACATTGCTGCCCGAACAAAGAATATGGTTATAAAGGTGCGTCATGTAGATGCTCATGTGCCCAAGAGTCGGGCTACTGAAGAACAGTAAAATAACCATCAGGTAGATTGAGCTGCCAAAGTTAAGGTGGCTCAAATAGACCTGGACTGGCAGAACAAGGGTGAATTATTTCTGGCTCGGTGGGCCCATGAGACCTCAGGTCATCAAGGGAGAGATGCAACATACAAATGGGCTAGAGACCGAGGGGTGGACTTAACTATGGATGCCATTGCACAGGTTATTCATAACTGTGAAACATGTGCCATCATCAAACAAGCCAAGAGGATGAAACCTCTGTGGGAGGAAGGGCGATGGCAAAAGTACAAATATGGGAGGCATGGCAGGTTGATTCTATCACCTTGCCATGATCTCGCAATGGTAAGCGTTATGTGCTCACCATGGTGGAGGCAACCACTGGGTGGCTTGAAACACATGCAGTACCCAATGCTACCGCCCGAAACACCATACTGGGTCTCGAGAAACAAGTCCTGTGGTGACATGGCACCCCAGAAAGGATTGAGTCAGATAATGGGACTCATTTCAAAAATTCTCTTGTAAATACTTGGGCCAAAGATCATGGCATTGAGTGGATTTACCATATTCCCTATCATGCACCAGCCTCTGGTAAAATTGAACGATACAATGGATTGTTAAAAACGATGCTAAAAGCACTGGGTGGCGGAACATTTAAGCACTGGGAGAAGCATTTGGCAGAAGCCACCTGGTTGGTCAATACCAGAGGATCAATCAGTTGCGATGGTCCTGCTGGCTCCCTACATACTGTCAAGGGAGATAAGGTTCCTGTAGTACATGTGAAGAACGTGTTGGGAAAAGCAGTTTGGGTCTTTCCAGCTTCTGGGAAGGGCAAACCTCTGCGTGGAACTGTTTTTGCCCTGGGACCTGGGTCCACTTGGTGGGTGATGCAGAGAAACGGGGATGTTCAGTGTGTACCACAAGGGAATTTGATGTTGGGGGAGTGCAGTCAGTAATTCCACATATATGTGTATATAGATTTGTGTGTGCATGTGTTTAGTGTTTGGTAATTATTGTCTGTTTGTATATATATTAAGCATGATGTAGTGATGTAGAATAAGGGGTGGAATGTCATGGTTTTGTGATTTTTGGCTGTTGGTATTTCACATCATAACATCATGTGGGGCACTGGGACTTTCACTGTCA
>NW_024884415.1:0-60194 GCF_019232065.1 Centrocercus urophasianus | reverse complement strand
GGGGGGCAAAAATTACTTGTGTTTCAGTTGCCTTATGCTTCAACTACGCTGCTAAATGCAAAGGAAGTTTGCACAACTCAACTTCAAACCTGCAGAGAAATAGTTCTTGAGAAGGGCTACTTGTGGCCACTGAACCAAAGAACAGAGCAGTCAGGTTTGAAATACATTTAATCTATTTCCTAATATTCCCTGTACACAGCATATTTCTCCTTTTCACTCTGCCAACAGCCAGTTAGTTTAGTCACCATACAATACTTAACTGAGAACTAGGAGAACACAGGGCTGATATTATAAAGGAAACCCAAGTTCACTTCAAATATTACCAGAAAATAAACAAACTTGAAACAACAGAAGCTCCCTCCACCGCTTGGTTTTTTGAGCTCCTGTTTCCCAATGGTTACATTCTGCTCACAGCAGGAATGCCACAGATACCTTTTTCTTTTTCAGAGAAAGCAATACTGGGATAGGGAACAGCAGTCCAGTGATTATTGACTGCTAAACCTCCTCTTACCAACTCCAAAAACAGTTTAAGTCATTGCAGTGTTGTAAACCTGATCTGCAGTGTGCGTCCATAGACACCCAGCATCCAAACTGATATTAGGCACTGCCTGAGCTGTACAGCTACTGATTCAAGCAGCAATTCCTTGAACATTCTTTCTGCATGCTGCAGCAATGCTGCACGGCTGCAAGCTGCCCTAGCATCATCTTCTGCAAGCACCCATTGGAAAATGGACCAAGAAACTCAGAACTAGTGAAAACTGAAGGGAAACCCATTATCTCCTGGCTGATTGTTCAAACCAGCCAAAAACAAATTAAAAATGCAGCCTATATCTCATTACCTGTTGGTTGAAAAGGTCCTCCTCTCCAAAGTCTGCCTCATCCTCTTCCTCTTCATTCTCCCGCACGACAACTGATTTAGTAACAGTTCTCACTGCAACTTCCTGCACAAAAGGAAAGAGAAGATGACTAGTGGTCCATATCCAGCTCTGAGTTTTTGCTGTATCATCAGTATAGGAATCCCAGTAATGTTTGGATGATATAAATCAGTTTGCCCCACGATCACAGTTAGCTGTATAAGCAAACACTGAAGATCCTGCAAGCCACAGAAACATTGCTCATTCCAGCTACCAAAAGGCATCGTGGTGTAAGGCAGTTTCAGGAGCTTCCTTTCTTTAGCAGGTGTTTGAGAAGCAGGTGCTTGTTGGTTTGACAAGCTGACAGCAGACTGACCCAGGAGCTCTCCAAGATGTGTGATGTCAGAAATTGAAGTTTCTCCGTATGATTACACAGTATTAGGAACTCCCATTCTTTCTGCTAAATGCTTTATATCCACTGCTCATGTCAATTACCAGGAAGGTCTTCCTAATCAGGCACTACAAAGAATTTTAAAACATCAGGAAGCTTCCTTTATTACTAAACTATTTTTGAGCACTTCTTAGTAACAAGAATTCTACTGTGCGCTTGCAGCCTTGAAATTGCAGATGCAAATTTTCACTTGTGGAACAAGACACCCTGAGCAAGGAAACAAAGGGAACCACAGCAGGAAGGGACACGGATTTGAAATGTCTTCAGACAGTATTTTAACTGTTTCTCCAGTTTGAATTCTAAGCCAGCTTCCTGTGGTACAAATGACCCTCCCTCCTATTCTGTCCCGTGCTGCTGTTCCTGCACAAAGTGCATCCATAGAATTGCAAAAAAAATCAGCTGTGGGCAGATGTAGGACAATGCAGAACACATAGGAACCAAATGGAAACATCTGCTGTAATTCCAGCAATGAAAAGAAAACTCTCTTCCCACCTCTCCATCAGAGTTCACGAGGTATGTGCGGATATTTCCTCCAGTGCCCCAGCTGCCCTGATTCTTCCACACGAGAACAGAAGGGGGGCTGTGAGATACACCTGCATCCGCACCCCAGATCTGGTGAGAAGACATTCAGTCATCAGCTATTCGTGCACGTTTCATTTTTAAATATCCCAAACCTTCTAACTCTCCCACTTGTCTCTCCTTATCAGTTTTGCTTCCAAATCCCAGTGGTAGATTTACTCTACTTTAATTTACATCAGTGCCTGTGGGAAGACATGACTCTCAGTCTGCAACAACAGCTATCACCAGCCATAGCAAGAGGAAAGAAATCTAACGCTGCAGTCATCAGTCCTGAACACAGTCACTCCCACCACAGCCTCAATGCCTAGAGGAGGGACGTAAAACGCAGCTTGTGCAGACAAATTTCATCTGATAAGCATCTGAGCAATCAATACTCAGGCAGAAATAACTGCAGCTGACTAAAGGAAAGCCATTCTGCTGCAGACCAAACGTCAAACAAAATCGCAAAAAGCAATACTACAGTTAAGGCTGAGAATGTCAAGTATTAAACTTAACACAAGTCTACCAGACTAAATAAATGTTCCTATTTCATGAAGGGGTAGAGCAGGATTAAGTATTCCAAACTTCAACAGAGGTGCTTGAAAAAAATAAAATAAACAACAATCTTTGCCTCCTCCCCCCCCCCACAGACCTCTTTTTCAGCTAAATGGCCTTAGATACTGAAGTGCTAATACAGAAATGGAACTTTTTTTTGCCTTTCTACAACTGAAGTCCTGCTCCTCTAAAACAAGAACCACAAGTCCAAAAGTTACACCCCAAACTTCAGATTTACAGCTGCCACAACATCAACAGATGAACGTTGCTGACACATGGAACATGACTTACTGTTACAGTCTGCCCAGCCCTGAGGACATACTTCGGAGTAAATTTGTACGCAATTTCTTCTCCATCTCCAATTTGTCTTTTCAGTCTCCAGTTACCCAAAGACTGATCCTAGTGAGGAGAGTTGTAAGGTTATTTATTTAGGGTGAGCAAACAGGCATCAAACGTCTTGCTACATCTCTTCGTTATATTTATTTATGTGGTTGTTAGACATCTGCAATCTAACTTGAGAATACTTTTCCACACCCAGTAATCGTGTTAAGGTCATTCAACAAAAACTTAAAAGAGACTTTTCACACGAAAAAATGCTCTGCTAGAGCCAGCGAGGCCGTTCACAGCAGCACAGCACCAGCATACGGGATCAGACATTCAGGACTATGGTCTCATCCTGCAACATCACACCTGTAGCAAATTCACCTTTCAAATGCCACGCCGCTTTTACAAGACGACATACCTTGAAAGGTACCATTTCTCTCAAGTGATGTGTGCTCAACACACAGTGCAGCATTTCAGTTTAGCTCCTCCTTAAGGAGCTCTGCTGACACTCACCTTCTCCGAGTTGTTCTTCAGTTGAACGTATTTGCCCTCCAGGTCTATCTCTTCAATGCTGATACTTCCTGTAGCTGAAGCTTGCTGGGACATTTGGAAGCTACTGCTGCTACTGCTACCACTGATACTTCCAGTGCCAATCCCACTCGTCCCACTGCCCGAAAGCTCCTCTGCTTCAATCCGTCGCCTCTTGCCTCGCGAAGAGCGGACAAGTGAAGTGCTGCTGCTGCTGCTGCTGGACGTGGCTCGAGAGACAGTAACGCGGGACGAGGGGCTGGGAGAGAGCTTCAGCCTGGAAACGATCAAGTACTTCAATCAGATGGAAGGAAATTAACATTTTTCTAGCTGGTCCACAGAGCGATGGTCAAAGCAATAACAGCACAAAACTCGGTAACCAGACTGCCGTGCTTCACTGTTCTGTCAGTGGGGCTGCAAATGAAGGAACAGGTCTGTCCAGGGTGATACGTGACCTGAAACGCAGCGACGGTGAGGGCAGCACAGACTGCCTCATCCACTACTTAGATACTTACACTCCAGTACACTATTCTTATTCTTGTGCCTGATCACTTAAACACAGGAAAAGACCTATAAGTAAACACTTAAAAAGAGGAGATGAATGTCAAGTTCAGAATTATATATTCCAGTGCACTTTGACACCATCATGAAAACCAAAACATAAGGCAGATATTCAGATGAGAACAGCTGTAAGTGTTCTACACCTGTTAGGGGTTACATCACAGTGTGAAGACAATGTGACTTCAGTGAAACAAAATCTGAGCATTTCTGTTAAAACTGAAAAAGAAAAAAAAAAAAGCCAAAAATGAAAGTAACATTAGTCCTAAGAAAACGGAGCTCATACCTTTCCTCTTCTCCCTCCAGGAGTTTTCGATAAGCACTGATTTCCATGTCAAGTGCTAATTTCACATCAAGCAGCTCCTGGTATTCTGTAAGCTGCAGCTGCATTTGGTCCCTCATTTCTGTCATCTCCCTCTCCTTGGCATCAAGCATCTTCCTAAATTTATCCCGTTCACCAGCCATCGTTTCCTCCAACTCACGAATGCGATCTTCTGCTGCACTGGCCTAGGGACAACAGAAAACCTAGTTGTATCCATGTGGATGCAGGACAGAAATCATCTCCATCCCACCACAATCACAGAATGCTTGGGTTGGAAACACCCTAAAGACCATACAAGTTCAACTCTTTGCCATGCATTGGTTGCCCCTCACCAGACCACCCAGCCTTGAACACCTCCAGGGATGGAACACCCACAGCTCCTCTGGGCAGCCTGTGCCAGGGCCTCACTGCCCTCTGGGAGGAAAGTTCCCCAATCACATCTAACTTAAATCTTCCTATTTTTAGCTTTGAACTGTTTCCCCTCAGTTCTATCACTATGTGCCTATGTAAAAGTCTATCTTTCATCTTGCTTAGAAACTGGAAGGCCACAATGAGGTCTCCCCTGCATCTTCTCCAGGCTCCCTCCTGTCTTTGCAGACCCACTTTGTCCAGGTCCCTTTGGATAGCGTCCCTTCCTTCTGTCACACCGACTGCACCACTCAGCTCGGTGTTATCAGCAAACTCAAGACATGAGGTAACATTTGTTGGTCTTCCCTTATCAGCTGATGTCATCATTCCTTCATAGAAGGCCATCAGGTTGCTCAGGCCCAATCTATCCGTGGTGAAGCCCTGCTGGTTTCAGTATCAACTCCTCATCTTGCACGTCTTCCAGCTTCCAGGAGCACTGAATTCCACGATCTTCCCTGGCACAGATATGAGGCTTTTTTACCCTTCTTAAAAATGGGAGTGATTTCCCTTTTTCCAGTCACCAGGGACCTCACCAAACAGCCATGATTTTCTGGATGTGATGGACAGTGATTTGGCAACCACATCAGCCAGTTTTTTCAGGATTCTGAGATAAATGTCATCAGGCCCCATAGACCCCATAGTACATGTTCGACTTCATCAGGTTGTCAAGAACTTGCTTTCTGCTTATGGGAGGAGGGATTTTGCTCCCAGCTGCCAAAGGTTCAAGGACATGAGATGTGGGAAGCCTGACTGGCAGTGAAGATTGATGCAAATAATTGAATATCTCAGTCTGTTGAAGCCAGTTCTCCCTTCCCATTTATTAGAGGGGGTCCACTCTCCTTGGCCTCTCTCTTCCAGCAAGTGTACCCACAGAACTTCCTGTTATCCTTTGTATCCCCTGCCAAGTCCAGTTTCACCTTGGCTTTCCTGATCCCATCTCTGCACATCATCTCTGCTCTTCATCCATCCCAAGTATTTCCTTCTTACTCCCCACTTTGACCAGCAGATCCTAGCTCAGCCTTTCCTGCCTGCCCTGGCTAATTTCTTACACGTGCAGATGGAGAACTTTCACCCTAACAAATCAGCCTTAAGGATTTATCAGCTCTGTTCTGCTCTTTTGTCTCTAGGGACAGATCCCAAGGGAACTCTTCCACTGATCCTTTAAACAACTGGAATTTCACTCTTCTGAAGTTCGGAGTCCCGACTTTACTCCTCGCCAGGCCTCAGGATGGAGGAGTCACAGACCCTGGAGGTGTTCAAGAAACATTCAGATGTTGTAGTGACATCATGGCTTAGTGGGAAATACTGGAGATTGGAGGACAGTTGAACCGGATGACCTCAGAGGTCTTCTCCAACCCCGGTCATTCTATGATTCGAAGACCACAAAGAGCACAACCACTTCTCTCCATAAAATTCAGAAAATATGAGAGGACAAACCTGAATATATTCAAACATTACAGTGCTTTATATTAGAAATAAGAACAGATTTAGTGCCTTTTACCTGTTTCTGAAGGCCAGAAAGTTGGTAGCTGAGAGATTCTATTCTCATGCGAGCCTCCTTCAACTCCTCCCGAGCTGCACCAGCAGCTTTGTCATTTTGGTCAGAGGCCAGGATGGCATTCTCCAACTGGAAGACAGGTTTTACGCGAGTCATTGTATTAAGTTAGACATCTCATAAATATACCTGCAGTACTGCATATAAGCTTTTTAATCTTAAATAATTTAAAATGGAAATCTAGTAAGTTTATGAACCTCAAAGACATACTCTAAAGGAACGAGAACACATATTTCAGTTCTATTCCTATAGGATTATAGCCTTACAAAGCTTAGGTTTATGTTATCACTACCAGCCTGTTTGAAGTCAGAATGATCACACAGGCCCCCAGTTTTATGTCCTGGTCCAACAGTTCTCTGCATGCCCAGAGAGCAAGCTGAATAAAACATTTCATTAGTGCCAAATCTCAGCTGACCAGTAGCAACTTACTGATTTCCTCAGTAAGAGGAAGATCTTGATGCTTACACTCTTCCATGAATTCTTCAGGCAGGATCACATTACATTGTAACTTTCATCAAGGTAGGTGGAAAATGCGTATTTTTCATGCTTTGCAGCTTAAGTTCAACTATCTACTACTACATGCACCACAGAATCCACACAGGAACCAAAGTGCTCCACCTCTAAGAACAGTTTCAGGCAGAACATTGTTCTTAACCACACAGCACAAGACTTCAAGAAATCGATCTTCATCAACTGCACTGCTCAAAGAGCTCCAAGCGAGGAAGAGCACACAAGGAGAAGCTTGGCATATGCCACACCATATTCTCCAGCAGCCCAAGATCTCTCTGATGAGAGTATGACCCTGGACACAGACACCAAGTTACCCAGACAGCTAAACCTGTCATTCCCTCTCCTCCTCATTTCAATAGGAACCTTACTGTACAAAATTTCTTCCTCTCCTGTTCAAATCTTGTCATTTTTTCCTTCTCTACCAACTTTGCTAACAGTGCTTTCCCTACAAAGGATATACTTTGGATCCTCTTCGGACAAGTCAATCCAAGTATCTGGTTGTTCCTAACCTCTCTGAATAATGCTAAGTTTGCTAAAGGTTCTTTATTTTGCTTTTTAATACCTATTACTTATTTTGTTGCTGCCCTAAGAAAGAGTTAAATACTTTTTAGATCAGTATTTCTCAAACTGCAAATCAAAGAATTCTTAAGAGAGTCTCAAAGTCAAGGGCGTGGAAAACAATGTTAGCAGCACCATAATTTCTCCACCACAGGAGAATGAGAAGTGGCTATAATTACAGGTAAGGATTTTCATAACCAGAAAACTGACACCTACTTTATTTTTTCAGGTAGGGTAATAATAATATTAAAAAAATACATACTTGTAGCCAGCAACTGTACCAGTAATACTGAGCATACTACTTCCCCCACACTGCCAGCTGAATTAACGGGGATTTGCTAACTCAGGATTTGCACAGGCAGGTAAAATAAAGCAGTGCCTACATTTTAAGAAGTTCAAGGAGCATTCTTCTGCATCAAATTACGCCTCACTATGTTCACACTTCCAAACTGCACACCACAGTTTTCAACACCAACACTTGTCAAAAAAGCATCCACTATCTTGTCTGATTTCCCCACCACCAGCCCCAATGAAATCACAAATGCACCAAAAAAAAAAAAAAAAAAAAAAAAAAAAAAAAACCCCAAACCACAGAAAAAAAACTACTGTATCAGCTATTGTGTGACATCTCCTATTCGCACCCTGTCCTCAGGGAGCAGCAGTTCCACATGTTCTCCTGGCTACTGCTGTTCCAAGCTGTTACCCTGGGCTAAACCTCGCTGGAAACGTGCCTGTGACCTGAACAGGAGGAACCACTTGGACATCATCACAAAGCTTCACATCACTACCACCTGTGTCCTTAAAGACAGCAGCTCTGATGGAAATGGTTCTATCTCCCGACTGGACCTCCTGCCCACCAGACGGGGAGTGCAGCAGTTACCTTAGCCTGGTAGGTCTGCTCCAGCTCCATTTTGTACAGCTTGACTTGCTCATCATGCTGATTTCGCAGATCCTCCAGGGCCTGAGCCATTTTGTTCTCATACTCCTGCTGGCGACTGGTGTCCACTTCGACCAAGCGATGCTCATGCCGCTTTCTTGTCTCTCTTATCTCCTACACAGAAAAAAAGAGGACAAAGTCCTACACTGAGGCAAACAGTACAAGCAATTCCATTTAGACGAGTATTAATTACTTCAGTACTAATTATTTAGTATTTAGGAACTACAGTACTGCAGCCAAAAGTTACTGCTATATTAAGAGATGCAAGTTACCTCTTTCATTCTGTAAAAAACAATTCTAAAAGGTGAGCAAACTTGAAAAATGGCTGACAAATATTCATACAGAATGTAAGTAAGGAGATCTTTTGTGCTGCAATAATTGATGGAGGGGTGAGTTTGTGCCTACAACAGCAAGCAGTCTACAAGGAACCAGATAAAATCAACACGTTTTGCAACCATTCTGAATGCTGAAGATAAACAAAATACAGATGTTCAAATTTCACTCAGGCATATGCAGATCTCTTTTTTTCTATATATTCTATGACCTCTGCTAATTAGGTTTTCATAACATTAGTAATAAAGAAACAACCCAAACAAATTCTCTATGCTATTGCTCTGAAAACAATTTTTTTTTCTTGTCAGTTTGTACAAAATACTCTTTTTCTGGTGAATGATGAGATCTCTGTATCTGTAACACTGCGCCTAAACCAGTGAAGTTGAGATTTACTCATTAACTTATTCATGCTGGGCCCTGCAAAGACCCACCCAGGTCTGAATGTATGGTATGAGAAAGAATTCATTTCTGCCTTCAGAGTAAGGCAAACTAAAGGAGCAGCTGTAAACTCTGTCAGGGGGCCCGAAGATAGCAGTGCAGTCATGAGATGGAGCAGAGGACAAGAGAATTAAGGCTTACTTCCCATGGCTAAGCTGAAGTCACAGCAGACTAACAAAAATTCAGGGCCACTGTATATGAGCTGCTTTGCAGAAGTCCTCACAGAGCAAAAAATTACTTTAATGGCCTACCAACAAGGAAGGGTCTGTCACCTGCAGGTACACACAGCAACCCAACTGCTTTGTGGCACGGAGGTGAAACAACGATCATAGCTCAGGATGTCTTGCTTCATTTCCCAATACCTGTCCCTAGCCACAGAGCCTTGCCTAACCCCTCCACCCGGTCTGTACACTCATTTTATTCCATGCTGAAACAGAACTCAGCCATTAAACTGGCAAACATTCAACTCAACAAAACAGTCAAAGTATTTTCTCATTAATCATGCTGAAAGAGTTTGGTGCATGGTCAGCCAAACATCACACGGGTGAGACAAAGGGCAGGAGTCTGTGGCAGCTGCTCAGCAGCCACTAAGGAATGAGTTTGTGCTGCTGAAGAATCAAAGGTCAGGGTTGGACTCCAAGGAATAAACTGACCTCACTTTTCAAGAAGTGGCCATGCTTCCTTTCTCCATTCCTCCCAATCCCCATCTGTGCATTCCTACTGTTTACAAAACTACTGCTTTACTCCCAGCAAAAAGCAGTTTTTGGTGCAGTGTTCTCACCAATGGAAACAGGTTACAGTCAGCTCTAACAGACACCACAGCAAACCAGGGGCAGGGCCACGCAGTCTGTGTAAAGAGGGAATAGGACATTCCCTCTCAAGCAGAAGCAAGCTGTTAAGTTAACCCACAGAACAGTAATACCCTCGTCACTTGGCTTTTATGCTAGTTCTGCCACTGATCTGCTATGCAACTCTTACACAACCTTTAAAATCAGCTGATTCACAGCAAAGATGAAATAATACTGATTTTCGCTACCTGGTCTCATTAGAAAATTGTTTATGGTCTGAGTAAGAACTACATAAGCTTCAGAATATAATGAGATTACAAGGCTGGTTCTACCTCCTCAAACACATTCTTCCTGAAATCCAGATCCTCCTGCAAGCTCTGGCACCGATTCTCCAGGTCCACACGCATAAGTGTCTCCTTCTCCAACTGCTTCTTAGCCACAGCATGACCATCTTCAGCCTGGTAGAGAATTGTAAAGATAAGTATTTAATTTTGACTGGATCCCTTTTCTCCCCATCTACGAGCCCTTCACAGCCTTCAGTTGAGATCTTTGGATCAACAACACACAACAATAAATCTCATCTCAAGCTATTACAAAAGTAAAGAAAAAGAAAAAAAGGAAAATGCATGCGTGAGCATGTATGGATACTTAGAAAAGCTTTTGTGATTCTACCCCACCTATAAAACACAGGATTATTTCAGTGTAGCTTGATAATGAATCCAAAGATTATTAACTTCTCAAGGATGAACTGTATATTCTTCTCTTTCTTGACAACACAGCTCCTCTGGATACTTCATCATAAATTAAAGTTACGCAGGATGTTACAAAGCAGAACATTAAGTAACCAGGAACACACCAATCTTTATGCTATCAATATTTTTAACACACCTTAATACTTAGCTTGTTTTACAGACCTCTTCATTTATTTCCACATCTAAGAGGGGCAGGGAAAGGTTAAGCAGAAGGGAGCTGAAGCAATGATGTTCAGACAAACTAAGAGCAAAGTCACAACAGATTTCACAAGCAGTAACTCCTGCTGTGCTCAAGCAAGCAAGCACTCACTGCGATACCTTTGCAAGTTGGGCACGCAGATCAGCCACCTCTGCCTCCAGGCTGCGTTTCTCATTCAGAACAGTATTGAGTTCTGCTTCGCTTCTATGGAAGAGGACTTCAAGATCCTTAATGCGACCTTGAGCAACAGACAAATCTGCATCTTTCTTTTTGTAGCTGAAACAAACAAAAGTTACCATATTTACACATGGGTGCACACACACACCTGGAGAATACTTTGGTTACAGTTACAGATGTTTTGGTATGCAGTCATTGTACCAGCAGGTGGCTCTGGAGTAATCTGCAACTACAGTTACTTAAAATAATTATAAGCCTGGTACAAATGGAGTTTTAGAACAATGTTCTGTGTATGTATTGCCCAGCTGACATGTTCATTACTGGATGGCAAGGGCAAAAACAATCCCTTAAAGAGCATTTCCTCATCTCATAGAGGAAACATTTGGACTACAGCTCCCAAGGAGCAGAGCACACGTATCTCTCACAGAAGCCCACAAGCAGTCGCTTCTCTGCTGGTTCCAGACCAGTATGTTCCCTTCAGTTTCCTCCGAGAACTATGAATCCCTTCCTAAAGAAGAGAGCCTTGCCCAGGGAAGTGCTTTCCTGTGAAAAAGGATGATGGCAACAAATCACTTCTCTTCCACGATGGAGAGTCGCAGCATTCTGAGTCTGGAGCCACGACATTTCTAGGCTCCCTTCAGGTACTGCTGACAAAGGGCAGCTCCCGAGTCCTGTAATGGTTAACAACTGTTACAGTTGTTATAGTTGTTATCACTTCTGTGCCCTAGAACCTTCCAAAGCCTGGGAGCTTCTGACTCATCCCACTGGCCTTGTACCTCCTTTTTCTTTCCAGGCTGTTCTCACTCCTAAGGCAGACAAACAATCACAATATAACTCTCAATATGTAAAAAGTACCACTCAATCTCAAACTTGGCTTCAAAGTGCAGCCTTTTGGAGCTGATTTTTTTTGCCCACTGTCTATTTGACAACTGCCCATTGTCTAAACAATAGCTTGGGATGCTTCTTACTGTCAAATTACCCTAAGTACTAAAAAATCCAGAAAACATCAGATCAGCATCATACATGGCAGATAAGTATAAAGAAACAAAATGACCAAAGTATGTGCCAGGGCATCCAAGATCCCAAAAGAATAATCTGTACACATGGAGAATACTGGGTAACAACAGCTGTCATCATCTGTCATCAACGAGCTGCACATACATGGCAGAAAGATAACAGCTCTGAAGTCCTGTACACTGCAGGAAAACCATATGCTTTCTATACCATAACCTGTCACAAATCCTCGTGTATCAGCCAACTTCTTGCTGCTCCCCAACCCTTCAAGAGTTGGGTCTACCACGCAGTGAACTTGAAAGAGACACTGAGGAAGTTGTAGCAAACACAGTGTTACACATCACCGTCCTCCTCCTTCAAGCACAAAGCACTGAAGGTTGGGAGGTGAGCAGGACAGTGTGCAGGGAGGACTTCACCACTTGCTGCCTGTCAAGGAACCCTGTGCAAACAGACACAAAGTTGTTTTCAAGAATTGCATCTAAAGTCGGGCTGTATGTCCCAGGTGTGACTTTCTGTATGTATTACACCAGGCACAGCAAGATTCTGCAAGTACACCTCAAGGGACTGAAAGCAATCTGCTAAAAGAAACTTCTGAGCCAAGAAATAATTCAGTTCTATTATGAACTAAGCGGACAGGAAACCTGGCACACTTTCCTCATATTTAGTGTATCTCAGAATACCAAGTACGTTTGAAAGAGGCTGGTAGAATTACCCTGTCAAGTCCCCCAAGTGACTGATGAGGGACAACTCAACCACCCAAACACAGGGCAAGGGAGATGACCCAAAGAAAGCAGCAGCAGCAGCATTTCAAGTGCACAGGGTTTTACAACAGGGTATTTGTAAAATCTCTCAGTATTAGCAAAGGCCTAAAAAACAGAGATCAACTTGCAGCGATTCTCACTAGCTGGGAAGTGAAGGGAGGATAACGGAGCCAAATTCCCACAGTTCCTGCGGCAGTTCACTTTTGGAAACTGCTTTAAAACACAATCAAGCAAAGGATTTGTTGCCTCCAGGACAACGGAGACAACCTTGATGGCTGTCTTAACTTCAAGCGGCACACAATACAATCCGTGGGGGGGGAGGGAGAGAGAGAAACAAAGAGACCAGGATGGAAGGAGGCAGGACTGATTGTTTTATCGTCTGCAGTGTGAACAGCCCATCAACTCGCAGTTTATTCATCCTCTATCTACAAATAGATCTGTGTATATACTAGCTATAACATCTGAGGAATTCCACTGACAAGCCTGCATCACTTCCTCACGACACCCACTAAGGCATTTTAAGAGGCAACAGAGCGTCGTTCACACCGCAGATTACCAATTCATCATTTAAAGAAAAAACCGTAAGATTTTCCTTACCTTTTATTGAACTCCTCAAGTTCAGCCCTCAGTTTTCCTATCTCAATCTGTAACCTCGCCCTCTCTTTGGCTGTTTCATCCAGAACTCTTCGAGCATCAGCCAGTTCAGACTCATAGAGGTTCTTGATGCCACTGACCTAAAGGGGAAAAAAGTGTTCAGACATGAAACATTCCCAAGCCTAAGCATCAGCAAACTGAGTTTCACAGGTTTCACACAGCTTTCTTTGGAAGAGAACGTTTGATATGACTTCTGTTGTTGAAGTGCATGAAATTCTGACCATTTTCAATTAATATGCACCTGCATGCCTATGTGCTGTGATCTACTGTGACCCAGCCCCAAAGACAACACTGGAGATTCATTCCCAGCAGGACGTAACAAAACATGTTTGAAATGTGTGTCTTCCAAAGAGACAGACTGAAGCAGAGCAGCACACCCTGCACACAGACCTTGAACCATTTGCTCCCATTCCACAGACCATTGCTTTGAACCATTTTTTTTAAGCAGCAATGTCATTTAAAAACAAAGTAGGAAAAATGCTTTCTGGAATACAAATGGAAGCCTCATTCAATTCTGTTGCTCCTGTACTACAAAGCAAAAGAAGACTCTGAAATGAGATGAACTCCAGAGACCTTCAGAGACATGCTTCTACTCTTGTTCTCTGCCTCAGACGATAAGGATCTGCAGATCTCTCCCTGTCCCAGCTCAGAAAAAAGATAAGACAATCCACTATTCAGACTGCAACAAGGCACCTCAAAGTCTTCAACACCAGTAACTCTTTGTAGAACACAGGATCATTTGAAAGGCGTATCAAGATAGCTAAAAACTGAAGGTAAGATTGGTGGCATTGCTTCTATCAAAGGATATCAGAACAGCTCTTACTGATGTAAATTCAGAAACAGAGCAATCATGGTGTGGGAAGAGCAAAAAGCAGAATACAACAGCTTTAGGAAGAGAAATTTCATAACAAAGCATCAACTGCAGACACGAGGCAACTGTGCTGTTCCTAGGAGTGCCTATTCCAACAGCCCCAACGACAGACTCAACCATCTGGTCTTCAGAAAGACAGATTAAAGGCAGAAAATAAATCAAGACCCTGACAGAACATATTTTCATAAAACTTCTGAAATGAACCTAGATGTTGTGGGAATTAAATGTTGTTTCTGCATTAGAATTGGATAATCTGGTTTTTATTTCACGAGCTCTGCTATCATAGTTCTTTTTGGGAGTCCTTCTACTTCACCTCGGGAAGATCTCTGATAGTTTGCATCACTGATCCTCTAGACGAACCTTCCCAGGCACGCACACTCTGTATAGAGGTGTATATCTGTATATTTGGTCACACGCTGCAGGAATATCCTGCACGAGAGCAAACCAGAGAACAGCCATGGCCTGCCCCAGGAAGCGCCTGAAGAGACATCGGCAGGCCTGGCATCATCCCCAGTGCTCTTTGTTTAACGCAGACTTGAAAGAAAATCACCGTTTCAATACGGCAAGGAGAGCACCGAGACAGCTTGGAAACAACAGCACGGCTGCTGACTGACAGCAGGTAACAAATAAATTAACAAATAAATTAAGTAAATAGCAAATGTCAACCTTCTGTAAGATTGTGAACCTGGAGTACGCAGCCAGTGGGGAAACGGGGGAGGGAGGAGGCAAGGGGGAGCAAACAGGGTCTAAAGGCTGCCATGTTGTGTCCATAGGCGCTCCTCCTTGCGGGACGCCGCCATTGCAACCGCGAATAAATTCTGCTGTTACCAGAGATACCGTCCTGACAAACGTGACTTGGATATTTCCAACAATGTGACAGTCTGAGAGCTGAGAATTCTTTTTCTAAAGAATTATTCTTTCAAGATTTATTCCATTTTTTTGTTTGTTTTTCCTCTTCTTTTGTCACAGCTTACAGCCAGAAATTCCCTATGGCACAAGCTAATACAACTCTGCTTTACCAGTTGCAGAAAGTTCCACAAAGATGTGAGTTACGACTGCGCTAAGATCCTTCTTACACCACTCCACCACGCCAATAAAATGTTAATTGTTAAGCCTCTCAATAACTGTGAGCCTTCATGAAAACACAGTATTTGCAAATCACAAGACAAAATCACACACTGGAATACTACATTTGAGAGCTACGTGCTTTTCAGAAGGGATTCCCCGGGGCAGGAGCAGGAGGGAAGGCAACATGGTGGGCTGCAAGCAATTCAGGGGACTCCTGGAGTCCATTGAGGATAACTTCTTGTTCCACGTACTGCCCAGACCAACCAGAGGTGAAGTGTTGCTGGACCTGGTGCTCACCAACACAGAGGGATCATTACAGGGGATAAGATCAGAGGCACTGTAGCTGCTGTGCCCTGGCTGAGCGAGGGCTGTGAGTCTGAGAAAGAACAGTCAGGGATCTGAGCTTCAGGACAGCAAACTTCCAATTGTTTAAGGACTGGATGGGATTCCCTGGGAAACTGCCCTCAGGGAGGCGAGAATGGAACAGAACTGGCAGCTCTTTAAGGATGCCTTCCTGAGAGCACGGGAACTTGGAGGAGGCAGGAAATCATCACAGCTGAGCAAGGAGCTGCTGGTCAGACCAAGGGTAAGGAGGACGTGCACAAGGTCTGGAAGCAAGGATGGGGAGACTGGGAAGAATACAGGAACACCAACCAAACATGTATGGTGTGATCAGGAGAGCCAAAGTGCAGATGGACTTGAACCTGGGGAGGGATGTGACAAATAATGAGGGGTTCTACAGGTACAATGGTCAGAAGAGACAGGCCAAGGAGAGCATACCTCCTCAGATAAACAAGGAGGCAGAACCAGCTCCTACAAACATGGAGAAGGCTGAGGTACTCAACAGTTCTCCGTTTCAATCTTCACTGCCAGTCAGGCTTCCCACATACTTCATGTCTTGAACCCTCTGCATGTGGACTGGGGTGAGTAAAATCCCCCCCTCTGTAAGAGAAGAGCCTGTCTGAGACCCCCTCACAAGACTGAGTGCATACAGAACATGGGGCCAGACAACATGCATTCCAGAGAACTGCAAGGAAAAAAATAACCACAGCTGACTGGGGTGTCCTCAGCGAGTGAAAAAAGGGAACCATCACTCTCACTTTTAAGAAAGGGAGAAAGGAAGGTCTGGGAACCTACAGCCCAGTGAGCCTCACCACTGTGCCTGCCTTGGAAGATCGTGGAGCAGCCCATCCTGGAAGAGATGTTATGCACATACAAGACAAGGAGCTGATCTGAGAAAACCTGCAGGTTTCCCTCTATTTGTAAACATCACTACAAAAAGGTAATACAATATCAACCAACAAATAGTGAATAATTTATGCTTGTTTTATATTCAAAGTACTCCAATTTATATTCAAAGTACTCCAAACACCACACAGCTTAACAACATCAAAAGGACAACACTCTGAATTGCAAACAAACATTTAAAGTAACCCCTGCCTTGATAGAAGATAGCTGGAATGAACTAAATATTGAATGATGAAAGCCATTTCAGAACCTTTTGGTAAAAAGAGAACCAGAGACAACACTTCTGAGCTAAAAAGGTCTGACTCGCCCTCACTGCGAAACCTGTTGTGGCAGCTTAGCATGGATCTTTTCTCCTGTAGCACACTGAACTTCTGCTCTGCTCCTGTTCTGGAAACTTGAATGAAAAGTAAACACAGGTCCAATGCAGTTTGTTAGCAAGAACACCACTTAGGGCAGCATTTTAAGCTAATGCACCGACAGACAGAAGCAACTGAGATACGAGGACACTCTCTAGCACTGAAAGAAACTCTGGCAAGTATTTCTGTTGCCTGAAACTTTCGCCCCTAAAGCTCTGCTCTGGTGGAAGGAACGTAACGTTCAGAGTCCACTGACTTGGAAATCACCAGAGCAGTATGGTCCCCACAGTGCCTCTAGTGATCGTCCACCTCCAATCTGCTTTCTTTCTAAACTACAATCACTCTTTAGCCTCCTCCCTTTTAAACTTACTTTGCAACTGCAACTACTTTGCTGAATTTGGTCTCCAGTAGTGACACTTCAAGCTCACATTCTTAAAAAGCTGTTGCTGCACTTCTAGGATATGCCTCATATAGAATTTATGGACAAAAAAAGAAAAATGGCAACAGGACCAGCAATCACAGCATCCACAGCAGCAAGGGAAGGAAAACCACTAAATGAACCCAGCAGCTGTGAAGCCCATTTCTAGTGCTTTGCTTCATCACCATCTCAGCACTGTGCCACCAGGCAGTGTCTAAACGCCCCGAATGCCCCAGGAATTCTTGGAGCACACTTTGCTCAGGTTCGACACATTCTGAAAAAGATTTTCTACGCAGCATCCAGAGTAGGGAAATAATTCTGGTATGCGCAGTGCTAATTAATCACTAACTATAAAGGAAAACAGGAACCGTACTGGAGATCAGAGAGGCATTCCAGCAGCTGTCAAATAGCTCACGCTGTAATCCAAGAGGTGATACCATACCAGAGCTACATTTTATATGTTTGCAGCGAGAGTATCACGGAGCGGTCAGTCTGGTAAGCCATGAGAGGAAGCTCTTCACTCTGCAGCACGTGGGACCAGATCTGCCACAACACTGTCAAGAACCTCAGCAGATTTGCTTTCAGCAGCCTTGCAGAAGCAAAAGAAACCAAGAAGTAATTACAACCATTGCAATTATGACAACTACAGAAAACAGAAGAATTTGTTAGAGCAACCGAAAAAAAAAAAAAGCAGAATATGTATAAGACATCACGGTAGGCACTTAACTAAAAGAAGATCACACACAATAATGCAAGATAAAACAAAACTGGTGTGCTTACTTGCTGGGCAAACACAGCAGAGCAGGAGGATACGGAACATGGAGCAGCATTTGTCCAAAAGCAAAGCTCATGCACAAATGCCAAATAAAAACTGATAGTGATTTCTGACAAACACATGGCAAGCCAAAAAATTAAGTTTGAAGAAAACTCATAAATGGCGTAGAAAGTAATCGCTCTTGCTGCACTTACAGAAAGGTACAGATAGACATGACAAACAGCCTGCAGCCCAAAGCTCATCAGCTAAGCAAAAGTACCATCTCAAAAAGATGAAGTACAAACATATCTTCATTTTTTTGTTATTATTTAACTTACATTCATACTAGAGAAATCTGTAAGAGCTTCCTGCACTTAAGCATGAGTTGAAAGAATCATAGAACAGACCACAAATCAAGCAGTAACAAGCCATCAGATTTATACAGTATCAAGAGCTTTCTAAGCCCACTTTTTCAATTAGGTGAATTGCTAGCTGCAATATTTAATCTTATAAGGGTTCACTTTTTTCTTGACCATTAGAAAGGAGTTGTTAAAGAGGAACTACCTGTCACTAAGCTGGAGCGTACAGCGAGATAGCAGACAGTATGAAGAACAGCACTGCTGGGCAAGCACGTAAGGGTCATACTGAGGAAGAATCAGTGTCTGCTGCAAAACACAGGTTTCACAGCCAGACTTGTCATGTAAATCAGGAAATGGGCTTTCATGACAGATCCAACAAAAAAAAAAAAAAAAAGGAAAGCAGCAGGTACATGAAGAACATCAGAATGGAAAAAAATAGCCAATACGGCTTCGTCCACCTCAGAGGAAACAGAAAGGATACAGACAAGGATTTGAGAAGTCCACAATGACACAAATCATATTCTAGGGACTGAGGGGAGGGAGACTGGCAGGCAGTCCCCTGCATTTCCCACCTTCCCCCTGCTAACCATAGGTGTGACATGTGCCTTGTTACAGCCACCAGTCTTGACTTTTCAAAGATAATTTGTAGCAACCCCACAATGAAACCAACCAGCCTCTCCTGAACGCAGTTTCATTAGATGTCCATGGCAGCACTCATCCTGTGAGTTTTCCCACGTCACGCCCACAATCCCACTGAGGTCATAGCACCCACCCACCATGGTGGCTAATTCCTCCTGGCTGTTCTCCACATTGCAAGCATTTGTGCTGCAGGCACTTCAGAAAGGCACCACGATGATTTGTCAGGAAGAACAGGAGAGCTTTTCCCATCAGACTGTCCTGTAGGCACTTCCTTGATGATTCCACAACTACTTTGTTGATTACTGTCTACCCTGCTCACACAGCCCCCGGCCCTTTGCCTGTCTACCCCATCCCACCCGATCTTAGAGAAACCTCACACTCCCCCATCACTTCCAGTCTGAAGTTCTTACCCAGGTGACCCGCCTGTTGGCAAAGACACCTTTGTCCTGCCTAGCCAGGCAGATCCTGTCTCTTCCAAGCAGTCACCAGTTGAATTCACCTGAAATACAACTGCACAGTTGCCAGCAGCAGTTGCTCTGCAGGATCTGTCCTGCCATTCCCACCTGCTCATCCAAGCACCCCCCAACCAGAAGACAGGTCAGGTCTACAGGAGACCTCCTACAGCAACTAGTAGGAAGAAGCTGCGAGACAGCACTCAGTGAAGACACAAGGAATGTGCTAGACTGCTAGGCTGGACAAATTAGGCGATAAAGCTTTAATTATCTTAATATGCATCAATGTGCAAAACAAATGCGTTCCCAGCAGGCATGGCTCACAGTGTTCTTGTTCACCCAGTTATGGACTGATGAAGGCTCACGGCCTCCCCAGGAACACCTGTGGAGGCATACAGCTATTCCTCCTTCTGATGTGGAAATGCCTGCTCAGAGCCAGGCAATCATCCGTATCAACATCAAAGGCAGTTTATCCAAAAATTGTAAACAGCATCACATTCTTCCAAGGAAATCTGGTCACCTGCCCCTATGGTTAAGAACCAGTTTCTTCACAGAGATTAATAAGTGCCACAGCACAGCCTCACTAAAACCCAATCCATGAGGTCATGGATCTAAGATGACCAGAGATGCCTTTGCCCAGACACTTCAGCAAGAGAGCTAAAATACACTTCCTCCTTTTTTTTTTCAGCCAGGCATGGCAGTCTGGCAGGTGTCAAGCCAAGGGGTAGTACAAAGTGTGCTCCCAGCAATTAACAGGGGAAACATTTTCCATACAAAGCAGATGGCTGCTTACTACAGTGTTAACTCTGACAGGGACCACAAGCAGATAATGGAGTTGTTACAGCCCAGGAAGATTGGAGGAAAAAGAAAACTAAGAGGGCAGCATGGAGATGGAACATAACCTCCAGAAGACCCATGTTCTCAAGAGCAATGAAGATGTGTGCCGTGTATCAGCACCATTTCCCTTCAGCTGATCTCTGCAGCACTGCCTAATCCTGCACCTTGCAGGTTAGGACTCAGGTGATCCACCACCCAGAGAAGCATCCAAATATGTTTCACAGATGACAACGAGGTCGCACCAAGGGCACCTACCCTAGTTTAGTGCTAGTTCTGTTCTCGACAGGCTGGAGGGCTGGGCTCGGGTGAACCTAATGAGGTTCAACACGGCAAAGTGCAAGGTTTTGCATTTGGGCCGGAAGAACCCCAGGCACCCGTACAGGCTGGGAGGAGTGGTCCTTGAGAGCAGCTCGGCAGAGAAGGACCTGGGGGTCCTGATGGACGAGAGACTGAACATGAGCCAGCAGTGCGCTCTGGCAGCTCGAAAGGCAAATGGGATCCTGGGCTCCATCAGGAGAGGGGTGGTCAGCAGGGACAGGGAGGTGATTGTCCCTCTCTACTCGGCTCTTGTGAGGCCCCATCTGGAGTCCTGTGTCCAGGTGTGGAGCCCTCAGTACAAGAAAGACATTGAGATTTTGGAAAGGGTCCAGAGGAGGGCGACTAAGATGATCAGGGGGCTGGAGCACCTCCCCTATGAGGACAGGCTGAGGGAGTTGGGCTTGTTCAGCCTGGAGAAGAGAAGGCTGCGGGGTGACCTCATTGCAGCCTATCAATACCTGAAGGGAACCTACACCCACGAGGGGAGTATAAACTCTTCAAAAGGGCTGACAACAGCAGGACTAGGGGAAATGGATCCAAGTTGAAGGAGGGAAGATTTAGGTTGGATGTTAGGGGGAAGTTCTTTACAAGGAGAGTGGTTAGGCCCTGGAACGGGCTGCCCAGGGAGGTTGTGGATGCCCCGTCCTTGGATGTGTTTAAGGCCAGGTTGGACGGGGTCCTGGGCAACCTGATCTGAATGTGTATGTTTGGTGGCCCTGCTGGGCAGGGGGGTTGGAACTACATGATCCTTGAGGTCCCTTCCAACCCGGGTGATTCTGTGATTCTGGTTGCTACACCTGGGGCAGCCAAGGGCCAGCAGCTGCAGCATTGGCAGGTAAGAAGAGACCAGGTGAGGCTGCAGTAAAGTTTTAATGGCTCTAACACAAAAGACTGCAGCCGCCTGCAATGACATCCAGAGAGGTTGAAAAGACAAAGAGGGAAGCCTCTACATACTGCTTCTGTCCCAAGTGCAACTGCTGTGGGTGGCTGAGATTCCCCATGGATCTTCATTTCCTTTCTCCATCCCACTCTTTTTTGTTTTCTGTTGCGGGTGAGGACAGCACAACTCTCTCAGAACAGCATAGTAAGCCCTCCAATACTCATAAAAAATGTCTGTTCTGGAAGACTGCAATCATAAACACCACCAGGAATGAAGGTATTATCAGAAAGTAGTCTTCCTACCTTCATCCTTTCAATCACTCCTTCTCCCAACCTCACAGATCATGTATCAGTGATTCCATCACAGTGAGAATATCAACCAAATACTAGTGAATACAAAAACAAGGGGATACACTCGATTTATCTACTCTCATAGGCTAAGCTACACGAGTGGATTTACACCAAAGAAACTGAGAATGAGGACAGTCATTGGTTTCCCCAGCTGAAAAGGCAACTTTCGTTTTTATTTATCCAAGTGCTTACTGCATAATTTTATTGGTAGAGGCCAACTGCATGCTAGTAAAGGCACAACAGCATTATATAGGTTTGCAAAAGCTTGAAAGATGAATGTAATTAGCAGACAACTGGAGATGAATCTCAACTTCTGTTGAGTTCTTCTTTCATGTTAAAAGTTGGCAGCAGGAGCTATTTTGTTCCAAGGCTACATGCAGCTGTAAGCCTGCAGACCTGAGGAGGTGACCCAGCACTGGTAGGAAGTGGCTGCTCCCTTCTTTCCTCTGCAGGCTGGCAGTTTGAATAATTAGAAAAAAACCATCATGACCAGCTGATGTTTGAAGAGCCTGATGTAATGGTGCCTGCAGTCCTTGCCTGAACATCACCAGTAACAATTCAATCATGTAGAAATGATTCCACAGAACCAGAGTTTTCAGAACCAAATTAGAAATGCCACCCCCTTTGCTCCCATGCATGCAGTGGTCAGACGTCAGTAATGGTCTCACCCAACCTGCAGTGAGACACGGACATGTGGGAGGACACCAGGGTGACAAGCAGTGGCCAAACACCACTGTAACATCACCACGTGTCCATGTTTTAAGGCAAACAGGAGTTGCTGAAGGTTGTTACGAAAAAAAGCAGATGCGTCAACTGCTCTCAAGGCTGAAGTTTCAGGTTTAACACAGAGCCCAGCAGATGAGCAGTGCTTGTCAATCCACAGCACATGTGGCTGCATCCACCATGTGCTTCTGGCATCAGTCACTGAGGTCCTTCCGAAAATCTTCAGCCAATTTAAGCTAAAATTATCCCAAACAGTTCAGTAACAGCAGCAACTTGTCTCCCACTGAGCACGCAGAAGCTGTAACAAACCTTCTGGAGCAGAAACAAAAAATTAACCAGGCCTGCTCCCTGCTGGGAAGAAAAAATAATGCTTTCTGATTCAATGCATAATTAAGTACACAATTAAAATATGGGAATTCCTCCATTTCTACAAGCTGCTCTTTTATTCACATCAAAATGCCATCGTTCCATTTGTGGGAAGGGAATCATCACTTCACTCAGTTACTCATGATTATTCCATCAGGCAGTCTGCCACACATCATGGATTAACAAAAATCAGAAGGCTCCTTGTAAGCAATGCATTTATTGGGAAGAAGAAACAGTAGCAGACTTAATGGGGGGTTGGACTCAATGATCTCTGGAGGTCCCTTCCAACCCCTACAACTCTATGATTAGTAAGTACTGAAATTAAACAGTCTTCGAATGGGGGAAAAAAAGGCTCCCTCATCCATAAAAGGTCAAGACAGTTATTAAAGGCAGAGTAGTGAGAGTATCAGCAGAGAGAAAGCACGTAACCATGAATAAGTCAAAGCTACTAGGAATATTAAGCTAAAAAAAAAAAAAAAAAAAAAAAAAAAAGCAGCAGCTAAAATTTGAAGATGGTTGAGGATAATCACCGAAGGGAATTTTCATCGTGAACACTCCGGAAAATTAAATAGCCCAATTCAACCACGCAGAGTTAACACAAAGAGATAATGACGCATCCCAAACAGAATGGCAACAGACTACACTCAACAGTGCCTCTGCATAGAAGCTACTGTTGTTTTGTTGCTTTCTTAAATTCTTTATTTCATTCTAAGTTTGATTATTTTAGGAACACAAATTCAACTAGGAAACTGAAGCATCAGCAGAAAAACCAGTTTACCACATCAGCGCCAGAAGGACAGAACTCTCCTATTTCAGTGCACCCAGAACTTCACAGCCATGTGAAGTTTCACTGCTCACACAGCCCTAATCCACTGCCCACAGGCCTGAATTGAAACTCAATAAGACTGCAAAGCCCCCTTCTGGACACACATATGAAAAAAAATAAGCTGTCCTACAGACAGCAGGCAAGCTTTTAGCACACAGTCCTGGTGAAGGACTGTACAAGCATTGGCTCTAACACAATACAAAAGAATCCCAGAACATCCTGAGTTGGAAGGGATCCAGAGCAGAATCTCAGAATTAAGATTTAATAAAAAGAAAACTGAAAGGGAAAATTAAGCAAAATGTATGAAAACCCACAAGCTTACCTTCCCCATTTAATGCTGAGTATTTTCCAGGCTCAGTAACACACAGAACAACTACAATAAGTTGGCTTACATTCACACTACACGTAAGACTGTTTTGTGCCTGTACCTACTTTGATTACGTGTGTTCTTGTTAATTGTATTCTGCTTTATATATTGAAAGTGTTTACTCCCTGTTTTTATGTTCTAGCCTCCAGCAATCAACAGCTTCCTAGTGCTTGAAGCCAGACATGGTTATTTTGTTTATAGCACGATTTCATATAGGACAAGAGATGCAGGCATTCTTTATGATAAGAAATATCTGGTTACTTTGAAAACACGTTACATTACATCATTAAGTGACACAAACGCATTTCAAGATACTTTGGCGAGCAGTGATTGCAGGCAGGCTGACCTCCCCCCAACAAGACATTACCATATTTGGTCTACTTAAGTAATCTACTCAAATTCAAACTTTTCTCCTGCTGCCACCATCACACCAGATCCTCACAGAAGGAAAAAAAAAAAAGCCTACACAAGCGGCAGAGCAATCCCTCACATCGCTCCCTTCACAGCCCTGTCAGCTGCCAGTTTCAACTCAAACTTCACTTAGTGGGACACCTCGCCTTGCAGGCTGCCTCCGAGGGATGGAGGTTGGATATGAGGAACAATTTCCTCTCAGAAAGCACGGTGGAAGCCCAGGTCACTTGGAGGGGTTGGAGAACGGTGGAGATGTGGTACATGGGGACATGGTCAGTGGGCACGGAGGGGACGGGCTGACAGCCAGTGATCTCAGAGCCCTTCCCCAACCTCAGTGATCCCACAGGAGGGCTGTGAGCTGGTATGGACCAGGTGGGACCGCCAGCCATCCCCCACACGGGAAGGAGGGTCGTGGGGGCAGCACGTACGGGACAAGATGGAAAAATAAAACGTGGCTTCCAAAGAAAAAAGAAGTGGCCACAGGAAGCAGAACAGGTTATCTGCCACAAGTAACGGATTCGGTTCACACCATTTGTAGGCACCAAGAAAGATTTTCTCCGGCAAAAAGCAAACTTAGCACGACCCTTTCAAATCCTCCAGCGCTGAGCCGCGAGGCGGGGACCAAAAGCCACTCACGGGTTTTTATGCGACAGCGGGCCGAGCCGGCCCGGAGCCCACAGCGCGGCGCCCAGACCCGCAGCGCGGCGAGAAGCTCGCTCTTTCCCGCCGGCCCCACCCGGCGCGGCCCAGGCCCGGCCCGCCGCCCCCCCCCGCCGCGCTCCTTCCCGCCTTTCGCTCTCGCTCGGTGACGCGAGCAGCCCGAGCCGCGCTCAGCGCGCCGCCGGCAGCCGCTTCTCTCCGCAGCCCCCGGGCCCCTACATGCACACCCCCACAACCCAGAGCACCGCCGCCGCGGGGGAAGGATGGGCCGAGCGCAGGACCGCCAACCCCGCTCCCTGCGACGGAGCGGCCCCGCCGGCCTCCACCGCCTCGGAAGCCCTGGAGAAAGGCGGCAGGCCGTACCTCGCGGGTGGTGACCTCCTCTTTCTCAGAGATCTTCACCAGCAGCCGGTCATTCTCCAGCTCCAGCGCCCGCACGCGGTCGATGTAGACGGCCAGGCGGTCATTGAGCTGCCGCAGCTCCTCCTTCTCTTGCAGGCGGGAGATGCGGGTCGGCGATAGCGGGGTCCCGCCGGGGGTGCCGCGGATCGGGGTGCCTGACATGGCGCTCAGCTCGCGGGCAGCAGGCTCATTCAATCCGGCCGCACCGGGGGAGGAGGGAGCGGTAAGATGGCGGACATCGCCTGCCCCGCCGCCGCGCCGCATGGGAAATGAAGTCTGGGCGCCAAGATGGCCGCGCGGGGCGCGCCGGGAGGAGGAGTCCGCGCCGCCGCCATTTTGTAGGCTGCCCGCCGCCTCTCCGCGCTCGCTCGTAACGCGTTTTGAATACAGTTAAGCCATTGAGACTGGGAATAAAGCACGGGAGAAAGGTTATTTAATAACCTTGTACGTAATAACCTTGACTGTGCATAAAGCACAGTCTGCTTCTGAAAGCAGACACCGCTCGTTGGGTTCGGTTCGTTTTTCCCTTCCAAGCTTGAGGGAGCGGAGCTGTGGGATCAGGGTTCCTTCTCGTCAGCCCGTGTCACAGCATGTGCAGCCCCTGTGCTCCAGAAACGGCCTCTAGGAACGAACTGCCTTCCTTGCCCCAGGAGGGGGGCATGGGTTAGCAGCAGGGCCTGCTAACCTGAATTTGCTGTGCTTCCCCCTCAGCATCTGTAGGCTGAGAACTGCAGTTTGCTGTTTGGGGTTTCAATCAACTGCTTCCTAGTGGGGATTTTTAGGAGGGCTGTTTTGCAGGCATTAAAAACGTACATGGTGATGCTGAGGAGGTGCAATGCTCCCAAGTCAGGCTGCTTAGGAAGAAAGTGCTCTTGCTATCCCAAGGGATGCTGCCAGTTCACAATGGAGCCGTTGGGAATTTTTCATTTCCTAAATATTTGGAGTATTACCTTCCCAAAGCATGTTTTTAGTGATTATACTCCGACTTCTGTAAGTTCTTACACATTTAACCCGTATAAAATGCATTAGCAGTGAATTCCTTTTGTCCCCAGCCTTGAGACTAAAAAGCACTCAGTGTGGTTTTGCATTGTGACTAACAGGGAAGGCTGAGAAAAGGAAGATTTTCCGGGAAAAACAAGTTTGAAGTTGGTGGTACAACAGCAAAGAAAAAGGAGTATGAGTGTAATGCAAGCCAGCAATAGAAGACAATAGAAAAACAAATAAGGAAATACTGCATGCAATAGATGAAAAGAAGCTCAGGGATCCAAGCTGAACAAATAGGTGTTTATGATCAAAACAGAAGCGATCTGATTCTCATGTTAGAGGGAACCTACGATCAAGTACTTGTCAAACTGGAAAACCTCAGTACAGCTCTGCTGTGGGTGAGCAGTTCTGAGTCCCTCTTGCAATTGCTGTGTATCTGTAGCAGCTGCCTGTGTAAGCAGTAGGTTTTCAGGTAAGTTTTGCTCCTCCACCTGCAGAGAGCTGAGGGCAGGGGTTTCCACAGAGCTTGCAAAGCTGTGGGTGTCAGCGGGTTACTCAGAGGGATGAAAATAATCGTGCTGATCACCACCTCATTTCTGTCATTTCTATAGGTGCGTAGGCACATCAGTATGTAAAGAGCGCTGCTGTCGGATCTTAGTCAGTGAGATCTGATATAAACTCAGTGTGAAACCGCTCTCTGAAAGCAGTCGTTTTTGCCTTGAAATGCATCTGCAGGAGGAAGCAGGAAGGACAGACTACAAATCCCAGAGCGCTGTGCCTCATTTCTCAGCAGGGAGGTCTGACCTCGCGCTCGGGCTGGGAGCCACACCAAGGACAGCCCAGGAGCCTGCAGAGCCACCTCCTTCCTCATTGTTTCCATCCCCGCTCTGGATTTGAAGTACAGTGCGTTTTTTGAATTTCGGCGCCAGTTGCAAACTGTAAACCAACTGCTGCTGGATCAGCTCCAGAGCCCAGCGCGTGCCTCCAGCCGGAGCTGCTGTGAGCCTGCAGCGAATCAGACATCACTGCCTTCCCCCGAGCAAAGCAAAAAAAAAAAAAAAACCTAATTAAAAAATAACGCTTCTGAGTGAGTGTGAAGCCATGTGCTTAGAATGAACTTGTTCTGACCCAACATGCAGTTTCCAGCACTAACAAATCTGTGGAAGACCAGTAATTACATTTGATTATATAAAGCTGAAAAAAAAAGTATTTTAGGAATGCTGAAAGCCTCTGCATAAACGTTTTTTGGGTTGGCTCATTTTTTCTCGTGATTTAACATGATGCTCTGCACATTGATCATAGTTTGGAAATTCTTTTACAACTTTTGCCTCTTTTTGATTATAATCAAAATGCAAGTTGATTATAATCCAGATGCAAGTCTGCTTTGGTCATGAAGTTTAGTCAAAACCCTTCCATTATTCTGTCAGATTTTTTTTTTATCCTATAAACTTTGTACATTTCAAGATTTTTTTTTGCCTTTTAATATTTTTTTTACAGTGATGATACCACACCACAGTAATATCTTCCTTTTATATTTATACTTCCTCACACTTGAGATCTCATATTTTCTACAATATTTAGAATGTGCCTTTCTTAAGCAGTAACCAGAACACTTGCAGACTTTCATCCTTGTTATTGGCTTCACCTCTTTGTTTGCTGAATGTGTTTGTTCACTTTTCCTCACTGAGAACAGGACACTTTGGGGAGTGGGATGGGAAGATGCCAAGGTTGCTGCCTCACCCTCTGCCCCACACTGACTTTTGTGGGCAGCACAGCACAGGTGAAAGCTGTGCATGTACAGCATTCGCTCTGATAACAAGTCAGGAGCTTGGAAGTGCTCTGGGTTCTGATGTGGAGCTCCAGCTCGGAGGTGCTTGCAACATATCTGGCTATCTGGGTAGGTTAAGCATAAATTCTTGAGACGTCAGATAATGGAGACAGCAGTGGCAGGTTCTGCCTTGCACCAGGGTGCTTCTTCCCACCAAAGACGTGAAGAGATTGCTTACAGCAGGGAATCAAGACAAAGGAAAGCCTCGCACATCCTTTGATGCTAAGCATCTTTTCAGTCGTTGGCCACTTTATAGTTTGGTGTGACGAGTTTTCTGATGCTATCTTGGATTTCATAATGATGTTGAATGCTGATACTGTCACAAAAGTGGGAACACCACATCTCCGTGGCTGATTTTTACCTCAACTGCCTACCTTTCTTAGCAGCTGCTGCAGTGTCTTGTTTTCTCATTCTGCCCCGTATTACTTGTACGTCTTTAATAGTGAGATTATTTCTGTCTTTCCTGTAGTCATCAAACTTCCCCTCTGCCTCATGTTCCTTATCTCACTCTGAACTGCCTATCTGGTTTAGTTGTCTCAGATGTTTTCATTAATTTCAGGATGAGACATGAATTGAACACACAGCCCAGAACATTTACTAGGTGTCCAAATTCAGCCCAGCTCAACAGTAATTTAAAAATTGTTAGCAATGACTTCAAGCTTGGAAGAAGTGCTCATATCTTACTATAGATTTTTATCTTTCACTGAATGAAATTGCTTCTGGCAATGTCAGGACAGAAAGCACCAAAGCAAGGAGAGAAAATTAGTAGTATGCCATGGATGAGATCTTCCTCAGCTGCTAATGAGAAAGAGGTGTGTAAAAAGAGGAACAGAGTGCACAGCTGTGGAATTAAAGCAGACAGCAAACTCCGAATAGAAGGATTTTTTTCAAGACAAGAAGACACCTCCTAATGAATAGAGGATGTATTTACGTCTAATTCCAGGCAGATCATGTTTGGTAGGGCTTCGATAATAATACTCTTCTGCTACAGCATCTTCCTTCTCATTGAGGCAGAATTCAGCCTGAACTGCAATGGGGGAAGTGTTAACCAAACCTGGGAGAGAGAACTCAGCTCTGTGCTTGTTTCTGTGGCAGATATGGAGCGACTGTCGCTATGATCACCTGGGCAGCCCTTTAGACTCTTGTGCTGCAACTGGTCTCATGTGACCAGAATTAAGAACTTTTTACAAAAAAAGAAAAGAAAAGAAAAGAAAAGAAAAGAAAAGAAAAGAAAAGAAAAGAAAAGGAGAACTCAGTTTTTCCCCATCTCAACAAAAAAGAAACAGAGGAATAAGGCGGGGGCTCAGAGTTCTGCACCTTAAAACAGTCCTGCTTTGTCACTTCTCCCAGTGGTGGTTTCTCTTACCAGTACCAAAAAGAGCCACTTCTGTCACACAAGAGCAACAGAGGAGCATTCCCCAATCAAACTCAATCAGAGCCTTTATCAGGGAAAGGAGCATTCGGTACCAAACTTTCCCTTCACTGGCTCCCCACAGCTCTGGGGTTCTTCCAAAGTAGTAAGAAGACAGATTTCTTGTTGAGAGAATACTGTGAAAATACAGCTGAAATGAAATGAGATGCACTTGGGAACAAAATGATGTCTAGCCTGGCTGCAGGCAGTCCTGGAGCCCATGGAGTCAGAGCCCTCTTGGGTTTACCTACTGATGTAGAGGTATAACAACATTAATCTAATGTCAAGATTATCCTTTACTGAAATATCAGGCCAATAATCAGATGTGGTGAGTTTGGACTTTCACACCCAGAGCCAAGTTTCATTCCAGCTGATCAATACTCGCCATCGTGCTCCTCGTGCGCTGCGCAGTTTGGATTTCCTCGGGGCATGGGCAGGTCCCCGGCCTGCTGGCAGCTGGGAAGAGCAGTGCAGGAGGGTGTGGGCTGCTGCCGAGCTGCAGTTCCCCTGAGCTCACAAAGCTGGCTTTATCACAAGCAATCCCAGCGCTGCAGGCTCCGAGAATTGCTCTGATCATTGCAGCCCCACTGGAGCTGTGGGAGGGGAGCACACACAGCTCACACCCTGTGCTGCTGTTATATAAAAGCCTGGCACCGATCTCAAACGCTGATGAAAACAAACCCAGTGTTTGTTTGTTATGGTCTTTTTTTTTTTTTTTTTTTTCCCAAAACAACCATTTGGCGCCTTATTTTGAAATCCACCAAGCACTGCTGCTGGCTCACTGCCCGTCAGCACAGAGCTATTCCACATTTCCCTGCAGCAGCTCTAACAACCCGCTGTGTACCTTGTGTCTGGCCCCGCAGGCTCAGCCTCTACAAGGTTCTCTTTGGGCTGATCTAAGGTTGTGCTCACAAACAACCAGAGCCCCCAACAGCTGGAATTCAGTGTTCAGCAAAGCAAGGTGGAAGCAGAAGTCATTGTCTTTCCTGTGAAATAGAATTGGTGAGAAGTGCTCTGTGCAGCCAGGTGTGCTGCAGTTCTTTCAGATCACCTCTGTCAAAGGTGCAGCTCACAGAGTGAAGGTGAGGAGGAAGAAGACAGGGCGGTGGAGATAAAAAGGTGTGAGCTTAGGGGCGCTATGTTGTGCATATTAGATGATGAATAAAGGAGATTAAAGGAGTGCATTCTGCACTGCCTAAGCACGCTCTGCCCCAGGACCTCACTGTTTTATTACAAAGGATAACTTAGTGAATGTTATAATGGTCTAGCACCAAAATTAAGTGTGAAGTTTACCTGGTTAACATTTGTCAAGTTTGTTGAGCTTCACGGTGGACCTGGCTGTCAGGCTCTACCAGTTTCACTGGAAATCGTTTTTCCAGTCCATGATTGGTGACAACACCGAGGTGCTCAGGCTCAGTCATCACTTGTGTTGGAGCTGTGTGTTCTTAATGTGAGGGACAGCTCAGATTAATCACAACTCTACAACAGGAAGCCCTTTGCTGCCTTGAGCTTTGCACATGACCACACAAACCAGGTGAGACTTTCCCTACCCAGTTCTCTTTCTGTGTAATGAATTTTGAAGGCCAGCATCACCACGTTGCTTGTTTCTCTACCACCCATGGACTGTAGGCAGTTGTGAATGGATAGATGCAATAACCAGATATTTGTGGCAGCCACAAATGGCATGAGCTTCAATGAAGTAAATGAATGGGAACTGCAGCAAATGAGGAGAAGCTCTGAACTGACTGAGATGCTTGCAGGCCGCCCCATCTTCTGGACAGCAGATTTTGATAGCTTTGTGGAACTTAATTTGTTTCACAGTGTTGGCAGAAATCTTGCATATGCAGGGAATCTCAGTGGAATGGGGGAAAGGTGTTGTAGTTTGTTTTTAGTTTTCACTGGTCTAAGCTGTTAGTAATGGGCAATAAGTTTCATTAATCTCCCTGTGCTGTCCAGTTTGCCTGTGACAGCTGTTGGTAAATGATCTCTTTGTCCTTATCTCAACCCTGAGCCTTTTTTCATTGTATTTTCTTTTGAGGAGTGGGACAGAGTGCTGTGCTGGAGCTTAGCTGCCCAGTGCTGTGAAACCCCACACAGTGCAGCCACGGAGTGCTTGTTTTGCCCACTGAAAGGATGGGAGACATCATGCAGAGGGAACTGCAGGCATGGATGTCACTACTCAGTGGGTAAGGCCAGGAGTGGGCAATTTCACAGCTGGGCCTGCTCTAATTGAAGCCCTGAGCTCCCCCGAGTGCAAAAGATTATCACTCTGTGGAATCCAGAGAAACAACTGGTGAGTTTAAAGTGCTGAGCTTCCCAGTCTGCCGACAGCTAATAAATAATATGCATTCTCTAGCTGGCAGTTCTTCCCATGCCCCAGGCAAGTTCTCCCTCTGCATATCTGAAAGTGCATCCGGAAAGACTTCCAGCCGTGCTCACCAGCACAGTGACCACAACCCAAGGCACTCACCTCAGGCATAATCCCCCCACAGAGCCCCCGTGCACACTTTGCTTCTGGTGCCTGCTGAGGCCTGAGCAGCTGGTCTGTGAGAGCGATCTGCCTGAAAGCCCCACGCAGCATGAGCAACCTCTGCCTGGCTTCAGTGAGGTTCATCTGGGCTGTGCTGGACAACAAAGAAACAGGTGATAGACTTCATCATGCAACTGTTAAATAGAAATCACTGCCTACCTACTACACCCCTCCTACTAAGCAAATACGTTTTGAATGGTAAATCACCCAGTGGTTCTGGTTCAGCAGCCACCGCACCCAGTGTCCCAGCGGTGGGGTCTGCAGAGGTAGAGAGCACCTCCATCTGCCTCTGGCAAGGAGCTGGGACTCCTTCCAGTGCAGCAGATGGGCACCTGGAGCGGTGCTCAGAAAGCCTCCGGGCATCTTGGCTGCATGACCAGAAAGCAGGACTTCCAGAGGGAGAAAATCCTGTCTGAAAAGCCTACATTTGTGCAGGCTATCTATGGGTGCTGTGACTGCTCACCTGTTTGCCCTTGCTCTGTCCTTGCACAAATCTCATGAATTCAGTTTACTTTTTCATTCAGTTTTTCTGTACCCTGCACACCTCTCTTTTGATGTTGACAGCAGCAGCACTCTGCCCATACCAAGTACTTCGTGACCAACTTTCCTGTTCATTCTTGTCAAAATACCTTCTGATGTAAAATCAACAGCAATATTTGCTTTCTACAGGACTCTCCCATTGGTGTACATACAAGGAAGGACCAACACCTCCTTGGTGGGTGGAAAACCTCATTACTCTTCCTTCTCCTGATGGTACAGCCTTGAGTACCACCTTGCAATCCTTACTTGGCAGGTGGACCTTCTCCTGTAAGAATTCCCTTTGGGAAGGCATTGCTCTTTGCAGTCCCCTCATTTTACCCATCTCTTGCATCATTCTTCTTGCTTTTCTGGCTTCTCCTGACCTGAGGACAAGTGGGAAGCTGTATTGCACAATCACTGTTGCCTCTGAAGTTCAACAGCCCTCTCCACCTCTCCACTCCCTCCTTCTTGTCTTTCACCTCTAAGCCAGCACTTACCACTTTATCCATCTTTTCCTCACTCCGTCTTTCCTACCTCCTCCATGCTGGGTACCTGCTCTCTGCCCAGCACGAGGTCACAAAGTGTGCCTTGGACTCTTCAGTTGTCCACAACCTCCAGGGATACAGCGTGGGCAAGTAAACGTTAGAACTTACAGCTGCCCGGTGGTGTACAATGCAAGCAGACAGCACAGCTTTCTGCTCCTCTGCACTGGGGTCACTAGAGAAATGAAGGGGTGCCCTGTGCTGGAGCCCTTCTTGCCCTGCCTGGCCCACCTGGCTTGCAGATGGATAGGAGAAGCCCGAGGCCTTGGCACACACCGACCATTGGGCTGAGCTCAGCTGGCATCCTGAGCTGCCCCAAGGGTCAATGCAGCCTGCTGCCCCACTCTTCTTTGTGCCTGCAGAGATACCTGAACAACCCTGCAAGGAAGGGGCCATGGGTTCATCCCTGTGCAAGTCATTCATATTCATATGGCATTCAGCCTCTGCAAAACATCGGACATCTTCTAAAAGTTAACAGTGACGCAAATGGTTGTTGCATTCTGACTGAAATGGCTAATTCTGAGGGAAATCCCAGGGGCTGGAAATGGCCTTTCCTTCCTGATAAGGGTGAAACCTTTCCATCCCCAGCAGCAGAGGTAAATAGGAAGATAAGTCACTGGTCCCACTGAAAGCTGTGCTGGCATGAGGGAGAAGCAGCACGTGATCTGCCAGTACAGCAGCTGCAGGGGAACCGAGGTCCTCCTCTATGTGATTTCCTACAAGAAAGAATCTGTGTCCCTCTGAGCAATATCTTTTACCTAAGCTTAGCCTTTTCACTTGGAAGTGAGGAGCAGCTTGTAAGGAAAACCAAAACTCAGACACCTATAATTGCAGAAATGGATCAAAACCAAAGGCATCCCATGGCATAGTAGCAGATTTAGTATCAGCCTGTCTTGAAAAACTCCTGTTCAGCCCTGGAAGAGTTAAGTCATTGCCTCCATTGCCTCTGCCCGAAATGGCAGCTGCAGATGGTTCCTTTGCTCTGACAGGGGCAGCATTTGTGCTGGCCAGGTGGAGAGCAGCCATCCCTCAGCACAAGCTCCAAGGAACAGATAGGGGTTGTTCTCCAGCTTTTCCTGGAGCAGGTGGGCTCAGGAACAGATGCTGGTGTGGGTCAGCTCGGGCAACAGTTCTAGCACTGTGCCTCTGCTGTGAAAGGCTCTAACAGAAAGAAGCCTTTGCATGAGGCTCAGCGCTAGAAATACACCTCGCCTTCTCCATCCCTCACTGTTACATATAGCAATAGGAGAACTGCTGCAGGGTCATCTGCCCTTCCTCCCTTCTGGGGGATATTGTCTGGATCTCACTTTATTTACCAAAAGCAGAGTTTTCTTTAACTTCTGTTCAAACTGCTTCAGCTGCAAGAATCAAAAGCCGATGTAAAAATTGCTGTATGATATGCAAAGCAGTGCTTTGTATAAGGTGTGCTTAAATCTAACTAATAAAGCACCACCAAAGAAAGTGTTCAGAGTTAATGATTGACCCACAATAGGACAGTGCTTTGCAAGAGGGATGGCAAACAGCTCAGTGACTGCTTGGTGGGAGCCAGCCAGAGGTCAGCCTGGGTTGGGACTGATGCAACGCGTTCCTGTGTGCTGAGGTATGCACAGAAAACACTACAGAGGAGATAGGCAAAGTGTCCGAAGACCCTGGAGTTGTTCCAGCGCAGGAGGGCTGTTTTTATTAAAACATAGAGCAGTGCAGGCTCCCACTGGCCTTCACTCCCAAAGCCCTCGGTGAAGCTCTGATCAGCCCCGGTGCACATCAGGATCCTCTCCACCTTCAGCATCTCACCAACAGAAGCTGCCCTGACCCCTTCCTCAGCTCTCAGAATAGCACAGCAGAGAACTGATGGCAGCTGTACAACATGCTGCAGCAGTGCCAGCACAGCGCGGTGTGTCTGCAGCAGGGGCACAGGCAGGAGTTTCAGTGTCTGACAGCCGCTGTCACTTGTTAGGGGGCACAGAGATGTTATCACTGCTGCTGTGCCCACATCCTCTTTTCAGAGCTTGGTGTGTAGGTGCATCCCGAACTGTGATGATGAATCCTGTGTACGGATTTTTGCTGGTTACATTTGTGAGTAACTGTTTCCTGGAAACACTGCAGTTCTGTCACTTGGGGGAACACCCTGTGTTGCATATGGGGTTGAGCTGCAACATACCAGCACAGGGCAGACCTCAGCCCAGAGCCTTGCAGAAGTGAATGCAGCTTTCAGGGGTCTGAGGTCCAGAAGGGATTGCCAGGAGTGCAGGGGGGAGGCAGGACTTCCCAAAGAGACCACAGCAGTGAGAACAGCAAGGTCTCAGCTCATAGGGGAGGCATCAGGCTGCCTGTGTGGATCGTGCTGAAGCTAGCAAACACTCCAGTTTAGAGAGGGCATGAAAGAAGACATTGGTAAGTACAGGCCCATCAGTCTCACTTCTTTTCCTGATAAGATGATGGAGAAAATGTTGCTGAAAGTTACTGAAAAATACTTAAGGACAATGTGGTCATTGGTCCCAGCCACACATGTTCATGAGGGGAAAGGTCCTGTTTAACAACTGAATTTCCTTTTCTGACAAGGTTGCTCAAGCAGTTCAGTAAGCTTTCAATACCGTTTCTCACAGTATCATTCAGGACAAAATGTCCAGCATACAGCTACACAAAACCATAATGTGATGGGTGAGCCCTTGGCTGATGAGTTGGGCCCAAAAGGGTTGTAGTAAAAGATTGGGCTTCGTTTTCGCAGAATCGTAGAATCACAGAATCGCAGGGGTTGGAAGGGACCTCCAGAGATCATCGAGTCCAACCTCGATGATTTTAAGGCTCGTTCTCTTAAGTTTTCCTAAATGACTCAGCTAAAGGACTTGATGGTGTTTTGAGCATGTTTGCTGAAGATACTAAATTGGGAAGAGCTGTTGACTCTGTTGAGAGTAGAGAGGCCTTGCAGAGGAATCTAGAGAAATGAGAGATCTGGGTGATTGCCAACAGTGTGAAATTCAACAAGAGCTGCCATGAAGTTGGCAGCCATTGATGTACTTGCAGACTGGGGGACGAGAGGCTGGAGATCAGATCTGCTGAAAGGGATTTTGGGTTCTTGGTGGACAGCAAGTTGAACGTGAGTCAGCAGTGTGCCCTGGCAGCCAGGAAGGCCAGCTGTACTCGGGTGCATCAAGAATGGCGCTGCTGGGCAAAGGAGGGGATTGTCCTGTTCTACACTGCACTGCCTTGGGTACTGTGTGCAGATTTGGGCACCACTGTACAAAAGACACACAACTATCCAAGAGTATCCATCTTGTTTGATCCCACAGAGCTGTAGATGTTTTCTCAAGAACATCCTGTCTATGGGTACAAAAGCCTGGGAGAACCTATTGGTGTAGACCAAAGCACGAAAGGCACTGAGTCAGCCTTATCCATATTAGTCCTATTTAGCATGGAGGCCACATTTTCCTTCCTTATTCTTTGATAAGGCTGAGTCATGTGAAAAAGGCCTTACAGAGCACAAAAGACAGTCATATATAAGAAAAGGAATTAGTCATCCCAGAGTCATTGGGACCTTTACCAGCTCTAAAAAGGAGATTCAGAAATAGCTGAATGAAGAGGCCCCCAAACTCCCCCCTTTAATTAACTCTCCGTGCTCTTTGCCCTGTTACGTTATAAAATAGGGAAAGTGTGTACTCACCTCATGGAACTTTGCTTACAACAGCTCTGAGTAATAGGGCAAAGAGCACGGAGAATTAATTAAAGGGGGAAATTCTGCTGAGATGCAAACCATTTGCAAGTGCTGGAAATATGGGAGAAGGTGTTTACCTCTCATGGAATGGGAGAAAGTAAAAAACAGCTCATTGTGTTGAACATGTCACACAAATCTCATGTTTTGTCAACTTGTTGCATCTCTCATGGGATCTTCAGACTTCAGGCTCAGATTCAGGCTGCAGCTTTCTTAGGGCACTTTCATGGCAGGGGTGGCCCCTGAATAGTTCCCTTCTGGTCTGCTTGGTGCCCCCACCCTCTACCTCTTTTGGAGGTGCAAATCAGTTCCCATGCGATGGCCACCAAAGTAGACAGCAATCTCAAATCAGTTTGATGCTGTTTCTTGCAAATGCTCCATGATTTCCATAGCACAGCTTCTGCTGCAGTAGCTGTGGACTCAGGCAATGCTCTGCAATGCCAGCAGTCTCCCAGAGGCTGCTCTGGAGCTCCAACTACAAAAAGACACTGCATGCATTTTGCTGATGGCATAAACAGGAGTGCAACCCTTCTTTGGTTCCTATGCTTTTATTTGGTATTTCAGACATTTAGAAAGCAATCTAGTGAGATCAACGGTGTTCTCTAAGCTTAAGTCACACCCCTCTCTATGGGATCCAGTGCTTTATCTGTAAGGAGAGGTCTGGTCTGGAGACGGTGTCTGGATGCAGGACTCGAGTGGATGCTGAGTGTGAGGACAGCCCTAAACTGGAGGAGCTGCTGACTCCCTCAGTGGCAGAGAGGCCTTGCAGAGACCTTGACACACGGCAGGGCTGGGCAATCCCCAGCAGCGTGAAGTGCAGCCAGAGCAAGGGCCGAATCCTGCCCCTGGGTGTGCAGCCCTGCCGCGGCTACGGGCGGGGGATGAGAGGCCGGACAGCAGCCTGCAGAACGGGACCTGGGGTTCTGGTCGGGTCTGAGGCAGCAGCGTGCCCTGGAGCCCGAAGGCCCCACCACGGCCCCACCAACCCGCCGGCAACGCCCGCCTGTAGCTCGGCGCCAGCACCGCTCGGCATCGCTATCAGCGGCGCTATCAGCGGCGGTATCGTTCTGCCGCCAGGCGGCCGCCCAGCGCCCCACCCCGGCTCGTCTCTATGGTCCCGCCAGGGATAGAGCGCCCTCTAGGGCCGGACCGGAAGTTCCGCTGTCTCAGCACGTCGCGCGCGCTCCTTCTTTCCGGTGCGGCGCCGGCGGTGCGGCTGCAGGTTGGTGCTGGTTGGAGCCCCCGGGATCCGCGGCCATCTGCGGCCGGTGAGGGCCGGGGCCGCGATCCGCGCCCGTGGGGGTCGGGCCGGGGCCCGCAGCGAGGCGGGGATCGGGGCCCGCAGCGGGGGCGGGCCGGGCCGGGCCGGGCCGCGACGCAGCGTTGACCGCTCTCTCCCGCAGACATGGCGATCCGCTACCCTATGGCCGTCGGCCTCAACAAGGGCTACAAGGTGACGAAGAACGTGTCTAAGCCGAGGCACTGCCGCCGCCGAGGGGTGAGTGCGGGTTCGGCGCTTCGCCGAGGGTTGGGGCGCAGCTGGGCCCGGCCCGGTGGTCGCGGGTGCAGATACGCGGGAGAGGCCATTGGCGGCAGTGAGGGTTGCGGGCTGCAAAGTGCCGAGCGGCATCGAGCTGCGAGGGTAGAGAGCAGTGGGAAACGGGCAGGAAACTGCGATGGGATGGAGAGAGGCAGGGAGGGGTGCTGGTAGGCGTGGAGGGGCTGTGTAGATTATGGCGAGGATGAAATCCATGGGTGTAGGTGTCGAGTGAGAGCAGAATTAGCAGTGTAGCGCCCTGTAATGGAAGGATAAGATGGATACGTGTACATTACAGCTTAAATGTGGGCAGCAAAATAGAAAACGTGCTGGGGGACTTTGGAAGGCCTTCCTGGCACCGTGCTTTAGGTAATGACAACAGGTGCTTTCCAGGTTAATAACCACTAATGGGACTTACTGAGCGAGGCTCACTAAATGTGTGTGCTGATGGGAGAAATTGTTTGCAGCTTCTGTCACCTGTTCACAAAACGCCATGTTGTGTTGGAGATGTGCAGCAGTGCACCCCTGCATTTCCTATGGCCCTGTTTTTTGATACAAATGGTGGTGCCTGCAGATGTCCAACATCTCAGGTGCTGTTCAGAGAAAGCAGAGTAGCACATCTCTCTGGAGCACCTCTCTATGAAAGGCTGAGGGAACTGGGCTCGTTCAGCTTGGAGAAGGTTCTGGGGAGACTTCATTGTGGCCTTCCAGTATTTGAAGGGAGCTTATAAACAGGAGGGGGAATGGCTGTTTGTGAGGGTGGATGGTGATATGATGAGGGGGAACGGCCTTAAACTGAGACAGGGGAGGTTTAGGTTGGATGTGAGGAGGAAGTTTTTCAGCCAGTGGGTGGTGAGGCACTGGAACAGGTTGCCCAAGGAGGCTGTGGATGCCCCATCCCTGCAGGCATTCAAGGCCAGGCTGGATGTGGCTCTGGGCAGCCTGGGCTGCTGGTTGGCGACCTGCACACAGCAGGGGTTGGAACTGATGATCTTTGTGGTCCTTTTCAGTCCAGGCCGTTCTGTGATGATTCTGTGATCTCACCAGTGCTGCCCAGCACATCCTGCAGCCTTCCTGCCCTGAGTTGTGCTCGGAGCAGAGCTGCTCTGGGGGCTTTAGCCCAGTAGAAGTTCTGCCCTTCTACTTCACTGCATACTTCTATTTCTAATTCCTTAATTGCAGATTGGTGCACACACATCATACATCAGCATTCTGATATTTTTTTTTTCCCCAAACTTGCATGTGTGGCTTTAAATTTGCACATCACAGGGGTTGGAAAGGACCTCGAGGGATCATTGAGTCCAACCCCCTGCAAAGCAGCTCCCCCCGACAGGCCGCACAGGTCAGCATCCAGTCAGGTCTTCGTGTCTCCACAGCCCACTAGTTCAGAGCCCTGCAGAGCACGTGGAAGGGCTGTGTTGTTGGCAGGGGTGGCTCTGGCACACTGGCTGTTTTTCTGCTTATGTTGATTGTGAATGTTGTTTTTCTTTCCCCTTCCAACAGCGCCTGACCAAACACACCAAGTTTGTGCGAGACATGATCAGGGAGGTCTGCGGCTTCGCGCCCTACGAACGACGTGCTATGGAACTGCTGAAAGTCTCCAAAGATAAACGTGCTCTGAAGTTCATCAAGAAACGGGTGGGTCAAGCTGATGTTTGAATGAGGCTGTCAGAAACTCTTTGGTTGAGCTGCCAGTTTTCTGTCCTCTGCTCTATTATCTATTATCTCGAGGTCTGCTCTGTTATTTTTTTTACAGTTGCTAGGGCAGTTAGTGTCTGACCTGAGGGAGGGTGGGAGAGAGGGAGATGGACTTAGATACTGGATTTGGAGAGACACTTTGAGGTCCTGAGTTCAGACTTCCATTGCTCTTCTTGCATTACTTGTGAACTGATGCTGGGAAAGGTAGAGCGATGCTGGCAGAGGCTGGGGGCCATTAACCAGCTGACTTGAAAGAGAGCTCACTGGAGGCAGCCCTGATGGCTGGGAACATTCTCTGCCTTTCCCCCCAAGAACAGAGTAGAAACACTACTGAAGCATCACTTGAAGCAGCTCCTTCTGGCCAGCTGAGATTGCTGGGCTTCAAATCTATGCTGGGGCAGTACTGTCTCATTTGCTTCTCAAGTGAATGCCTGAAGCCAACCAGCTGCTTTTCTCTGCTTTGCTGGGCGCTGCTGACCGTGCTGCTCTGCTCTCTGCAGGTTGGCACTCACATTCGGGCCAAGCGAAAGCGGGAAGAACTCAGCAATGTCCTGGCAGCCATGAGGAAAGCTGCTGCAAAGAAGGATTGAGTTGTACGGCCTGGAGCTCAATAAAGCCCTTTCTGATAAACGAAGTGTAATGGCTCAGTGCTTTACCTGCTTCAGGCCGTAGGGTTGGGCGGCTCCTGGGGATGCTGAGGGGTTTTGCTGACAATCCCTAAAATACAGCAATCCAGAATTTGCATCGCTCTTTTATTCCCTTCTTCTGCCCATTCTTACCAAGTGGAATTTCTGCTCTTTTTAACATTCCTTCCTTGTGCCTGTAGGTAGCAGGAGGGCTTCTCTGTTCATAGTTCTGCCTCAGAATTGGTGCAAGAGGAGGAGAAAGTTCTGGAGGGCAGAACAAGCAAGTTCATCAGTACTGCTGAGAGAGAGAGGGAATGGCTGCTGCAAGTGGTGGGCAGCTGCTGCCTGCCTCCTGCCACTCCTGTAGCAAAGACAAACAAATCTGCTTTATCTTCACGCTTGCACCCAAATCATCAGAGACACAATGCTGCCCCCACTCCCTGCTTTGGCGACAGAACTTTGCAAAGTACAGAGCCTACTTTTTCTAGCACAGCGCAGCACTCTGCATCAGGAATTAGGGCAACACCAAAACAAACCCAAACTGGCAGGGGTTAGAGCTGTGCCTTGCCAGTCCTGGGAGCTGCAAGGTCAATAAAAAAGCCTGTGTGCATCTGTCCCCCAGGGCTGTTGTGGTGTTTGCAAACATCCCAGGACAGCAGCAGGCTGACCAGGGGGTTCATCTGCTCTGGGACATCCCTTCCCCCTCATTTCATCTTGGAGTTGCTCCTGCTCACACCCCACTGAGACAAAATGTGATCCAAACTGAACTGCCTTTCTCAAAACCCAGTCTCTGCCCATTCAGCAGCACGTTTTCAAATCAGGAGAGAAACGCAGTCGCTAAAAGCTGCTTGAATTTCAGCAGGAAAATTCTTATTTCCTACTAGAGCCCACCTAGCTGAAAGATGGGACAGGACAGTGCAGTTCTTCCAGCGGAAGGAATACATTTCAAATGCTCCTTGGAATTTCTCTTCCTCTATTTAATAAGTCCTACTCAAACTCAGTTTCTCTAAAGCTCACCCTAAGGTGAAGCGCTCAAACTCTCAAGCCCAAGCCTGTGTTTATTGACATACACAACAGACACACACATTTCATTCCTTTTTTCACTCTGAACATAATTCAGCTGCTGCGGTGAAGAGTCAACAGTGGTGTGCAGAACTCACTGCTGGTACTGAGCAGGCTGCTCTTGTGTCCCAGTGTGCTCCCTTTAAGCTTAGAGTTACGGCTTATGCTGGGAGATCCATGTCCCTCCACCACACAGTGTGCTAGCTCTGCTTCTGTGTCCCACGAGAGTTCCAGCATTCCCCACCAAGGCAGGGAGATGTTCCAGGGAACTCCTCATCCGCCAGTACAGTGTTCACTTGTGTTCATACTCCTTGAAGCAGATGTTTGGTGTGCAGTGAAATAACTATAAAATCTCCTTGGAGTGTAAGAGGCTGAAGTAGCTCTGCTGCTGGTGGCTGATAACATGCACATTCCTCTGGTAAAATCTCACAACTTCATTTTATTGGAAATACTTAAGTTGGATCGTAATTCAGTATTAAAGGGGGAGAAATACATCATTCGACCAAAGCCCTCGCTCAGTTCAGCAGCTGCGCAGCAGCAATAGCTCCGTGTCCCACGTCAGGATCAGCCCATGTCAGGCAGAGCACTGAGGGACAAACCTCCCTCCAGCCCCAGGTGTTGGGCATCATCCTGCAGCCGAATCCTGTTTTGGAAACGCTATATCGAATACCTCCTTGTAGTGCTCAACAAAATGCACTTCCAGTCCTTCTGTGATGAATCCAGCAAGGTCATAATAATCCTTTTTATTCTCTGACGGCAAAATGATGCAGGTAACACCTGCCCTCTTCGCCTATGGGGAGAAAGAAAGTTATGTTGTCTGTGTGTTCAGTCCTAGAAATCCATCAGTCCACTAGGAACAGAGATTCCTTCCCATTTTGGAAAAGGAGCAAGCACTCTGGTTCAGGAGCACCATCTGGCTTTACCCTCCTACAGAAAGCAGTCAGGGCCTTGCAGCCATGCAGCTCCCCCAGCCCCAAGGCGCCCTGGAGCAGCTGCATGGACTGCAAGCTTTGTTAGCAGAACAGTGACAGCACACCTGGGGCTGCTGTGCCGATTCGTAATGTTTTACAGAGAAAAAGCTCACAGTGATGAAATGCAATTCCAAGTTCTAAATCCCCTCCATTCTAGAACAGAAAAATCCAGCAAGCAGCCTCGGTTTTCACCTCCTTCCTCACGCCTGGAGACACCAGCAAGATGCCCACTCCCACCAGCAGGTTTCTCCACATTACTGCCTCTCTCTGCCACTCCAGGAGCAAAACCCGCTGTGCCCGGCCCCCAAGACAAACATGGGCCTCTGCCCACATGAGCTCTTACTGCAATGGTCTTCTCCTTGATTCCACCCACAGGAAGAATTTTCCCAGTTAAGGACACCTCTCCAGTCATGGCCACGTTCTGCCTCACTGGGCAATCCATGGCCAGTGACAGCAGTGCTGTTACTATGGTACATCCTGCACTTGGTCCATCCTTTGGTGTTGCTCCCTGACAAAAAAATAAAAAATAATTAAAAAAAATATTTTCAACCCATTTGCAGACCAGCAAAACTAGACAATACCTTTGTCCACTGCTGTTTTAACACAGCAGCAATTTCTGGGGGTCTTGCACTTAACTGCACAAAGGTTCTGGGGAAAGTACTGTTTGAAATGGCACATGCAGTGACACCGTGCCACTCCTCATCTTATTCACAACAATAAACTGAGCCTACAGCTTGATCTCTGGCCTGATGCATCTGTGATATTCGTCAAGCTCAGGATTTTGAATAACTGATTTAAGCAAAAAATGAGCATCAATACCTTGACATTTTTTGTTGGCCTAAGCCAACCATGGGAACAAGAAGCAGTATTTCAAGGGCAGATAAAGAATCACAAAGTAGTGGAGAGCAATACTGAAAACAAGGCAGAAAATACTGCTCAGTTTACCCAGCAAAACCTCAGTTAGTGACAGATTGCATGGATCTGAGGTCAAACAGATCTCTGAGAAGAAACAAACAGCTATGGGAGAGGAACAGAGGCAGAGAAAACATCTACTGCTTTCTGATCCTCCAAGAAACCAATCATCAGGTAACAACAACCAGGTTCCCATTGCGTTGGAAGAAGCAACGGGGAAAACGTGGACTACATTAAAGTGTGACAGGCAAGCAGCCGTGCATGTCTCTGACTTCCCCATCAGATCACCTCTGGGACGTGCAAGTGGATGTGGGACGACATGAGAAAGTCATTGTTGGGCTCCTTCTGCATCAGAAAGGCTCTTGCAAACGTGTAAGCAATTTTGGCACTCTCCTTCATTACGTCCCCCAGCTGCCCTGTCACATCCAGGGACCCATCCTTGCCCTCCTTGTCTTTGGGTCGCTTCAGGGATGTTTCAACAAACAGAGTGGAACCTCCTGAGAAAGAGAAGAAAAACAACATCCTGAGAAAGGTTAAAGAAAATCAAAGCAGGTGGCTTTGGTGAAGCAGACACTGTGAGAGGAATTTGAAGTCAAGGCTTTCTAATGAGAACTGTTGAGGAAAGAGCAATTGAGAGCTGTTCCCCAAATCCCTTCAGAAAGCTTAGCTAGAAATCTCAACAGGACTGCACTGATGGTCCCCATTCACTGCTCCTTCAAACCTCACAATCACCCATAGACACAGCCCATATTTAGTGGAAGCAATCTTTGTAGGCACTTCCTGGCTGTAAGACATGCTCACACCACACCTGTCAGCTCTACTTCCCAGTGCATCTGTTTACCTTCTCCACTGTACAATTATTTCCTTTCTAACCACTTCCAGGACTTCAATCCCACCCAAAGCCAATTAAACACACAGGGAACACATCTGGACGTCTAATCCTTTAACGTGTGCTGTAAGTCTCCTCAGTGGTGCACACAGGACCCCAAATAAGCAGGGGAGCAGTCCAGTGAAGCGTAACTACTGCCTTCGCTCACTCCAAGTCAGTGCTGGAATGCCTGCATCTGCCCTTGGCACCGAAAGCCATGGTGACACATCACTGGAGAGATACAGCACAGCTGAGGCACGCTGCAAGTCAGAACAGCACCTCCTTCTTCTAAGGTTTGGTCCTTGCTCTTAGCAAAGCTTATGCTTTTAATCACTGCCACTGTAATGGATGTGGCTCACATGGGTACAGCACACGAAGAGAAGTCACAATCAGCCTGGGCTAATTAAAAAAGGCTCTTATCTTCAGGAAAATGGAAGTCAGAATCTAAAAAGCCCCAGAAGTTACTATTGCTAATGGCAGAAGAGCTTCACTGGATTTGGTTAGAGAAATTCAAACAAAACGACTAGACTGAGTTTTTGACAGTGACATGAAGATGGAGACACACATTTGAGTTTTCCAGCCAGCATTTATCTTTCAGGACCTGCAGCCTCACTCCAACGTAGAAGATCAACAAATTCCCTGGTAACACGATTAACCCTCAGGTCACTGTGTCACTGCACGCTGTGCCTGCACAACTCTTACCCATAGCTGTCCAAGCCAAACCCATCACCACGCCTGGAGGAGTGGTTTCATACATTCGATCCACGGTGAAGATGGGCTTTCCTACAAAGTCCTGCAGGTTTTCAGGTGTCACCTGGACCATCTCTGCTTCTCCACTCACAATTTTATAGGCTGATTTTCTCAGTACCTGTATGAGACAGGGATTTGTTTCTGCAGAAAGAGCTTAGAATGCTGAAGCAAAGAGGTCACGGTTACACAGCTCTGCCTCACCTTCTCCACTTGTTTCTGTAGATTCCTCACCCCACTCTCTCTGCAGTACTGCTTGATGAGAACAGTCAACACATCTGATGTGATTTTGGCTTTGTTTTCATCCAGACCGCACAGAACTCGTGCCTGAGGGACCAGGTACCTCTGAAAGAGAACATGCACACATCCTTCTGTCCATTTGTGGAGAAAAGCCTAATGGCTCCAATTTCCCACCTTTGTTCTGCCATGAGCTCAATGCCATTCTCTAGAGTTCACTGCCTCTCTATTATAGAATGCTGGAATTGTTTCAAATTAGGGGATCTCTGTCCATCATACCACATGCCTCCTATCAGTTGATATGGTTGGATGTAAATACATAAGCTTGACATTGCCAAAACCATTTTATCAGATGGAATTCACAGCACATCACTGAAGCAGTTCCTCTCACCTCTGCAATTGCAAGCTTCTCTTCTGCGACGTATCCTGACACATTGATGACTTCCATCCTGTCCCGCAGCGGCTCTGGAATGGTTTCTGTTACATTGGCAGTACAAATAAAAAGCACCTGGAAGCACAAGATCCTATGAGGTGACCTGCTGCTTTACTCCAAGCACTGCTCCCTCACTGCTGTGTTTCTCTGGCTGATGGGCTGGAGCAGGATCTGAAGGTTTGGAGCAAGGTTATTTTCTCTGTGAAGTCTAGTTTTTATTGCAGACAAAGCTTTGGGTTCTAGAACTATGTGTGTAAAGGCAGCCAAATACAAAAGTCAGATAGCAGCAGAAACCACAGCAACTCTGCCTGTCACTATGAAAAACAGACTCCTGACTTTTCTTGCTGCCACGTGCAGATCTGTGCATTGACATACACTCATACCCTGCAGCTCCACAGCACTGCAGAAGAGAGGAAATACCTTTGATAAGTCCACAGGGACATCAAGGTAATGATCCAAGAAGTTGGAGTTCTGTTCTGGGTCCAGCAGCTCCAGCAGGGCTGAGGATGGATCCCCCTGATATCCTCTTCCTATCTTATCCACCTGCAGGAGACGAGATTTAAAGTCAGAAGTTTCTCATGGCAGCAGGTTCCCACGCAAGCACTGTTTAAGGGCTCCATCTCAAAACCTTCACGTGCTTATGAACAGCCACCACCATTCCACCAGTTCTCTGTGGGTTCCCCCAGTTCGCCTCCGCCACAGGCAGGAGCACTCAATGCACTGACAAGGCTCAGGGCTTGAACAGCAGGGCAGACAACTGCTGCTTAATCCTCTGTTCCATTCCCAGGCCATCTGCTGTTGGTCTTTCCCAGCCATGGCACACAATGAAGCCACAGAAGCTTCTGGTCTGCCCTAAAGCCCTGCTGTTACACCCTGTCCTTACTTGCTTTGGTGCAAAGCAGTAGGATGGAAGACCTGGCTCCTACCTATTCTCAAAGCAGACCTAAACTTGACTGTAAGCATCTTAATTCTTATAGTATTGTTTCAGACTTGCTGAGAGAGTGACACATTTAATATCACATGTACAATAGTGGTGGGGAACATGAGAGCTACTGAATTCTCTGGCTGTGATCCTCATGAATCTAATAGTTGCAATGGAAGAGGAAAGGAACGACTGAAATGTAAAAGCTGAGGTCTGTTATAGGAAGAGAAAACAAATGTCCGAAGCATCTCTGTAACCCAAACATTACAGCCCAGCACAGTTGAACACCCCCACCAAATCTGTGACTTTTAGGACCATCACTGCTGCATCTTTCAGCTGCAGGAGCCAGTAGTTGCCAAGCAGGTTTTTAACAGCAAAACCAAAAAGAGCAGACATCACCTCGTCAATCAGTATCAGGGGATTCTCTGTCTTGGTCTTCTTCAGGCACTGGATGATTTTTCCTGGCATTGCTCCAACGTACGTCCTCCTGTTTTACCAGAGACTGCATTTAGGGGGGAACTGTGAAGTACAGCATAGACCAGCAACACCCGCAGGTGATGGAACAGGCTTATCCTGCTGGGAAAGATGTTCAAAATCTGTCTACCAAAGCATTCTCCATTGCCACGAGAAGCACTGAGACCCATCTACTCTGTTTTTTGTAGAGAGCAGCCTTGAATTTTGGCAGAATACTCCTGAACCTGCAGCTTTCAGCTTTAGTTTTATCCTCTTTTAAGGCAGAGAGAAGCAAAAGGTGAGGCTGGGCACAGAGAGCATTGAACAGCAACTTGTTGGTTTGGGTTAAAGAACCATTACAGTGCATTTTCTTGTTCCAAAGATTTCCTCCCTCCTGATCCTTCAGAAACCTGGCCTCAGTTACACCTGAACACACAGAAATCACCATGTTCAAGCTGTTCCTATCCTCAAGTGCTGGCATTTGTAGACAAACATGACTCTGGCATCTAAGCCTGATGCCTTTGAGAAGCTCACACAACTTTCCAAAGCTCTCCTGTAAGAACACACAAGAACCAACTGCAGTTCGAGGCAGGAACACGATCACAACAAATCCCTCCCTTTGCATTAACTTTCTCCTCTTCCTGCATCCAAACCCTTTCAGCAGGAGCTGGCAGAACAGAGAATTAAATCACACGCACTGTTCAAATTCAGTCATGCTCCCATTTGCACAACTTTAACACAAATCCAAGCATGCTGACCTGTGTCCCTTGATTTCTGCCACGTCGGTCATCCCTCCAACGCTGAAGCGGAAATACTCTCTGTTCAGGGCTCTGGCAATGGAGCGGGCAATGCTGGTTTTGCCAACCCCAGGGGGGCCATAAAAGCACAAGATCTTCCCCTGGGTAGACCCACGCAGCTGGCTGACTGCTATGAATTCCTGCACAGCAAAGGAAGCACCAAAAATGAACAGGAATACAGCAGCAACACAAAAACATATCTGTTATCGGGTCAAGCAGTGCTTCCAAAATGAGCATCCTACACAAAATAGTTCCTCAAAAGAGCTGGGGAGGGCAGGGGAAGATGCTGAGGTTACTGGTAGGACTCTGCCACTGCATGGAATTACTCTATTAGTAATCAAAGCCACAGACCTGCATGATGCAACTCAGTGCACTTCTGTCAGGCTAGTCAGCATGAACATTGCAGGAACTGATGAGCAACGTGCTGGTCTGCCACTCCAAAGAGTATTTATCATTTAAAATAATGAATCAGATAGTGAGATTAAGTCCCTGCTGTTGGGTACTGCTGGGGGAAAGTTACCCCAGAATTCCCCTGAGAGAAAAAGCATTTCACTGCCTTTATCTTTCTCTCCAGATCAGAGCAAAACAATTTAATAAAAGCAACATTCTAGGATGCCTAAGAATGTACACCAACAATTCACTGTTGGCTAACACTCCTCCCCTGCTCAACTGAGGGTTGGTGTGCTCTGGGAAGGCAGGAGCTTTGCCTGTCACGATGAACCTCTTCAGGAACTTCTCAGTGCACTGACCAAAATCCTGGCAGTGCTTCCCTGGGATATTTATTCATTTCCTCAGCATTTAAGTAACAAAATGAATACGCTGTCATTCAAAACCAGAACGTGACTTTCACTGCCAATAGCAATTAAACACATTAACTTATCACCAGAACGTGCCTGCAGCTTTTTGTGATTTGTGATCTAACGAAAATTAACGGAGAGCTGCGAGCTGAAACGTAACCAAACCACCCGATGTTGGGCTGAGTTTGAAGCTGTGCCCTCTGCCTACTCCCACCTTACCAGAATTCGCTTTTTGACGTCATCCATCCCATAGTGATCCTCCTCCAGAACTGCTTGGGCTCTGCTCAGCTCCAGGTTCTCCTCACTGCATTTACCCCATGGGATGGATGTCAGCCAGTCCAAGTAGTTCCGTGTAACGCTGACAGAAACAAACAAAGTGATTCAGCAACAAACCCATGCCTTCCTCCACTGTCTTCCAAAACAATTTCACCCCTCAAAAAGCGGAGGATGAATCAGACTCATAAAAGGCAGATGATGAAAATACCCGTTACCTGGGCAGGCATTGCTAGCCTGTAACTGCAGTCTTCAATCCCTTGCCCCTTTCCCAAAGAATGCAAACTTTTGTCTCAGAACACCAAAATATGTGAGCAAGAACCTTGGCCTGGGTGGTGATTTTCTTCTGTTGAACTCCCTCAGCAGCTTACTCCCTTTTGATTCCATCATTCAGGAGACAAAAGTTGTCAGTCTGCCACAATAACCCCACATTATCATATTATAACCAGAACAGTCACAGTAAATGCTGCATGAAAATCCTATTTGTAGTGAAGCAAAAAGGGCTTGAAAGATCTGTTAACCACCAGGTGAACAGCAATGCTGGAATTAGACCTGAAAAAGTAATACCAGCTTTGTGTGCAGCTTTGGTGTTTTCCTGCCAAATATTTTTGTTGCAAACCTGCACTGGTGACCGTGCTGACTGCTCAGTGCAAAGCAGATGCACCTCAACAGATATGAATGTTCAAAGCAATTTCAGTTTCTGACACACAGATGATGTGACAGAAGATAAAAGCTGCTCTTTTGCAGCTCCAGCCCTGCCCCAGCACTACAGGAGCTGAGTTTTGCTTCTCTTCTCCTGCATCTCACGAAAACATCTGAGGAGAGAGAAGAGCAACACTTAAGGGCGGCAGGAATCACTGCACTTTTCATGAGGAGAAAGGAATGGCACAGCACTTCTGTGCAGCTTTAGGCTGCAAGGAAGGAGCGCAATTACGACACATCCAGAGAAAGCAGCTAAGACAGAAAAGAGAAAAACTCCCTGGGTAAGAGCTTAACAGAACTGGGCTGGTTGCTCTTATTCTCCTAACTAACCTGACAGGACACAGCCGCGCACTCACTTGAATTCTGAGGAGTGATTATCCAGCAAGCTCAATTTGTTCAGCTCCTCCTCAATCACATCCATCACGTGCTTTGGCACCACCAGCTCCTTCAGCCGCTCACGGAATTTTTCTTCTATTGCATCCTTGTCCTCTTTCTCCAGACCCAGCTCCTTCTTAATGATCTTCAGTTGCTCCTGGAGAAGGTACTTGCGATGCGTCTGCTTGATTTTCTCTTCAACCTAAGCACAGCAACAAGCACTGTGACTGTCCTGCTCCTGGCACCATGCAATAAACATCAAATGCTTTCCAGCACTTCTGAGTTTTTGGAGGCTGAAAATACAGCAGGGATCTTCAGCAGCATCTAAAGGAACGGCCGCTTGTTGTGCCACTTCCAATCTCACTGTGCTCATTTTATTCTCACAGCATCTACACCAAACTCAGAGTTTCATCTTTCCAATCCACATCATCCCAGCTTGTCCAAAAGAAAACCAAAGACCATGACTACAGCCTTGCTGAAGTCAGTGTAAAAGTACTTGCTGTTCTCCCTTTGTCCTCTAGGCCTTCTCATAAGAGAAGAAAATCAAGTAGGACAAGCACAGTATGCTCTCCAAAAACCCCTTTTGCTTCTCTACATCACCTCCCTCCTTTGCCTGCAGGGCTTCCAGGAGGAAGCAGATTCAATAGCAGATCCTGTATTACTTTTCCAAACGAGCACGAAAATTAAGTTTCCAATTGCAGAGGAGTATCAAGTTATTAACTGCATCAATGTCATTCCTTCAGTGTGCACCATGGTCTTGTTTTAAAATTCTCCACTGGCAGTGCTAAGTACTGTACTATTAAGAGATGGACATGCTATAAATGTGTGTAAGATATACCTGACTTGAAAGCTTACCTCCCTTCCAAGACGTTGCTGCAGTTTGCTCAGCTCATATTCCTTCTTTAGAAGGGAAAGGGCTTTGTAAAGCCGTTTGGGAATCTGGAAATGACAGATGCAAAATGAGTTGTCAGACACTGCATTCATGTCAACTCCCTGCCCCACAGCACCTGCAGGTGTAGAAAGACCAACTCAGCAACATGCAACCACAGTGCAAGAGACAACTGTCACAAAGACACAGAGCATCCAGACCCTCCCTGAAAGCAGATTATTACTTACTCCCTGTATCCTTCAGCAGGAATCTCTGAGCTGATATTAACCTACCACCAAATGTAGCACAGGAGCCCACTCTGTACTGAGGCTGCCAGAGAAATTATGACAAATGAAAGGCACACTTCTGCTAGTACAGCATGAGTTGAAAGCTTCATCTTACACTGGTTTCTTCCAAGATGTCTTGAAGTTCGTGTGACTCTGCCCCTGTCAGTGCTGCACCCATGTCACTCAGATAGATGGGGTTATCTACCACACGCTGTCCAGCTTGCATCATCTGAAGTACAGATTCCCTGGAAAAAATGGTGATAAAACCCAAAATGTTCAGTAAATTCTTGCGTTCATAAAGGAGTAGCCTTGTTGAGTTATCTAAAGAGGAAATGAAATGCAACTCTGCTTCATAGCAAAACAGCTTTCAAAAGTCTGACTAAAGCTGTGTTCAGTGACAAATACACACCTTGACAAAAGCAATGGTCACTGATAAATACAGCTATGAATGTGAAATGTTCACAATCTGTGACCCGCCTTGCTGAGCCTCACGTCCACAACACGTGCATAAGGCTGCAGCACTTACTGCAGTGAGCTCCCCTCACACCCACACCATCTGCTCCACGTCCTGCTCTCCTTACAGATATTAAAGCTTTGCATAAGGTTTTCAAAACTTTCCAACAGCAGATGCTAACTCCCAAACCAAATTCTGGGCAGCAATTCAGTGAGTGTCTCCTTTTTGTTACAGCAAAAGGCCAAGGGGAACAGAAATCTTAGGGTCCTCCATCCCCAGAGCACACATGGGAAACACAGACCTGTACAAAGGGTTCAAGGCAATGATGTCCCGGATTGTTTTGACAATTTCTGCAGTCAGAGCCTGTAAGAACAAGAAAGATTTGATGAATACAAACACAACATTCCCCAACTTCCCCATTCTGGGAGCCCAGACAGGCAGCCCCTGGCCACTCATCTCCAGTGCTGTGCTGAAATGCTGCTCGTGCTGCACAGTTACTCCTCCTAGGAGGCAAGAAGACAACGCAGGAGGGGCAGAATTTCTCCATGCACAACATGTATCCTGTGCTCGGACACAAGATGCAGTCAGGCTGACCGCTCAGATCACCATGGGGCAAAGACTTAACTTGACATAGGTTATCACACAGACTTCAGCACAGCTCAGTCTCTTCAGCTGGCAATTTTTGGAAGTGATTGGTTCTAAGGAATTGAGCCATTCTGAGGAGAACTCACTGTTTTCATAAAATTCCCTAAGAGAAGAAGGAACTGTTTTCCAAAGCCTGAAGTCTGAGCTTCATTTTAGAACTCTTCAGCAAGCAACACAGATGCCATCCACAGGGCAGGTCAAGGCTGGTATGCTCAATTCACTTACTTTCACCTCCTCTGTGATCTGAAAATCTTCATGAACCACATTCTCTACTTCCACCATGAGAACCTCCTGCGACGAAGCAGCCACAGGATCCAGCACCACCTCCACAGCTTGCTCCTTTGCTCCAGGCTCCTCCTCAGCCTCTTTCTTAGGGCGCTTCTGTTTCCTTCTCACCTTCTGTTTGCCCTCAGGCTCCTCAGGCTCCACCTCCAGCTGCCGGTTTATTCGGATTCTGAAAGCCAAAGGAAACCAAACACAATCAGTTCTCCTTTGCCTCTATGTGACTTCAGCTTCAGCCTGGAAAGCCTTTTGTTTTGAGCTGAAATGCCAATATTTGACAATGGTGACTAATTGATAATAGACACTTCTGTAAGATTTAATTTTTGGTTCACTCTGTTAAAATAAGGTGTCACTTAGCAAAACCATAACACTCGAGTGGTAAATACCAGTGGGTCTTATTAAATAAGTTTACAACAAGTGAGCAGAAATATACAAAAATTAACCAGCCACAAAAATAGCTGCTTCTGTTTCTGCTCTGCAGGTTCGGTCTAACAAGGTTCCTTAATAAAAGTAGGAGGAGCTGGAAAAGTCACAGGAAGACTGAAGGAAAAGGGGCACTTGAAAGAAAGAAGGAAGGGAAGAGGAATCTCCTTCCCAGATTGTAGCTCTTCCATTTCCTTCCTCAAGTTCTTGTAAGTCATTCAAGTAGGAAAGCAAAGAGCTCCAGGATTAAAAAAATCACCTGAAATGTTCTCTTTAACTCCCACTGATAGGACAGAACTGGCTTTATCTCAGCCCAAATTACCACAAAACTGCTCTGTTTGGCTGCTGAATGGTTTTTCACCTCATGAAGCTTAAGGACAACTGCTCACTCTGAACAACACCTTTATCTGTCACATAGTCCTGATAATCAGAGGTTACTACGTTTTATGAGAGCCTGCTCTGCTAAACGACTCGAGCACAAGAAAAAGCCATTCGTCTGTAATACTGAAGGCTTTTCAGAATCTCCAGTGCAGTTCTGCATTGGGATGAAGGTGGTGGACACCTTTTCCCCTCTGCCACCTTGCTGCTGCTATGCCCTTCCACAGGTCAGCACAAGCACAGGCTGAACAGCTGCACAGCAGGGACTCATCTCCATCACCAGCTCTACTGCTCAGATCAGCTGCCGAACTGCAAAGCCAGGATCAAAACCATTAACAAACCCACAGCTAAATCACCTGGTGAACAAATACACACCGACGAAGCTCTGGATCGCAGACTGAAACATCACAGCACACAGACAGGACGATTAATAAGGTATCACTGTGAGTGTGGCTGCTCAGACTGCTGGCTTTCTATACGAACCTACGATCTGAAGGGGAATCCCACCCCCTCCTGTTCTTCTTGAAAAGCTGCTTCACTCCTTCACCTTCATTCTGAACATCCTGTTCTGCTTTTTCACTCTTCTGACTCTTAACAATCAATCCTTTGCTTTAAACCACACCTGCTGCAGTACCAACCTTAATTCTAAACTCCCTGTGTATCATGAAACCTTTCCATACCTAGACATTCAAAATTCTACCATCCACTCTATTTCCTACATGATGATACTGGAAGAGATCAAACCAACAGTGTATCCTATAGCAATTAACTACTAAGCCCTAAAAGGGAAGGGCTAGATGCACGGCCTTATACCTTCCAAACAAAATCCATTTCCCTGTTAATATTTTTAAACTTCCTTGAATTTTGCCTCTTATACCAACAGCCTCATGTCAGACATCTAAAACACAGAGCACGACCCATAGCTCTCCAGACTGGGACCAAAATCTCACCCTCTTCCTGGCAAGCTCAGGCAAACTCAGCTCTGAGAAGCACCACCTATTTTTTGCTGTCCAGATAAAAACAGAACTGGTGCAGCAAAGCAAGAGGGAAAAAAAAAAGCAAAGCTTCAAAGCAGCACACAGCCCAAAATCAGTTACCTGAGGCTGTTAGAGCTGCTGTTCCACACTGTCTCATCTCAAAACACTTAGCACAGACAGCCAAACCTACAGCCCCGTGCGTAATCCTGTTTCACTCAATCCACTTCCAGGACAATCACAATTACAGTTCTGGACCACTTTTTTCTTTTTTCTTCTCCCTTTTTTCCTGCTGTATTTTCCAAAGAAACTGATGAACCTCAGAACAACAAATACTTGCTTGCATCACCTAATGGCTTATGGGAGAATGATGTGTGCTAGCTCTTCATTTTTGGGGTGAAACTGCCTCGCCCTGCAAGAGCACAGAGAATGAGCAGCATCAGAACACAGTGCAGTAACAAAAGCTTGTCACGCAGGAGCTGCACATGAAACACGTGGTGACAGTGACAGAGGGAGGTGTGCTTCTCCAGTCCTTCCAGTGCCTCCAGCCCCAGCTTCAGTACCTCCGGTGCCCCATGACGATCATGCGCAGTTTGTCTCCCAGGTCCTGCATCTCGTGGATCTGTACAAATGTTCCCATCTGGTAGATTTCGTTCAGATCCTCCACCACATCCGATTCATTGCTATCGAGGAAGAAAAAAACACAAGATATAAAGAAACTTGAGAAAGAGTGGGTTAATGTCAACAAAGGAAAAAAAGCAATTGGTTGCAGAACTTTGACCTGCATTCGGAAGCAAGGATTTCACACTGTCCTCACGGTTAGGCAGCCCCTCTGCACATCCCTGCATGCTCAGCCCCTCCCAGACAGCAGCAGCCTTTCCAGCAACAAAATGCTGGTGGCAATGGATGCTGTGCTAAGAGGAGGTCTAAGCATGGTTACTGGAATGCTATGACAGGCAAGGAATCTCAGAGCACAGCCTCTAGTGTAAAGGCACAAAAACATCTCACTGCCATAAAGATGAAGAGAAACAACTTACTTATCATCCTTCTTAAGGAAAACACCAGCGTAAGGCTGGGCAAGACGAACCTTCCTCCTCAGCAGCTCAACAAGCTTCTTATTTTTCACCTAGAACAAGAAGCACAGTCAGGTAAGGATTTTCCTTCAGCTTTGCACCCTCAGCACACCAAACCACGCATGGTGGAACCCTCTGAACTATGAAGTCTAATCTTTCTTCTGATCTTGCCTACATTAAAAGACAGCAACATAAAAATGGAAGAATATTAGAAGACACTAACACTGAATATTTAAGAAGTCGCTGTGTTGTGAGTTTTTGATTAACATAGCAGAGGTAACACACTGCCAAGCAGTGCAGCACAGAACTGGGGATGTTTTAGGTGTGGGGCTGTGGGGGGGACAGCATTGGGACAGCTGATTCATGCTGGCCAAGGGGATATCCCATCCCACCTGATGTCACACTGAATTACAGAACCAGGGGATGTTCAGAAAATGTTTGTGTTCCCAATAAACAAGGCGAGCCCTGCTGTCCTGAAGCAAAGGATCCCGTTGTGCTTTGCTTGTGCACGCAGCTCTGGCTTTACACATTCAGCTCTCTTCAGCTCAAGCCATGAGCTCTCACACTTTGACTTCCAGCCCCCTCCTGCACCCAGCACAGGGAGTGGAGAGCAGCTTAGAAGTGCTGAGATCACAGAGCATTGATATCAACCATTTCCATACAGAAGTTCTGCAGGACTGCAAACCTAATGATTCCAATACAAAAACTTGTGCATTCCCTGCTCTCTAAGCTTCACTATGAGGTGCTCAGCCTTTCTGTTTGCCTATCAGTTCCTGAAGAAGCAGAGCCAACAGTGCCAGTGCTGCCTGTATGGTGGCTCTGGTCAGAGGTGGCACAGGCTGCAGTGATGTGGTGGATGTTCTGTTCCTGGAGACTCTCAAGGCCAGGCTGGATCAGGCCCTGGGCAGCCTGTCAGAGCTGCGGTGTCCCCATGCACTGCAGGGCAGTGGGGTGAGATGGCCTTTAAAGGTCCCTTCCAACCCTAAGGATCCGTGACGAGCAACTGGCGGCCAACGTGGAGAAGCGTAGTTAGAAAAGCTGGCGGAGAGAGCGCTCCCCTGAGAAACCCCTCGAACGAATCCACGTTCTCAGACGGCCAAACGCTCCGTCTGGCATTGCAGCGTCAGCCCCGCTCAGTCAATGGACGGAGCCACGAGCAGCGCGGTGCGGCGCGGTGGGACGGGTGATCCTCCGACCCGAACCGCCCCGCGGCCCAAAGCGATCGGCCCAACGCCGAGCCCGCAGCAGAAGCGACCGGCAAACAACCGGGGGACGCCGGGCCGCCCCGCAGCCCCCGCCCACCTCGATGATCTTGATGAAACGCGGGAACACGGGGTTGCGCGTCACGGCGATGAGCGGCACGTTGGGGAAATGCTCGGGCACCATCAGCGGCGTCAGCGCCGTCATCACCGGGCCGCTCCCGCCGGGGTCCGCCCCGCCGCCGCCGCCCTCCTCGCCCCCTCCGCCGCTTTCCAGCCCGTCGCTCCCCGCAAAACCGCCGGAGCTCCACCGCTGCCACCGCGGGGCGGTGCTGAGGGCGGCACGGGGCGGCGGCGCGGGGCCCGGCGGGACCGCGGGGCTGACGGAGGAGGCGGCCGCCGGGAGACGGCGCCGCGCGGAGCCCAGCAGGAACGGCCGCCAGCGCCCGCACAGCCGCAAGCAGCGCGCGGCCGCCATGCTGCCGGCGGGAGATAACCGCTTCCGGTTCGCGCCGCGCAGGCGCCAGGCGAAGCCGCGGCGCGGGGAGCGTGGGGCGGCGCACGTCTGCGGGAGCTTGAGGGTAGGGCCTTCAGTTCGAATCCCGGCGCTGCCCGGTGCTGTGGAAGAGCGGGCGGAGCAAGGGGTCCCGCATCCGAGCCTCACGCCCGAGCCGTTGGCCTTCTTGGCCACCAGGGCACGCTGCTGGCTCACGGCCGTCTGTTGGCCACCATGGTCTTTCGCAGAGCTCGCAGGGCAGCCCCCACGTGTACTGATCATAGAACTACGGGATGTCCTGCTGATGTATGACTGTGTGTGCACCAATCTGCAATTAAGGAATTAGAAATAGAAGTACGCAGTGAAGTAGAAGGGCAGAACTTGTCTTCCTGAACCAAAGGGCTGTGGCAAACCCTGAGCTAAAACCCCCAGAGCAGCTCTGCTCTGAGCACGCCTAAGGGCAGGAAGGCTGCAGGTTGTGTTGGGCAGCACTGTGCTCTTGGTGAGATCACAGAATCATCACAGAACGGCCTGGACTGAAAAGGACCACAAAGATCATCAGTTCCAACCCCCTGCTGTGTGCAGGTCGCCAACCAGCAGCCCAGGCTGCCCAGAGCCATATCCAGCCTGGCCTCGAATGCCTGCAGGGATGGGGCATCCACAGCCTCCTTGGGCAACCTGTGCCAGTGCCTCACCACCCACTGGCTGAAAAACTTCCTCCTCACATCCAACCTAAACCTCCCCTGTCTCACTTTAAAACCATTCCCCCTCATCATATCACCATCCACCCTCACAAACAGCTGTTCCCCCTCCTATTTATGCGCTCCCTTCAAATACTGGAAGACCACAAGAGCCTTCTCTTCTCCAAGCTGAACAAGCCCAGTTCCCTCAACCTTTCTCACAGCAGAGCTGCTCCAGCCCTCTGAACATCTCAGTGCCCTGCCCTGGACCCGTTCCAGGAGCTCTGCGTCTTTCTTGTACTGGGGGCCCCAGGCCTGGGCGCAGCGCTGGAGATGGGGCATCACAAGAGCCAATAGAGGGGGGCGATCATCTCCCTGTCCCTGCTGGCCGCCCCTTTTTCATGCAGCTCAGAACACAGTTGGCCTTCTGGGCTGCAGGCGCACACTGCTGGCTCATGTCCATCTTCTCGTCCACCAGGACCCCCAAGTCCTCCACACGGCTGCTTTCAAGGAGATCCCCCCCAGTTTGAATCAATGCCTGGGATTGCCCCGACCCCATGCAGCACCCTGCACTTGGCCTTACTGAACCTCATTCGGTTCTCATGGGCCCACTTCTCCAGCCTGTCCCTCTGGATGGCCTCCCTTCTCTCCAGTATATCGACTGCTCTGCTCTGCTTGGTGTTGTCTGTAAACTTGCACTCAGTGCCATCATCTGTGCCACTGATGAAGATGTTGAAGAGCACCGGTCCCAAGACTGAGCCTTGGGGGACACCGCTTGTGAGCGGCCTCCACCCTGACACACAGCCATTGATCACAGCCCCTTGGCTGCATCCAGCCAACCAATTCTTAATGCACCGAACAGTCCATCCCTCAAACCCACACCTCTCCAATTTAGAGAGCAGGATGTGGTGAGGGACCACGTCAAAAGCCTTGCAGAAGTCCAGGTAGATGACATCCACCTCCCTTCCCCTGTCCATTGATGCTGTCACTCCATCACAGGAGACCATCAGATTGGTCAGGCACGGTCTGCCCTTTGGAGAAGCCATGCTGGCGTCTTGAATCACCTCTTTATCTTATATGTGCCTTAACACAGCTCCTCGGAGCATTTGCTCCATGATCTTCCCAGGCACAGAGGTGAGGCTCACTGGCATGTCGTTCCCCAGGTCCTCCCTTCTCCCTTTCTTAGAAATGGGAGTAACGTTTCCTTTTTTCCAGTCACCAGGACTTCACTGGACAGCCGTTATATTTTGCAGATGATGCAGAGCAGCTCAGCAGCCACATCAGCCATCTCTCTCAGAACCCCAGGATGGCTATCATCCAACCCCATGGACTTACATACATTCAGCTTCACAAGGAGCTCTCCCACTTGTTCCACTGTAACAGCGGGTTGGAATCCGCTCCTTCACCCACACCTGGAGCTTCAGTGTGCAGGCAGGCATGGGCAGAAGCCTGACCACCAGTGAAGACCGAGGCAGAGCATTTATTGAGCACCTCAGCTTTTTGCATGTCCGAGGAAGCCAGTTCTTCGTCCTCATTTAGCAGAGGTGTAATGCTCTCCTACATCCAATTCCTCCTGCCTATGTACCTGCAGAGCCCCTTCTTGTTATTTCTCACATCCCATCCCAAGTTCGCCTCTATCTGTGCCTTGTCTTTCCTGATCATCTTTATACACATGTGCACAACGTCCTGATATTCTTCCCAGGCTGCACAACCCTGCTTCCCCTTCCTGTACATCTCTCTCTTTGCCCTCAGTTTAAGCTGCAGGTCCGTGCTTAGCCATGCTGGTTGCCCGCCTCCTCTGCTCAATTTCTTCTGCTTTGGAGGATGGAGAACAGCGGCTTTTCAGCCCAGAGAAGAGAAGGCTCTAAGGAGACCTTATAGTGGCCTTCCAGGGCCTGAACGGAGCACATAGGAATATAGAATCATAGAATTGCTCAGGTTGGAAAAGACCTTCAAGATCATC
>NW_024884414.1:26706-53571 GCF_019232065.1 Centrocercus urophasianus | reverse complement strand
TGCAGCTGAAATCACTGAATGCTGTAAAAACGAATATGCCATGAACACCTTTAGTTCTGTTTGGCGGGTGCTGGCTGTAACTGAGATAACAATTTCACTCCTCTTTTTCTATCACCTTTGCAGCAGAGGTATCAGTAGATTGCAAGGTAGTACTGTAGGAAATGATGTAACCATGTGAAGAAACCTTTCAGAAGTTTTATTACGTTTACACTGTCACATAAAACCACAACTTCTGTTACTTGTAGGCTTGCAAAGGACCTGCCTAGCATGGGTGATTGAAAAAAAAATCTACCCAGGATACAGCCATATATTTTATTATTACAGACTTTGGTAACATGCATTTTCAGCCTCTGTAATTTTCAGCTCACCCCAAACCAGACAGGAACAGTAATGATTCACACTTTAAATGTTTCTTCAAGACATAAAAAAAAAAAAAATTCTGAGGAAGCCTGCACTTCAGTACTGCATGTATAATCATCCTTCAAACTCCTAATCAACTCCATCCATTACTGTTTAATTAAAATGAAAAGGAAAAAAAAAACCCCAACACCCAAATAACATAGCTCAGATTCTTCCTCCAAAAGAGCCAATTCATTGTCACAACATGATGTGGTTGTTTGGACAGAGTTTGGTCAAAATAACAATTTATTGTGAAGTATAATAGAGGTTTTGCTTGCACCTGGGAGTGTGTTCTGTTTAAGCCTATCCACCTAAGCAGGTGGAATTGGGTCAAACATACAGCAGGAAGAATCTGAACTATGTTGTTTGGGTGTCAGATCGGTTTTTTTTTCCTACCTTTCAAAATGTATGATACAGGTCAGTCCGTGCCTCCCCAACTAGTTTCTGCCCTCTAGTTTGGGAGTTCAACACTGGCAGCATCCCATCTGTTTGGTGCTTCTCTCTGCATCATGCCTATTCTCTGCCTCCCAACTCAGGTCTCACAGCTTAGCCACTGGGTAATCCTAAATGCACAAAGTCTTGCATTTGAAGTATGGTGGAGATTTCAGAGATGTTACATTTCATAGAAGAAGAGAAGGAAGTGCTCTATAAAATTCAGCATTTCCTACTTCCAAGCCAAGTTCTTGAATTTTAAGATCATTTTAATGATCTCCCCCAAGTGAGGGAGAACAAGGGAGTAGTTAGGGCTGCACGGAAATGACAGGAAGCAGAAGCCAGGTTGGCTCAGGTTGACATCTCAGCTCCCTGAATCTTAATGTCAGCCGAGCTGAGACACCTGACTGAGCTGCTGGATGACCTGAACTGTCAGGTGGAGAACAGCAGGTCATTTACCATACCGTCTATGAGATCATTTGCAGTGATACAGGATACACGCTCCTAATAATTCAAGAAGAAAATGAAAATAACACTCAGTGAAATTTAATTCTGAAGTAAGACTCAACAACAAAATCACAGCAAGTGCTGAATCCTGCTCATAATTCATGATAGGATGAGGACAATGGCTGTCTAAACACCAAAGGCTAAAAGGAGTCTCTCTCACTCAGGTGCTTTTACAGTGACCGCTCTTCAGTTTTCACACTGTACAGAACAAAAAGGGAGAGCCAGTTCACAGAAATATTGAATCTCCCTATTAGCTCATTTCACACTTGAACCATTTCCTTTATCAACTTTTTTACTGTACACAAAGGGTAAGAAGGACTGGGGCCCTGAAATATAGCTACCATCTGAATAAGCAGCACTGGTAAGCCTTACTTACTTTAAACATTACCATATCTAGTTGCTAAGCTTTGTAAGTTGAAAGCAGGGAAGCATAAAGGTTTCTTTTTCTTCCTTTTAGATAGCAGGTATAAAAATTTCAGAACAAGCACAAAGGAGAGCCATCCAAAGACAAGATCAGAAAACTCCTCTGAGGAGTTGCACTCCTCAGAAGATCCAAGGGAAAAAAAACATCTGACCAGCTCCTAAGAACATGGCAGAAACTTGGATTTAACAAATATGCCTTCCATTCCAAGTGCCAATTCTCAATTAAAATGATGCCCAAAACAATTAGCAAAGACTCCTCTTTTCTCGCTTTCAGGTGTGCCTCAGTTCCCCCCATAGGTAGGAAGAAATAACTGTGGGGAAGATGCATTTCTCTCAAATACTTCCTTCCTTAAAATAAATTTCCCAGCACAAGATTTACACACAAATTCTCAAGAGGGTTCTCTGATCAGAGGCACGTAATGCTGTTTCACAGGACAGGCACAAATGGGACAGGATCAAGAACTTTACACAATGCTATACCATGCTAACCACACAACACTGCCCCTATGGCTGGCAGGTACATTCAGAGTTAAAAAATCATCCATTAAAAAAACGGAATAGTAACCAATGTAGCAAGGAGAGCCACAGAATTTTACCTTTCCTTTTAAAAAGTGGCAAATACCAAAGTTTCTTCACCAGGTATCAGAATTTATCACAATATACTGACACCATATATAGGCAAGAACTATATCTCAATTTTATCTCCGTAATTTCTGTTTCCAGAAAACTTGTTGAGTGAGTGGTAAAGTGATTAACATGTAACTGTCTGAGATACGGTTTCATATATACACCTCAGAAGTCAGTTTGTGGCACAGACCACATGTAGATAAATAAATATACATGGAGAGAGAAATGAATGGCAAAGTGATGAAATGTTATGAGCATTCTTTACGCATCTGAGCTCAGTAGAACAGGTTCATACATCTTGAAAACAAAACCTAGGGGCACAAAAAATTGAGAACACTGCCATTTCCGTTTCAATATAATATTTGAGATTGTGAAAGCAGCAGACTCGGACCCCCAGCCAGCAGGCCAGACACACCAGAAGAATGAGGTAAAGGTTGGTCAGCATCAGGAAAATTTCAACGCACTGCACAAAATGTAAGCAGGCTTCTGACCTGCATTACTCAATGGGTGAGAGATGTGTTGCAGGACATTATTGATATGTTTTCTGGTCTCTGAAAAGCAACACAAAGAAAATAGGCATCAATCAACTTCAAGGGACGATTCTGGGGTTTAAGTCGAGCTCCATATTTATCCTGTTTTACAAAAGTTGATTAGCTTGAACTTCATGACTTTCCACTGAACCAGATATTATAGTTGAGTCATTAAGACTTCAGGAACACTGGGATATTTCAGCAACCATCTCCCAATGAAGCCAACATGAGCTAAAGGCAATCAGCAACTGCCATAAGGCACTCAACACCTTACCAGAGAGAACAGACACTACACAAGAAAGATAGAAAGAGTCCACATTCTCTTCTCTATTTTGAGCTGGAGAAAAGTCAACCATCTCCTCTGCAATGTGCCTGTGGAAAATGCTAGCCCTTGAATAGCAGCGACATAAGCTCCCAAGCCTAAACACCGCACTGATTTGAAGTGAGCTTAGCTCTACCAAAAATTAAACACTTAGCTTTTGCCTAATACAGTCTTCCTTCAAAAGCCAATCCACGTCCCCTAAAAAAGGATGAGTGAGCACAGATTTTTAGTGTGCATTAAGGGGAGGTGGGACATATCTCAGGAGATCTGATCCTCAGATCGGGGACCAGGGTTTAGGCTGCTGCTGCCTTTACTCAGTGAGGGCAAGGCTTAAGACCTGCTCTACTCTCTGCTGTGGCCTCACTTGCTGAACGAGCCAGCCACAGCCATGCTAATCAGACATACCTAGGGCTGACAGGAAAGAGAGGAGCTGCGGCTGCATGCTTGTTTTAACCATGCAGGAAATGAAAGGCGTGATCCACTTATGTGTTGGGTGCTCATAGCAAAAATCACAAGAAGACTGAGGCTGGAAGGGACTTCTGGAGGTCATCTGGTCCAATCTCCTGCTCCAGCAAGGACACTTGAAGCAGGTCTGATCATGTGGTAAAAGACTGTAGTTTATCTGACCACAGAGCAATTTTATAACCCAAGAATAAATCTGTCCAAGTGCCTTGTACAATCTTTTTCTATTGTCCCACCTTAATAGATGTAATAAATAAAGCTCTGACTTTATTACCAATACTTCTTTCGTAACGTTTGGAGAGAACTAAATTTTCTTCAGACATAGCTACCTGCACAAATATAAATCCAGCATGATCTCCAATACTGACAACATGCTATAAAAGAAAGCTTACTGTTCTGAGCATTAGAGACACACTTCCACAGACAAACACTGACAGAAGATGGGAGGAATTGAACGTCAGTGCCTCTTGAGTTCCAATCTCAGTTTTGTAGCCTTATTACTGTTTAGATTTGAGTAAATTACGTGATTTTGTGCTTCAATTCCCCCATTCACCAAATAAGGGCTAATAGAATAGAATAGCTCAGTTGGAAGCAACACTGAAAGACCATTAAGTTCAACTGTCTGACCAGTTCAGGCTAAACGAAGGTTAAAGCATGTTACTGAGGGCACTGTCCAAATGCTTCCTGAGCACCGACAGGCACACAGGTTACCAATCACCTCTATAGAAAGCCTGTTCAGTGTTTGACCATCCTCACAGTACACATTTTTTTTCTAATGCCCAGTCTGAACCTTCCCTGGTGCAGCTTTGTGCTATTCCTAAAGGCTCGTGCTAAAGTTCTTCACCTTCCAAACACTTCAGACATATAAAACAAGGCAAAATGTTGAACACTGCAAACGAACAATCAAGATGCTTATGACCCTAGGTCAAGATGACTGTTTTCATTTATAGTTTAAATGAGAATAGATATCTACAAAAACCAAAATGGAGCAGCAACAACAACAGCAAACAAAACTAAACAAACAAAATCCACCAACAGATTGATGCAACAGATAAGTGTGAATTAATAATATATGAAAAAATTCCTAAGAAGTCCAACGGAGATTTCAGGGAACAAGTAAAAGAGTAAAAAAAGATTGGTCTCTTGGAGTTGCTTTTGGGTTGATTCATTGCCATTACTCCACATGATTAATAAAAATGAGTATCCTAGCTTACTGTAAAATAGTAATTAGTGTCTGTTTCCTGACTACTGCCATCTGAAATCCAGGAATAAACTCACTAACTCTAATGACTCCAATGTGGTGTTGATAAGCAGGCATTCTTTACTTACAAAGTTGGATGTGCAAGAGGTTATCTCCACCCTAACCATGCATACCTTGCACAAAAGACCTTCAGCTTATATGTTATTTGTGTTACATGTGCAAAGGTTTCCTCTGGGCAGTATGCACATACTCAATAACCCCCTCCAAAATGATTAACATAGGGTCCTGCCTCCTTGCACATGCTCAGTGATTTTGGGAGGTGGTCTCAAGACCCTTGGGGATGAAGCAAACAGTTGTCTTCTTCATGACCACAGATTGCCCTCCTTTTTTCAAGTTGGCAGTTTTCCATAGCTCATTTAGCAACGATGAGCAATTCTTTATATCTTTGCTCCCTGTTTTTCTAACCAAGTAGTAAATTCCTTGTAGGGTGATATACTGGAGAAGGCACCCACACTGACCTAGATAACAATTATATACTCAGCTCCATGAGTAGATAAAGGATGATCTGCTTAGCATCAAGTATATTTTGCTTAGTATCAGTCAATTAAGACAAGTGTGTTTTGCTTAACATCAGCTAGTTTTGTGCAAGCATGTATTATTCAATTAAGGATACCACTATCACTTACTTACAGTAAACCCTGATATCACATGTTGCAAAGAAAACACCCCAAATACATCCCAAATAGACTCCTGTTTTCAAACTGGAAACATAAGCTGCAAAGTTCAGGCCTCTGTTCGTCCTCTTGACCGCTCCTGACTGTTCTTTCCCACGCATTATCACTGGCCTGTATCTAGCTGTTCTTTCACTACTCCAATAATGCCCATGGAGTAAGGGTTACCCTTTCCCACTGTGTGTGCACAGCACCCACGACAGTGGCTGTGTACTGGGTCTGGCTGGGAAGGAGTTAACTTCCTGCACAGTAGCTGACAGGGCGCTGCGCTTTGCCTCTGTGGTTAGAAAAGCGTTGATAGCACATCAGTGTTTTGCCTATTGCTGAGCAGTGCTCACACAGTAGCAAAACTTTCTAACTGCATTACACAAAGCAAGAAGGCTGGGTGTGGGCAAGAGGTTGGCAGTGGATGTGGCCAAGCCAGCTGCCCCAGGCGGCCCCCAGGATATTCCAGGCCATGTGATGCAGTGCTCAGCAACACACTCAGAGGACGGGATGATGTTTGTGGCCATTGCCTCTGTCTTACCAAGCAACCATTATGAGTGCTGTGAGCCTGCTCTCCAGCAAGTGACATGGCATCCGCCTGTCAATGGGGATTAAGTGAACAAATTCCTCTTTTTGCTTTGCTTTCAAGCACAGCTTTTGCTTTCCTTATGAAACCGTCATTATCAAAATCCACGAGAAGCATTTCTATCTTCTCTCCTTCCCAGAGGAAAAGGGAGCACATGAGAGCCAGGTGGGTGTCTGGCTGTTGGCCATGGTCAGCTCACTTCATTGGCTGTCAAGGTGTGGGACTTCCAGCTGCTGCTGTACTACCAGCAGCAGTACTAAAACCCTAATTCTTCAAAGTCTCAAGATCACATCCTGAACTGATAGGTCAAAACTGCTGTCTTACATGTGACTTTTAGATATGAGTAATAGTTTTCTTTTGCTATATAAAAAATAAGATGTGAAATGCCAGCTAAACTGCTGGGAAGAAAGATAAGGTAGACAGGAAGCAAATCTGCATCAAGATACCCAGTTCTGGAGAAACACTAACTCTTATCTCAAAGATTTCGAGTAACACCATGACACAAACATGGACACATATAATCTACCCATCACTGCATTATCTTTCCATTTATTTTACTATGTGATATAAAACCACTTCCTTGCTTTTCTCTGCGTATTTTCTTTTCTTTCTTGGCTATACTCCCCTCTGCTCTGCTCTCCCACAAGAAGTTTTTTTAATTCCATGGATTTTTTCCTCCCTTTTTTCTTACTATTCCTCTGTCTTCTTCATTCCCTATATGATACTCTGTACTTCCTCTCTTCTGTATCTCATTCTTTCCAAAGAATCCAAATTTCTCTTCATGCATCTGAAAACACAACATTTCCCTCTTTTAATATATCCTAGGTATCTTCCCCATGCCCTTGCATCAGGACATGCATTGCAATTAGGTAAATAAAAATATTTCCAGAGGGATATAGTTTGATGCATTTAAGCCAAAGCTCTCAATGCAAAAGCAATTCTTAGCTTTTCTACTCAGCCACTTTGTGCAGTACCAGCACAGAGTATTGTGAGGTAAAAAAAACTGAAGAACTGACACAGCAACACAATGACTCTGCCTGTGTTTATGTCCTGCCCTGTGTATGAATTGTTTTTCCAGCTGTTATCTGTTCTATAATTAGTGCAGGAACACAACAATGGTGCCAGTGCAAGAGGAAAGGTGACAGAAGGAATGAAATAAGCAGCTAGGAGAAGAAACAAGGATATTCCATTCAGGGGGCAGTGCCAGCCAAGGTGCTCACGAAACTAGAAGCCTCAGAAGCCCACTACCAAAGTGCCACTTACTAAGCAAGTGCACAGGGAAACGAGACGTTGTCTCAGAGCACCATTCAGGGCAAAAAGGGCAGGGGACAGGACTCAGCATGCCACTACATCTGCACCAATACTGTAGGCAGCAGCTCTGGTTTACCAGCCCCCAGCTCGTAGCTGATAACGTGTGAAATACCAAAAAAGCTTTTATTTTCCATCCTTCTTTGGAAAGGAATTTGATTCTCTAGAAGACGGATATAGCCTTTTTTTTTTTTTTTCTTCTTCCCTTGAACGCTGTAAACAGCAGTGAAAGGAGACTTCTCCACTGCACTTGGTGAAGAACTGATGAACCTCTGTACCACTTCAATCTCCCTCCTCCTTCATCTAATTCCTCCTCTCTTAGAACTTACCCAAGTTCTGTGCAAACAACTGAACAGAAGCTGTCTGTCTTCAGTTTTGGAGTAAGGGACAGTGGTGACTCACACCAAGTTTTATTAGTCTTTTTAAAGAAAGCAATATAATAAGAGCTAAATGCTTCTTTTATTTGAATGAAAAAAGTCAAAGCTTTTAGCTTGTGACACTGGTCAAAATAGAATGTGGAATTTTCCATCCTAAGCATGCCAATGAAGACAGCCATGTCCTGTTTAGGTGTCCTGCACAGAGAAGAGCTGTCACTGACTGCAGCAGTACTACCACATTTTGTGTATTTATGGATGTGACACCACAACACGGTGAAGCAATATGTATATTATTAATTACATACTTCTGGAGAGAATCAAACGGTTTTTTGAACTGTTACTATCACTGTTACTCACAAAGCTGTAAGATAGACAAAGCTCAGGTCAAGGTCACAAGCATAATTCATGCAACACCAGTTCAGCTAATTTAAGCAACAAAGCTGACTGATGCCGTAACCAAAATCTTCTTCTTCCAAAGGAAAAGGGAGGTCTAACAGCCAAGCACACACTAGAAAGATTCAGAAAAGGAAAACATGATAAAGAACCCAGTCCAGCTAATACCTCCCTAATCACAGATGAAATCAGCAATCTTCAAGTGCATGGATCTGTGAAGCAGTCAGTCTTTGGTTGCACAACAGTCTCTCAGCCCCTGTGTCTGGGCAGATTTCCTCTTGTCTGGCTGGTTTGCTAAAATAAGGAGGCCGCCTGGTCTCTGATAAGTGACTTCTCTTGTGCACTGCCATCCTCAGCTATTTATTGAAGATAGGAATGGTGGGAGGGTGAGAAGAAGACAAAATAATCTTATTTGACCCTCTAAGACTCAGATAAGAGGACAAGCCTCAGTACAAGGAAGCTGTATTCTTCACTTATTAATAAGTTATTTATCTGTTCTGGCACAGGCCCCGGCGATAGCAAAGGATGCAAGGTAATCACAGAACCAGCATGCGAATGACAGCATTAAAGAGCCCCTGTTGCAGGATGGTAGCCACCATTACTAAAAAAGCAATTATCTGTAACGACCAGCAAAGTCACGCCTACTGCACAGCACAGTGCAAGCAACACATCAGTCCCACCTCTGTCACCTCAGCCAGCTCCCTGCCTCACACCCCAAAGCTGCCTGCACCACCACACCATGCTGCACTGAAAGACACCACGCTGGACTGCACTTCATTAGCTGAAAGCTGAGAACTTCACCGTTATATGGCAAAGAACATGCTACAGTCTCATCTAGCAGTGAATTAATTTAAAAGAGCAAAGCAAGATTGTTAACAAGAGGCTCATAACTTTATTTCTTTTCTCTCTAAACCAATACTTAAAGATTTAGGTTCTGCTTTGTTTTATAAATCAAATTCAGTTTAAAACGCTCCAACGGTAAAATCATTACCAGCAAGTTTTTGCAATCTATGTAAAAACATTTGTGCAAAACTCATATTACTGCAGCAATATGTGAAGTCATAATTGAGTAAAAGCACACAAGTGCCATATTCAAGTCACAAACAATTCCCAAAACATATAAAACTCATTGCAAAAGATTATTAATAGCACAGCTAACTTTCAACATCTCTGCATAGGATATGGCCAGAATTCTAAATGCAGCAAACGTTCTAGCAGAATTTTAACTCTGGAAAAGGTAACTACTTTCCTTCTAGCTCTCAAAGAAGCCTTATGCCTTTTTAGGCACCCACAAATCCTAGAGATGCTGTCCTGGGCAAGGCCAGAAGACCCGTACACTTCATGAACGTTACTCCTTGTGCATGCAACAGCCCCAGCAGAACAGCCACCCACTCCAGCAGTCTCTCCCAGCTCACCTGTATTACTTCCTCTCAGCTTGCCAAGAAGAAATACTTGGAGGAGGAGTGAGGTACCTCTGAAACCACCATTCTGAACCATTCTCAGTGTACACTGAGTTGTACTGTTTGCCCTTTAGACAGCTAACGAAGCCCCATATTATAAGTAAGACACAATGTAGGAAGAGTTTAATCCATACTTGTGAGCTAAAGAGCTCTTGTACGTAAAGGTCATGGCTGTCTGAAAACGCATGCAGCAATCACACATGGCAGTACCACCTACAGAGGAGCCCACGGTGGCTGGCCAGCCAAGCCTGGCTCGGACTGTCTGTCTGCATGAAGCCCAGTGTACGTGGTGCTCATGGCTAACAAACACCCCCACAAACTCTGCACAACCACAGCTGCAAAGCTTCCTACTTGATCTGAATATCCAATACACGTCTAGCAGGGCACAACTACTTTAAGCTCAAATGGGAACATACAACACAAAACCAGCACCTCGTGGCAAACAACTCCCTGCTAATCTATCAAACCAGGTGCACAAAAAATGAAATGCATATGGAGTCTCATCTTCATTAAAGCTGCTACTGAGATAAGGAGCACCTTGCAAACTGCTCAGGAACTGCCCTTGGTGTCCATGCCTGTAACCCTCAGCAAGCAATTTGTTCATCCCTCTCCTTATGGATGCTGCTCACAACGCAACTCATTCTCATTGTCTGAGGCATTTATTGCTTGGCTGACTCGAATCTTCAGTTAGCACCTGCCATCTCTTTTCCCAGCCCCAGAGAATACCACACTGACATCTGGCAATCGCACTGAGAGCTGTTAAAAAGCCTGTATCTGTCATCTTCAGCAAAGGCTGTGCGAGCCACGGCAGAGCCTTAAGCAAGGTCTCCTCAAACAAGAGGATACTGTTAGCATCACTGAAGTCTATGTTGTTAGCTGTGCTGGCACATCATATTTTTTTTTAATCAGGAAAAATACAGGTGAGTGTTCCCCAAAATACTAACATTGTGACTATTTCCACATCAACCAGCATTATCACAACCCAGTTGATGGATTAGACAGGGCCTAAGCGCACACACTTTGTGCTTGGCAAGGCACAAGAAGTGAAGGGTGATGAGATAATAGCTGAGATTTCCCAACGGCACCACTGCCCAGCAGCTCACACAAACACCCAGGGGTGGCACTGCCCTTGCTACTAGGAAGCCACGCTCAAGCTATCTACAAAAGGCTCAATTAGCCAGCAGGTGACAAAGAGCAGCTGGGACTGGGTTTTTCCCTTGTAGATGAGAGACCTCTTCAAGTGGCCTTCCCAGTTTCGGGTGAACGTGATTACAGACTTACAGGACAGTATCCAAAGCCTTTCTGCAATTCTGCAGTTGCTACTGATGATCTCAGGTCTCTTTCCTTTCCAGCTGTCAGTGTTTGTTTCGTGAACTCAGAAATGGTATTGCAATAAAACTAAACAACATCCCAAGAAAATTCCTCTTGAAGCAGCTTCTCAATCTTGTCATTGTCACACTCCATTTTCCTTGTGTCAAGCTATGAGCAGAAGAAGCCCTAAGTACAAGAACAGCAAATCAATTTGCTGTAGCTTTGAAAGCTGCAGCCACATGGCTTGGGCCAGTCAGACACTCCTGTACTTGCCATTGTATTCATCAAATTCCCAGCATTGCAGCGTAGAAAATTATTTCAGCTGTAATGATTCCTTTGGAATCTGAGTTACGCAGAACAGATGAAGCACGCAGGTGTGTGGAAGAAAATCACAGCAATTTTCAAGTTTGATCTCTGCACAGAGAGAGCAGCAATTTCTGGCTGCTGTATACTTTACATCTCACCACAAAAGAGGAGGACAAGCCCGCAGTGCACGTGATGTGACAGCAGTGCAAAGGACAGGCTCAGCCACAGGACTGAGAGAATGCCCTACAAGTACACCCAAGGGAGGGGAGCGGAGGAAACACTCACTCATAGCAGCCAAACGCTGTCTGGCTTGTGGGGCCGATACTGCTTCGTGCAGGCAATGTAGAGCTGTTACCTAACGCCATCGTGGTCAGGCACACTGAGGTATGTCCACGGCTCCCGTGATCATGATGAGACACATGGATTGTTCTAGGGCTGCAGGTGCAGGATCTGCTCAACAAGGGAATTTTCAACATTTTTAGGCTCTGAGTTATTTAAAGACCACACTTGCACTGAACTGAACCGCTGGTTTTCATTTTTCTGCAGTAGGAGAAGCAGATATTCAAAGGGACACTGTCTCCAAAGGGAAAGGAGAGGGGATATGGCACATTAGCACTTCTTAGGAAGGTCACAGAGCAATAAGAATCCATGCTTTTCACATCTGACAACCCACAGACACCATGCACACCTGACAGAGATTTCAAAACGTTACTGCAAATCTAACTTCCTGTGAAACACATGCGCCAGAAAACCACTGCCAAGACTTCACTCTGCTCTTTCAAGCATGCTAAACACATCTCAGGAGATGTGGTAAATTTCTAGGCTTCACTTCCTGTTTTTTTCTGATTTCAGAAAATGTACTTACTAGACCTTATTCAGTCACAGCTACACAAAGAGCACTACATGCCATGAATGTATTACAACAAATCCTAATGGATTGGCCAAGTGAGCAAGGCACAATAGCTCCAATTTCGTGCTTGCAGGTAGCCTCTTCTGGAAAGAAATAATGCATTCACTGATATATTTGGAACAGAGATTTCCTACTATTTAAAAACAGCAATATTCTGGGCTCGACTTTTGAACCTTCCAGAGCAGTTGAATAATTCACTATTTTCTTTTTTTTTTTCTGCTGAAAAACATAGAAATTGAACAATTAGACAGAGAGTAACCCAAGTAATTAAACCTTTCCCTAACAACAACAACAAATAACAGAAAAGGACTGAAATCTTAGCTTGTGGCTTGAAGCATGTGGAACCAATTCGCCCTTCTGCAGCTCCTGCCATTCTATCCCAGACTCTGGCTGCTCCTGACAATAGTCTCTGTGGCTGCACCATTCCCTCAAATCTCTTATGGAAGAAGAAAAGTGAAGGAGAGTTGAAGTAAAGCTACATCAGTTCCCTCATTTGGCATATTGCACAATCTTGTAAACAGCTGCATCACTGCAGCTGAGAATGGCAGGCAGCACAGAGAAAATTCCTTCCACTGCCGTTGCCTCTGAAGTTTTGACCCATCAAATAAAACCATGTCAGCCTACCACCAAGCATTACTTAGCACCCAGGGAACATGCTGTCTGCTCCCAGCTCATATGCAAATACCTGGGCAGAAATTGTATGGCCACCCTGAGCAGAGGAATGGAAAAAGTACGCCTGGCCAAGCCAGCCTGTTGTGGTGATCTCAGAGTGTAAATAACAGGACTTCCCAGACCTATGGGTTTTAATTACAAGGTTTGGGCATTCCTCACTCAATTGCTCTTGTTCACTTTTGAGCCACCCACGACACAGACAAACCTCTATCTCTATGGCCAGCATGCCAAGCGAGGTCCCTTCACTGCAACATCTAGCCGAACAGCAATGGGCACCTACAATACACGTGTCTGACCTCGGCCTGAGAATAACAACTTCGCTGCTAAAATTAAAAAATAAATTCAATTCCTTATTCTTTAGCCAGTCATTTGTCACACAGTTGCAGGCTGAGGACACTCACACATTTCCTCCTCTATTACTTTATCCACTACTTCATCAAATGCCTCCAATAAGACTTTTTGTATAATACATCAGGACATCACTGTTAGCTAGAACAGCAGCATTTTTCCTGTCTTCTCTTATCAGCTGGGACGAAGAGACAAGCAGAACACAGACCTGTTTGAGTGTAAGCGTGGCAGGTCAGCATCTGGCAACTTTCAGCCAAGCTTGTTACTTCTGACCACTGTTTTCCTTTGGAAGAACTACGGACAGAATAATTGCTGGAGAAATTTGAAAGCACAGTCTAGGTAGGATAAAAGTTTACAATTTCAGCATCTCTGCACATATCTCCTAACTAAACAGTCTTATTACCATACAAGCAAAGTCATACATCAGTAACACACTGCTGCAAAGAACTAGATCATTTACTTCAATCGATTCCATAGACAAAAGAAGTTTGGGGCTCAAGTTAAAAGACTGGAGCGATTGGAGAGCTACTCCAACAGCATTTGCTTTTGTGCATTTCCTTTTTCTAAATCAATGGTTTTGACTAGGAGTTTATCTTCCACCAACAGGTCTTGCTTTCTTCTCATATTTTAACATCTTCCAAATGCAGCTCCCCAGGAAGTTTGGCTGATACCATCCCACACATTTAGAAGTTGATCTTGGCTCTAACAATCTAGCTACCAAGGTTTTTTTGGCTTTCTGCATGAGATGTATTAATATTCCCTTGAACACCATTATTCAACTGTATAGTTGTATATAATAATCCAAAGAATTTCAGCAAACTTCAGTGCTGCTCAGAGGCTGCCTGGTGGGCTGTTCAGATATCAAGAATGCAACTGCTTTTGTCGACACTTGGGAAATGAAATATTTACTCAGCAGAAGAGCTGTAACTATCGCCTTAGCAACTTTAACGAGTTAAAAACGATGCTGTTAAGTCAACTTCCATTGGGTTTATTCTATTTTTCCCAGCTTTGAGAAGATTTCCTCCTCTCGTGCCTGGTGAAACTGCTCTTTCCTGATTCAGATTGAATAAGATGGTCCTCAGGTTAAAACACTCTATACTACGGCTGTGCTTGCTGTGCCAGAACCGCTGTCTGCTCAGTAGCAATGGCCTTATTGTGGGGACATCCTCCCTCAGTCTGGACTCTGGTCACAGTTACCTTGGCCCATCTTGAAGTAGGGGCAGAGAGGCCACAGGCCACCTCCATTCCTCTCAGGATCCAGAAGCAAGGAACAATCCTGGAACGGTTGGAGAAGTCAGATACCTACAGAAGCACAGTGCTGTGATGTCTCTTCTTGCATACAACAGCTCCAAACAGTCTCCAAGGGCACAGGAGACCTCAAAAGGTTTCCTGATACCTTTTGAAAACTATCCGGTTCTTTCTGAGTACCCAGAAAGTCCTGCAATAAAATAAGCCAGCAGTAGCACGAACACAGATCAAACATGCTTCAAAGCACTGTCAGTAGGGTGTACTGAAAAGTGCCATATGTAGCAATTTCGCCAAGCTGGCTTCATGTCAAACGTAGCCCTTGTAGTCACGTGGACTGTGCACACAGAGACACACACCCTTGCACTTGCTCTAGAATCACAGAATCACCAAGGTTGGAAAAGGCCTACAAGATCATCCAGTCCAACCATCCACCCGTCACCAACAGTTCTCACTTAACCATATCCCTCAACACAACGTCCAAACGTTGCTTGAACACCTCCAGGCTCAGTTACTCCACCACCTCCCTGGGCAGCCCATTCTCGTGCCTGACCACCCTTGCAGAGAAGTAGTATTTCCTAACGTCCAACCTGAATCTCCCACAGCCTGAACCACGGCACAATCCTGCATGTAACACCCGGAGTACAAAAGGTACTGGCAAAAGTGCAAGCACAAAAAAGAGTGAAAGAAGGAACACAAGGAAGAGCAATATTCAAACGAGACCAGTTGAAGGCAGAAGCTGAAGATATGTCGTAACTTCTTGTTAAAAGCACATCAATTCAGACTGGATTTTGAAAATGGAGTCCCTATTAACATTAGTGATGGTCATACATGAAAAACAGCTGTGAAACTGCATTATTACTATGTAAAGTGCACAAGTAATAAACTATTTTTCTCCTCCACTGTATTTTCAAAATACCTATATAGAGCATTCCTCGCATATTTGAAAGTGAGGAACTCAATGCAGAAAACGCATTACCTTCTCAGAGCTGTAATTATGCAAAATAAAGGAACGTATGTAGGCTCACAGGCACGAAACATGCTTTTTAATTCCTAATTTCAATCTATACTAGATGCTACAGCCAACACAAGCTTTCAAATCACCCAGAAGAATTAAAAGGGAATGAATTGGTAACATGGAGTCAGTAATGATCAGATTCCTGGACAAGCTCCTCATCTTGCATGAGACTGCTGAATTTTAAAGCTTGTGTTAAGATCCTTCTCACAGAAGAAAACCTGTGACGTTATCTTCTGTTTCCTTGGTACAATTATCCTGGCACACTGATGCCATCTATTAGAATAATTTCATGCATACAATCAAATTATTTATGCTAATTTTGGGGCTTGCAAACAGCCCTTAGCATTACTATAAATGAAGAAATAAAAATGTTTGCTTCTTGTTCTCTCTCGTAACATTTACTTCTTGGCAAAGGGGATTGAGGAAGAAGGAGAAAGGAGTGCTCCTTCTTCATAACCAGAACCATTCAGAAGCCTCTAGGTATACTCTATGAAGCACGTTGTATGTCTGTCTGAAAACAACTTACCTTTGTCCTCTGTCTGAATAATGGCTCTCCTTCATTAGAAGCCTGCAGTCCCACCATCCCCACTAACATTAATCCAGCAGTGTTTACAGTTTCATCACAGAGAATTCTGATCAAACACAGATATTGCCAACACCAGAAGAACTGCATGCTAATAAAAGCAGATTCATAGATATAATGAAAATAATCTCTGAGAAAAGATGAATTTTAGATAAATGTTGAGGAGTTGACCTAAAACTAGCTTGTCTTGGTCATTTCTACATACTGCAGCACAAGCATTTTGTTTTCTTCGAAAACTGTTCGAGAAGAATACATTACCAAGATAACGCATCAGAAAAGTTTAACCTGCCCAAAGTTCCTTGGATAGCTGAAGTAATTTCTACTGATGTTATTTATAAGCAAGCTGGAATGCAGAAAAATGTAAAAGGGTAAAGTTGGGAGAGGGCTCATGGGAGCTTGTCAAATCAGCACAGAAAACCACTAGGTGAAATTCTAATGATATTGATCAGCATTCAGAAAATATTATTTCATATAAAATATGTTAAATATTACACTATTACATACACTTACATACATTAAAATACATTTACATACGTTACATTAAAGAATGTAAAGTATGTCAAGCACACACTCCACACTTTCCATGCACACCAAAATTGAAACTTCAGCACAAATACACGCGCTTGTGAGAGTAACAAGTAGGAAGTGTAGTGAAGACACATCAGGATGGACAGCAGAGAAGACCATGTCCTTCTAGTCCATAAATGGTATTGTGCTTTCTACAGTGGCGAAGACAAAAAGATAAGCAGGCTTCTAGTTAGTCAGCAAAGCACAAAGCTACATTTCCACAGGGTCACTGGCAATGGAGACGTGCATTCAAAAGAGCATCGTTTTTATCTCCTGGAAAGATGCTCCAGATCCTCACGATGGATTGGGAACAACCCAAGAGAAGAGAACACAGCAGACAGCTGCTGGCTCTCCTACAGAGCTGAACTCACAGTGAGGGACAACTGCAGTACAAACGCTCAGCGTTTCCCCCGTTCCTGCTGCAGGTGATACCTCACCACTCCTGGCCCAGGAGTTCACCCCGACCCCGGCCTCGCAGGCGGCCCTTGGCCTCCTCTCCCAAAACTCTCCCACCACAGCTAACGGACCGCTGACGTGCAGCACCCGATGCCTTCACGCTGCTGTGCCAAAATTACGATTAACAACAAAGAGTTGTCACCGCTCAACATCCCCACTGGCTTCGATGTCCCAGCAGCGCAGCGCGGCACTGCACACAAGCAGCGTTCCCCCAGGCTGACACACGTCTGTCTCCACCAGCGAACGAAAAGCGGAGGCTGCTTCTGACGGGAGTTCGCACTCGGCGTCCTGAGAGAAACCCGGCTCCCTCCTCCTCCCGCCAGCTGCGAGAGCTCCAGAGCAAAAACCGCCGTTACCCGCCGCCCCGGAGGCGCCCCGGGACGGGCCGAGGGTCCCGAGGCCACCCGCCCCTGACCGGCTTCGTACCATCTGGGCCACCTTCAGCATGCCGGCACACGAGCGGAAATAGGCGCCGTCCAGCAGCTCCGCGTCCGAGCCCGACGACGAGGAGGCGGCGGCCGACGGTGGCGCCGCGGGCCCCGCGCTGCTCACCCCGGTGCGGATCACTCGCGCCCCGTGAGACATGGCTCCGTCCTGCCGCTCCGCTGCTCTGCCGCGGCCCGGACCGTGAGAAGGGGTACGGGACGGGACTGGGCGGGGCGGGGAAAGAGGGAGGGGAAGGCAAGGAGGACGGGCGGCGGCCAGCGGTTGCGGAGGGGCCGGGCGGAGCGAAGCGGCGTACTTCCCCGCCGGCCGGGCGGTGCCCCGGGGCAGCGGGCGGGGCGGGGCCCGGGGTGGCGGGAAAGCGGAGGCAGAAGTTTGTCGGCAGTGTTCTGCGGCCGAGACGGCTCGGAGCTGGGGGGCGGCTCGCGGCGTCGCCTCGCGCAGCGCGTGTTTGCACGGATAGGAGAGCGCGTCTTCCGATCCGCCGCGGCCCAAAGGCAAAAGGTTGTCTGCAGTGGGCGGCAGCAGAGGGGTTGTAGCGGTGCCGGAACGGCTCGGCTCCGCCGCTGGAATTCAGTCACGCAGAGATACAGTTCGGCAAAGGAAGCTCTACGTTTCCTCAAGGTTAAAAATAAGCGGTTGTGCTTTCTGACAGGAGGGTAAAAACGGCCCCTGAGCTTAGTATCTGTTGCTCCTATAGAAACATCATCCTCTCATGTTTTGTTCTGCAGTTAGAACACGTTTCATTCATATTTAATATTAAATATCGCCCTCAACAACGAAGGCTGCTGTAAAAGTGTAGACAGGTGAGATCAGATGATGCCCAGCATAAGGAATTGACGTGAGTGAGCTGGGGTAGGTGAGTGTAAGCAACCATAGAATCGTAAGTCCTTGGAGTTGGAATGGGCCTTCAGAGATCACCTAGTCCAGCTCCCCTGCCTGAACAGGGACACCACAGCTAGATCAGGGTGCCGGGGGCAGGATCCAGCCTGGCCTTCAAAGTCCCCAGGAATGGTTCATCCACCACGTCACTGGGCAACCCATTCCAGTGCCTCACCACCCTCACCGAAAAAGATGTTTTCCTTACATCTAACCTAAGTCTCCCCTCTTTGAGCTTAAAGCCACTTCCCCTTGTTCTATTACCACAGACCCTGTCCCCTTCTTTCCTGAAGCTTCTGATGGGTTGACCTTACAGATAGAATTGTTATGGTTGGAAAAGATCCCTAACAACATCTAGTCCAACAGTCCACCTAGCAAAAGACCAAGCAGTGCACTTTGTTTTCAGTGAGGAAACCTACTATCTGCAATAAAAGGCAGTACCTCTCCCATCAAATTTTAACCCCTATTATTAGATATCAAATGTACAACACTGCCAAATCACACAGAAGTAAAATGCTAGCCACTGAGATTTTAAAGCTGGTTTTCTTGTAAGCCTTATGAAGGAAGGTCCTAGTTATCTCTGTACTTCCCATTAAGAAATATGGTTTTCTTTCCCGCTGACTCAGCTGCTGTACTTCTTAATTTCTCATGAATTTCTCATTTCTACCCAGTGCAATAGAAATGCTTTTACATTAATGCACGTAGAATAGTTGTATTTTCCACTCAAGAACACAGCCATCTTCTGTAAACCACTGGCACAAACCCAAGTCTAAAACACTTCTGAATTTCAAGTTTTGATTATAATTCTTCTGCTGTTTACTTGTATCATGGTAAATGATACGATGTGAAATACATGGTAAATGTACGATGATGATGACACACCAACAACTCTTTAATTAATGAAATTTGACGGCCAAAAGTTAACAGCAAATATCCTTGCTCTCTAGCACCTCACATGTCTATGTGAGTGCCTCAGATCTTTTAGAGATACCGTTTGGAACACATTATTTACAATGACAAATAATTTTATTTTGCAAGTTCTCTGATGTTTTTTTTTTTCCTCAATTCTTCTCAATATCTGTGTGTTAAGAATTTTGCTAATGATTTCATTGGTTCCCAGATGTACTTTCAAAAAAAGCTTCTTCCTATCTTATGAACACAAAGAAATGTCTACAGCCAAAAATCTTCCAAATACTGCTTTATGATAAACTACTGCTACGTTATCTTCTTTGTCAATATTAGAACATACGAAAACATGGATCATAGTTGGCAAGTCAGTATTTAAGACTAATGCAACTGGAACAATCAGATAACCTTTTGGAAGCTTTTACCTTTCATTAGGCCTGAAATAGAAGCAGCAACCTTCAGAAGTAATTCTCAGCCTTTACTGATCCCTCCAACTTTAACTAGATATTCAGATTGCTTGAAAAACAGTTGGTAGCTGCAGAAGAGATGAGAAATAGCATACAAAGTAAGATGGCTATCCTTCTTAAGAACAAAGCGGATTAAGTTATGATTTGTGAAACAAAGAAAGCCAAAGATAAAACAAATTCCCACCTAGTACTTCTAAAAATCCAGCAGAATTACAAATTTAATTCCCAGACTTGTCCTTGGGAGACATTCTGCACAACTTCCCTTGAGAATTAGGGCTGAAGATTCAGAGAGGACGTATTTTGCCAAAATAATTCCCTAACCTACAACTGTATTTTTTTGTCTTTCATTCTTGGCTTTACTCTAACATGTAGTGGCTGTTTTCTAACACACAATTTACACAATAGTTTTAGGTATAATGGATAAAATGTATTACTCTCTCTAAGCTCATCTCTGTCTTTGTATCTCTATCCACAAGTGTTGTTTGGGCTATGATGTTAGACCAGCCCATCACAGTTAGTTATCATGAAACAGTTATGCAAACACAGCCATGTTCTTTGAACTTAGATATGTACATCAAATATCATTCAAGAAAGATTTTGTCTTACTTCTCAAGCATTTTCACAGATGGAAAATCACTCATGAGATTTTAATTTTGGCTGTTCCTTGTCACATTTACTCAGTTGACATTTGTATCATTTTTCTGCCTTTGATTTTTTTCCAGCAATGGAAAAGAGCATATGGAACTTTAATGACACATTTTGTGTGTGTAGATAAAATGCATAGTTGGTAGCCCTTCTTCATTCTCAGAACTGGATGATATTAGTAAGCAGGAGACAGCTTGACCTTTGTTATGCAGGCCAGATGCAATTTGCAGACAAATATAGGTATTTAAATAATATCTTGGCTTCCCTTGTATTGAAATCCTGTGACTGTGACAGGTAATCAAGAACAAAACCAGGAGATTGAGAACAGAATTAGCTGGCTGCTGATAAATCTTCCTAGCTGCAGGGTGTGCACATAAGGAAGCACACCCCATTTATTCACAGGGAAAAACAAAGAAGATTTTTAACAGTGAGATTTCTCTACTACCAAATATATAGTGCAACAAAGTTTTTGAAGACTGGAAAAGCCCAAATCCCCTTAGTGCAAGAATAAGGGATTTACCACCAGTCTTTTTTACTAGCAGAAAACTTTAAATAATCACAAAATAATCACAGTCTTGCTCTTTACATAATTCCTGGAAGAGATTCCTTAGGTAATTTGTATTTGAAAGTCATTTGCAAAGGTATTTGTCTTGGAAGTCATAACCTTCCATCATACTTCTGCATAACTCAAAGATATTTAAATATGAGTCAAATTAAAAACTTGATTTGTTAAACTAACAACTCACAAAAGAGGCTGGTAAAAAGGGAATGAGTGAGAAAATCCTTTGTTTCTACTGCTAGGGTCTTGACATTTCTTCTATGGATTTAATCTTCATGTCATTTGATAGCATTTTGAGGCCTACATTTTCAGTATTGCAAACTAACGAACTAGCCTCAGTCCTCAGAGAAGCAAGAATTATTACCTTTAGTACATATTTTATTATATTCTCTGTAAGTTAAACACTGAGCATTAAAGGTCTGTTGTCTAGAATTGTCAATCAAATCTGCTAGATTTGAGAAACCTGTTAAGATAATGTGCTTCATACATACAACTTCTTCAGCAAGCTGTAAGTCTATGTTGTTAATAGGTTTCAAAACCAAACTCACGATTAAAATAGGCTACTGGAATATGTAAACTGACACAACCATCACAATTCTTAATAGCACATATCTGCCTATGAAAAACAGACAAAATAAGCAAACCCCTGCTCCCTGTTTACAAAACATTCAAAGCTGGGTCAATTATTTATTTCTCTTTAAAGCTTTTTGGTATTTTTTTTTTCACAAGGTCACTTTGTATACATATAATATCAATCTTACTTTTGATTTGTAGCATTCATTATCAAAAGCACAAAGGTGACATTTAAAAAGTTAAATTTACAAAACTGGCACATAATCTGAGTGAAGTTTATTAAAGGTTTAGTTATAACATCTATACAATGTCTAGAAAAATACCATGTTAATTTTAAAAGAAGCAGTATGAAATTTTATTATACAGTACAAAGTCAGTGTTAGATGTCACTAAATATGATATCATATTATAAATATTCATTTTAATCTAAGTTTAAATATATTTCTTCAATTACAACAGAAGTGTTCCAGAAGATCTAATCCTTGTTCCAATCTTCCATCAAGAAGAGTATAATCCTCAAGACATTTTATTCTACAGAATTCATTTTAACACAGTTTTTACTGCAAAGTTCTTGATCGCCACGATATAAAGCTAAAATATGTATTTCCAGCATAGCAGGAGGCAACCACAAAGGCAAAGAACTGTGGAGAGAAGAGTAAAAATATATGTCAGAAAAATATTTGAGAGTGTTCTCATTCATTTGAAAAATTAATGATGGTATTTGGATGAAAGCAGCGGAATTGCTAAAATGGTGGTCTCTGGTCTTCTTGTACTTGGGTTGCCATCGCCGTCAACCTCGTTTAAATAAACTTTCTGTAGGAATATGGGCCTAGAAGCAGCTAAAATATAGACTATTTCAACACTTATCTCCACATCATATTGCCTCAGAAGGGATCCTACAGACTGGATGCCCACCAACCCTATACTTGCAGCTTTTAACTTCAGTTGTTCGTAAAGACCAAGTGACACTGTGAGCTCAAAATAATGCCCCCACAGTGCTGCTGCTGCATTCCAGGAGCTGCCTGAAGGCCACCTGTGCCTCAGTGAGGCACACTGCGCATCCAGAGAGGTCATTTAGAGCAAACCTAAATTCAGAATTCAGGCCCAGGCATATTCTCAAATGATAGTAATTCCAGTAGTCCTCTATTAATGAATTCATTTCTCAGTGCAGAGAGTGGCAGCAACCTCATTAAGATATCACTACGTTATCAGAAAGTGACTGCAGAAGAAGTCTTCTATAGCAGGCTAGATTTATTTTATATTTGAAGATTTTTAGGAACTACAGAATATCAGTGGTGTTTGAATTCCTTACTGCATATGCAGCCAGAAGCAAAAGAACAGCTTTGAACTATTTCAGTTATACTGATAAAGTCCAATTCAGTGCCAGTGGTTAAGTTCCTGCTAATCACTGCATGTTGTTCAAAATAGCTTATGATAAGACCAGAATGTTTTGTGCTGGTAACTGAACCAAATAAAGCTGACATTGCAAACAGGGCAAACACTACTTTTCTTGGAGTTTGGCAGTGGTAGAGACAAGAGGGAACAAAAACAAGTTACAATAAGGGAAATTTCAATTAGATATTAGCAAAGAAAAAAAAAATCACTGTGAGAAAAATCAAATATGGCAATGTGGCCTTGAGGCATTTTGGAAAATCCATCCTCAGAAATGTTCAAAACTCAAACAGACAAGGCCCTGAGCAACCTGGTGCAAGCTAACCCTGTGCTGGGGGAGGAGAGGTTGGACCAGATGATCTCCAGAGGTCCCTTCCAGCCTAAATATGTTTTATGATTCTAGTAACACTTCTCGCTTCTCTCAGTGGCCCAGGTAGGCACTGCAGTTCTGAGAGCAAGGCACTACTCGGCATATACACAAGGCAGTAAATCTGAGCCTTCCAAAGATTTTGGGTGAGCCTTATCTCATGTGAATTCAATCCGTGGCACAAAAACTTGTAGATGATGATATAAAACCTGGTAACAATAGAAAATTCTAACATTCTCCTTACCAAAAGAATGTTATTTCTTAGAAACTAAAACCTCCATCCAAAATCTTCCCAGTAGAGAAAAGATATCGGAGATGGATGATTTGCTAAATTCTCACGAACATATGTCCATGAAACACTTAATGTGTACAGAGAGCACTATTAAACTACATTTAATAGTTTATTTAGACAGTGCATTAGATGAACATTATTAGGAGGTATTAGAAGAGATTCCAAATATCCCATGAGCATTGGTGCATTTTGCATAAAGCATGAGTCAGCATGGAAGATTATCGAGCAGCAAGCGAGCTCCTGTCAACCACTGGCTGAGAAGCAGATCAATAATTACAAACTGCCAAGAGGTGAAGATCCTGAACACCACTGAAGTGACAGGGACATAGTTACATCATTCCCGAGATAAAAACAGAGCAGGTGTTCAGGTCTCTGTGTTCATCACTGTGTAAAATAAGCTTCAGGCAGAAGACAGAATTTGTGAATAGTCCAGAAAGGACAACTGCAGATGCATTAACCATCAGCAAAGTAGCTGTAATTCAGAGTTACTCCAGTACAATTGAATTTGACTGCTGTTACCAAAATGCGCAAAGTTCTTCTGCAGCTCCTTTAACTTAGCTAGAGAATACCTTCACCTAATCTGGTCCTTATAAAATTTAAAAAAAATGTTTTTTTTTACCCACTTTGAATGCTTTGGACTTCCAAATCTAAGTAGAAAGTCAGTAATGTCAAAAACAGTTGGAAGTTACATGATTTTTCAAGTGTTGCCCAAGATTATCAAAAGGTGAGCTTGGAAGTCACTGTAGGAATGGTGGCACCATTTCAAGGCCTTCCCACAGTGCTCTGTGCATGGCTCAGCCAACAAAAATTAAATGCACTTTAACCACATCAGTGCAAAGTCAGTTGGGTTAGTTTAAGCTGCTTTGGAAATTGTGTGAGCACACTGAAGTAACTTTGTGTTCACCCAATTTGTTCACTCTGAGGCAGAGGCCGTAACTTCTGCTAGAAAGCTAGTAATGAATGGAGGCAGGGAGGGGGAAACAGTCTGATCTTAAAACCATTACAGCCTTTGCAGCTGTGACTCATCTCCTGGTTGAATTCCTAGTTGCCTTCAAAACCTATAAACTAAATTACAGTTATTAGTAGATTTTGTGTGAGTCCCTACTGCAATCTGCAGCTTTTTGAAATCCAGAATGTGTGCATTTCAACCCTCACATCCAGACAGGCATTGTTTGGTATCACTTTGTTAGGCATACAACTGTGACTGAAACAAAAAATGAACTCACCAAAGAAGCTGCCCAACTGTTGTAATTGTGACTGTCCAGTTCTTTGGTGACTGAAGATGCATCTACAATGGCGGCAATGAGGTACAAAATGAAGGCACTCCCATTAAAACACAGACCCTGTTGAAAAAGAAATCAAATTAGCAATTCATATGCAAAAACATTTGTTACCATTTTCTGTTCCAACATTACAAAAATCTCCTCTGAAACACAATGTGTACATCCAATGTACACACAAAATGTGATTCTCGATGATTTTACCCTCTTTTAACTTCCTCTCTGTAAGATTAGAATTTAATTGCTTATTTTTAATATTCATGAACGTTAGAGCACATTTTGGACCGATTGCTCGTTCCATCAAACTAAATACTGAAAAGTTTAATTTAAAGCCAGGTACTCTGATTTTCCAAAACTGAAAACAGGTACACAGATTGCTTATTGCAAGCTAAATATTAGGCAGAAAGAATATGAGACTACATGAAAGACAAACAAACAAACAAAACCCAACCCCCCATCTGCAATATTTATGGAACTTCCACAACTTTGTCTTCACTTTTGAAGGAAATAAAGTGGGTACAATTTTTTTGGTGAGTATTCTTTCACCATTCAGTAATTTTCCCTTCTGCCTGTTTCTGAGAGAAGAAAAAGCAAACAAACCACAACATAAAATGAAGGAGGAGAACACTCTGAAAGGACTACCTGGGTCATTGAAAGACCCATCTGTGGCAGACACTGCATTTTTAATTCCTGGGAAAAGAGTGAATGTCTCAGGGAATCTATGCCCATTACTATGAATGAAGCAAAGCAGATGACCTTCATCTTACATAAAACTACAGAGAATAATCAAGGACAGTTTATTCTGGTTTTGCATGTCAGAGGCAACAGGAGGGCAAACATCTGAGAAAAGGCAAACAAAAAGGTATGCGTTTATATTTCTTTAAGTAAGTAACTTGAATACTTTGACATTCATTACTCATTGCTTGCTCACGGCTAGAGGAAATTCATTCGTGTTTAAAAAAAAAATCCCCCAAAACTCCCCCTGCTGCTTGTCTAGGGCATATGAATTTGGCCATAAAATACACTTGCAGTTCAGATGTCAGTGGAATACCCATGACACTCTTTGTACCTAGTTACAATCACAGGAATTAGTAACTGAATTTAGACAAAGCCCTGGTGTTGTACATGGTCCCCTCCATTCAGCTTCTGGCTCTATGTTTGCACCTCACAGCATCACACACATATCATAAGCCTTAACTCTGTTGTCCCAGTTGTCTCTGAATGATGCACACTGGTGCAGCTCCAACTTATTCATTTCCATGGTGTGACCCAGTAGATGCTGGGGATGTACCTCAATTGTTCATGACTGAATTCACCAATCATGAACTCTGTCATGATCTAAAAAAAAGGAGAGAAATTCAGAAGGCACCCGTGTCTGTCTCAGCAACTCCCTCAGTGCACCAAAACACAGGTCAGCACATTGGAGTGATTGGTGTGGGAGCTCCTCACCTCCTTCTCCTTTGCTTCAGAAAGACCTCAATTCAGACTCGGTGGAGCCTGGCTCACTGCCCCACATTCTAATGACAGACAGGGTTCAAACCTTCCTGAAGGGAAGCCATTCCCCAGAAACTTGCTTTCTCAGCTACAAGCCCTTCCAGAGAGCAGCATGTTGTGCTGTCATCTGTTATCCACTCAGTTTATGAGAGGTCTGACCAAATTCATGCAAGCTGAAGAGAATTCACATTCTCCTGTGGTTTAAGTCCTTGCAGCTTCAGGACATTTGGAAAAGACCCACCTACCTACATTTCTGCAGAGAACACAGGGCAGTGCCTCAGCACTCGGCTGAAGCCCAGCACAGGGGACTTGAGGTTTTATTCACACACTTGTGAGTGGCTTTTATCTCGCCTGTAGCAGCTCATCTAATAAAATATAGTATCTCCTTGTACAAATCACCTCTTCTAT
>NW_024884414.1:13189-26696 GCF_019232065.1 Centrocercus urophasianus | reverse complement strand
GAGTTAAGTTTAACCCAAAGGACACAGAGATGAGTGTACTTTTAGAATACATAGAACACTTCTCATGACTATAAATTATTATTGGATGTTTTCAAAGCATGAGCGTTGCAGATATGCACAAAAGCAGCATGCAAAGCTGCTCATACTGGCTAAGTCTTGTGCCAGTTCATGAAAAAATAAGCGCAGCGATACAAGACACTTTGCATGTGTTTCTATTCTAGGTTCCCGAAAGCAGCTATTGCAGGAGAAATAGGAAGCCAGAGAAACAGGAGATAAATAGAAGAGAATGATTTTTCTGTTAAAACTACATATATTTTTGGGGAAGAGAGTGTGTTCTGTAGCAAAGCCTGCTGGGATTTTTAAAGGAATCAGAAGATGGATTTTGTTAAATTTCTTAATTCACTTAGTCTGCTTTGAAAACGGCAGGCTTTGGACTGTGTAAGAATGGTGCACTGTGGCAGCCTACAGAGCAGCCAGGGGATGGGAGACAGGCTGCGTTTCGGAGGGACTGGAATTTCCTCAGAACAAAGGCTTATCCCATTTATGACGTGTCTGGAGAAAGCTTATCCTGTCAAGTCATTTATCACCCTACTAACCAGCTACTGAGCATGGATAATGCTTCTCTGCTACATCAGCGAGAGAAAAGAGAATTTCAGACGAAAAGGTTTTCATTTGGGGATTTTAGGAGGAGAAGAGCTGATAGGAGTTAGACTATCTAAGCTCTTTGAACCATGAAAAACATACCAAGAAGGATTTTACTAAATGCTCATATTACAGCTAAAATACAGCCTTTTTATTGAAGGCAACCTCATTACCTAGGTATTTGAATGTGAATTTAATGCAAGTTGGCACAGCCCTGTGGATTGTGCTATTAGATTTGGATACTCTGAGATGGACAGGGCTCTAATTACTAATATCAAGGTGAATTAAACCCACCATATATTCATGAGTGTCTGACTTGGCTTGAACCATGAGACAATTCTGACGGGAGATTTGGTATAACGTAACCATCCCCATAAGCATCCCAGTTAAGAAGCTTGGTTTACTGTAACGTTGAGGTTAGATGACGTTACATTCAAGGAGGTTCAGACCCTGCTGTAAATACTTGCTGCAGCGGCGATATTTATCACCTCAATTTATCCAAGTAGCCTTTTCTACTGAGAGGGTGTTGTCAGTTACAACGTTTTCTTAACACTTACAACTTCAGATCTTTCCGTACTCCTCCATTTTTCCTGTTCAGGAATTAACCAAGAGGTGAAAATACTTTGCAGAATGATGAGGACACTCATCTGTATAGTTAAAGGACTGTCTCCTAGATCTGAACAAGTACTAAAAAAAAAAAAAGCCCCCCCCAGCCCCTCACTAAATATATCAAATACATCACCTTACAAAAGCAGTGTGGTTGATATGCCAATCAAACACTTTATTTATTTGCCTTCCTCAGAAGGATTCAATCAGAGAACCAAGCAGTATTGGTTTGTGCAAATGAAGGTCATGTATCAGACTTCTGTGCTACACCTGTTTAAATGATGTCATGATTACAATTACAGTGAAGTACTAATCAGGGAGATCATATTTTTGTGATTCATTGTTCAAGCTGGCAGTACAAGGAAAAACATCAGTTAGCAAGGATATATTCAAACCAGTTATTGCTTTGATGAAGTCTGAGGTTATTTCTTGCATGCAGTCATCCTTGTTCTAGAAGCCTACTTCTATGGACTGTACAAATTCATTACTGCAAGGTTTCTCCATATAATTCAGCAGTGAGAGAAATAGGGGTTATACGATTATACAAATTTATCAGTGCTGAAATACGGGATTTAATAAATTACCTTCATAGATAACAAGGTACAACACTGGAATATTCTGCTGTATTAAAATAAGAGGAATTTAAGAAAATTACTTACAATTGAAATCCTCCAGCTTTCAAAGTAATCCCATCTGTAAAGCAACTGAATATAAGGCAATCAAAAAAAAAAGAAAAACATGCACAGGATAGGGAAAAAAAAGCTGCTGGTAAAGACATCTGTGCCAAGTATGTGGTTATGTCTTGTAAGAGCTCAGTGGGAGCTGCAAGCATGCACAGTTGCCTCTCCAGGAAGGGGGATTCAGGGGCAGCAGGCCTACAGTGTAGCTTGTGTGCAGCACAAGTGATGCGGTTCAAGCCCACTTCCAAATTTTGGGAAGTGATAAAGAGGCAGGACTTGAAGGACTACATATCTCCCAGATACTTCTCCTGTGTGTGTCCCTGCCTGGAGAAAGACACTGTTAGATCGCAGTATTTCATAAGTAGAATTAATGTGATTGAAAATAACTTTTTGCAAGCACCAACTTTAAGACAAGCAGCAGAGAGGTGTACTTTCTCCATTAGTGCTACATTGAGAAGCAGCCCTTACCCTGTATTTATGTTGGTAGTGCGTCTCCTGACATAAGCTGTGCTGGAAAAAGCCATCAATGCATTGTAACCAGCTGAAGATTCTGGACTAATGCAGAGCGACTGGGCTGTGTTTGCTCAAAGGCAGTACTGAATATACAAAGTTTGCCAGCCCCAAACACCACCACCATCCCAAATATTCCAAATCCATATTAGAAAGAACAGCACATGAAAAAGAGCTACTCTTGGAGAGTTGCTTACTGGATTTCTATATATTTTACTAATCATCTCAAGCCAGATAATTTTGAAATCAAAATAATATTTCTAAAACTCTAGCTAAACAAAGACTTGTGATGGACTGAGCCCAAGAATACTTCACAGAATAGAGATAAATCTTACGTTAGCACTGTAATACTTCAGAACTGAAATCAGACTTGGCAATTTTCCCTGTTCAATTGCTGTCTGTGCATGTGCACATCTCCATTCTTTACAAAAGTGTACTTGACACACAGAGATATTTAGACAGCAAGCAATCCTGGGAAACAAATTCAGCTGTTCTTTAGGATGTGTTCAGCACTGTCAACAATCCCAAGAATCTCCCTTTAACAGCTCAGAGGAAAGGCTTCAATCCTAGCTCAAGCAGCCTCCCTTGAACAGTTCAGGCTCAATACTTATCCCCTATAACTTATACAACCGTGTCGGTTTTAGCGATGTGTTGATGAGGAACTCATCTGACTGCCTGCTGCAGAGTTCCCATTTGTTATGAGTTTTAAATCAATCTAGTCCAAGTTAGTGATAAAAACAAGATATATGGAGCTATACTTCACTAGTTTTCCACCCAGTTTCCTAAAATCTGCCTGTCTGTGCACTCTGGACCTAAATTCTGTCTCAACATTAGAGAAGCAGAGATGTTTAGGCTGACTCCTCGAATGATCCCCTTACTCAGCTGCTGTGCTGACCTGAAACATTCTATCTAAATGCGCTCGGCTCACCAAGCGTTTTCCATGTCCCCAACACCATAATACGCGACAATTTACAAATCATGGAACCAAGTTCCCTAACTTTTCACTTTTGAATTGATGACAAAAGCAATGAGAAAACCAGTTATGCTGGCTTTGTGCTAGAAGAGAGCTTGCACATAGCGCATGTTCCCTGGTGAAGAAACAAGCAACACTGCCAGCCCACAAGCTCAACTTGTGGGTCAGGACCTATTTGAGACAGAAAAAGTACATCAGGAGCATTCTTCACAGTTTATGTCCTTCCACCAGAGACTTCATCTCTGGTGACACCAGGCCACAGCTCACTTGATTCTTAAGATCACATAAAGATCTTCATAGCTGGAGCTATGTGTACCTTGTTTTCCCTGGGGCTTCCACTTCTAGTTCTGAACAGAGGAAAGAAGATTCCCTCAGAATTTTCAGGAGCTTTGTTTTGAGAGTCTGTCTCTGCTTCATCAGACTTCCTCCTTCTTAATTTAGTTTTCAGAAAATCACAAACTGATGGAAAGGCAAACAACACTTCTGATTACTTCTCACGTGTTAAATGCAGCATGTGTGAGAAAAAATGGGGGTCTTTACCCTAAAGAGCTTGCAGCTCACAGATCACCTCTTGCCAGCCTTTCTCCCGAGTATCTCTGCATTCTTCTGATCACTCACAATCTCACTGCAAAGTGAACAAAGTGCATATTTTCTCTGAACAACCCATCTAGAGTGCATGAACAACATATTTTTCTAATCTCAAGTTTTCCATATATTACTTGAAGATTGATACACAGAAGGGAGGGGGAACTTCAACTGCAGTTGCTCTCTCAGTGTGCGTGCGGATATTTTGAGTGGGCTTGTGGAACTGCTACACTGCTGAGGGGACGTTTTCTAGGTTTTAGTTTTGAAGAGAATTGTGTTGCTGTGAGGCTGAGCCTGATGCAGAATGACATAGAGGGCTTAAATCACCTCTCCAAGAGCTCTGCCTGGACTCCTGTATTCTTATGCATGCTCTTAGCCTACCGGCTCTTGCACTGGTCTCACTCTGTCTCTTCTACTCTCTGAGGAGTGCAACACTTTGAATTCTGTTCCCACTCTCCTCCACGGGAGGACAATTGAAACAACTTACATACAGGGTGGGCAGCTCAGCTCCAGGCTACTCTCTTCCCTCATTGCAGATCTGATCTAATTGCTTTCTAAAAGCAAACTGTGCCTGCTAGGAAACAGCTCTTTTCATCTGCTGCTCTACAGTGCCCTGCATTGTGAAGCCAACCACATTGTGTTTTGGAAGAAAGGCCACACCTGGAAAATGTCACGCTTGGGAACTGCACATTCCTTTGCCAAATGGTAATGGCTATACGCAGATGAATTAAAAGTTTTAGAAAAATGTAGTCATGGCTAAATTAGAGAGAAAATCTCAGAAAAAAAAAGATTATTTGAGTATGGTGAAGAACATTAAGCATATATGCAGGATACTGTGGCTCCAGAATACAAACGCACTAAAACCAAATTAAGCAGCTTTTGTAACAAAGCTTAAGCACTCTGCTGGGTGAAGATGCCTGCTGGCTGCTATGGCTTTGGTTTGATCACATAGCCCAGCCTGAGCAGCTGCTCCTGCCCCAGGGAGTGCCACTAAGAAAACCTGAGCTGTTGCTGCTTGAAAGCAGTGAATGCACGAATAAAGAAAGATACAAGCAAGGATTCAAACCAGCAGCTTAAAATTTTGGGAGATCTGTTTCCGTACTTGGCATCTCTCCTGGGCACCAACATAAGACAAAAGATACTCCCCCTCTGTAGGAGCCTTTAGCTTGAAGAAAATGCAGCTGAGGAAGAAAATCAGAGGATAAGACTAAACTTGGACAATGGGAGACTGGCAGGACCAGTGCTACTGCAGCTACCACCCAACTGCAGGTTTGAAGATTGTGCAGTTGAGGTCTACGTTCAAACAAACAAATGAACAAACAAAGTTGGTCACATTCCAATGCGACTCTGCAGAGTAAGAGAAAATGGGAAGAATTTCTGAACTTAAATGCCCCATTAAAACACCTGTGTCAGAACTGGGCTTTAACCCAAAGAACAGGTACAGCTATGGCTGCCTCTGTTCAGCCGTCACAACACAGAATGCCTTCCAGTGAGCACGGAGCCTTCAAAATCATATGTCACAATACGTGATTATTTATTTATTGATGCAACAACATGGACAGTAGGTACCAGAAAGAATGGCATGTTTAAAAAACTGGCTCACAGTTATCAAAAAGCTGACAAAATTAACTTTTGTGTTTTAAGTTTGCATTTTAAGCAGTAGCTAATGCTTCATAAATGTTTCCATATTACTATTTACATGTATCAGGAAGCCTGCCAGTGCTTGCTACCAGATTTGGCTTGCTTTCCAATTCCCTTCACCCTTTTTTAAAGGCAAAAAAACCAACTAAGAATCCCTCATGCTTTCTAAGTCTACCCCATATCTGTGTTTAGTAATTAAACTGCAAGATAGTCGCTAAGTCCTCTAAGCACAAAAGATTCAGAAAGAATCCACCCTGATGAAAGCTGCAGTACATTTCTATGGCAAGAAGCAATGGTTTGCAATTTGTTAAAGTGGGATTTATAATGAACATGGACTTGGAGAAAGAAAGGGCAAACTAACACAGTGTCATTCGTTCTCATCTAAACATAGAATTTGTGTTATTTGTACATGTGGCACTTCAGAGCTTTAGAGACTTGGGGTGTATTTATAATACTGTTCTCCAAAATGGTAGTAATGTTTCCAATTAACCCAAACTGTCTTACTGCCACCCTAGAAGAAACCATAGGAAGGTCTATGCATTAACTTCATAGCCAAGAAGTTTTAAACATCTGGCTGTTCACAGCTAGTGATGAAGGGCAGATGAAGAGAGGTCCTCCTGATGGCCTCTCTGAAGCCTTCAGCAGAATTCACAGCCCCCTGCAAGGATTACTTGCACACACAGACTTTCAAGAAATGTCAGGTATGGGTTCATCTGTACAGATGAGCACAAATGCATGTACATGTACACACATACACCTTTTGATAGGAAGAATTCTTGTGAAGGTTCACTACAAAGTAGTGTGATTAAAAGGAGCTACGCAAGGAAGAGAAGGAAACTGGACCGGATTTGAAGAAAAGCCCTAGGGTGAAATATTCTGAATGACTTGAGACCAGGTGAGCAAACCAAACACTCAGATTAGTCGCAAGAAGAAGCACGAACATCACAGAGGGTAATATGCATTACACGGAGCAGACTTTGGCAGTTCCCCATTTGAACCTCATGACTGCTCACACACGAGAACTGTGCTTAATTTATTATTCACTAATTCTTATGGTGTGAATTATAAGAAAGTCATACATTTAAAAGCAGCAGTTCAAGCTGTTTCTAGTAACTTACTGAAATAATCAACATATGGTTCTCAGTGCTCCCTACAATTACCCTTTACAGCATTTCTCTAAAACAGAGATACTGCAGGCAATAGGTAAATATAATAAATAGTTAGAGAGAATGTAGAAATGGGGAACGCTGACAGAGCTGCCATTCCATTGGGTCTCGCCCTACTGTCCTCATCTTAAAATCCAGTTCTGTAATTGTCTTCTATAAGAGCACAATGAAGAGTATTTGAAGTACCCATACAAGGCATGGTGGCAGGAATTTGCAACCAAATTAGAACAGACTGAGAAGAGAAGTAGGCTCCATTTAAGCCAAATGCCAAATGCTCTCCTTCACACATGCTGCGATTGAAGGCAGATACTCTTCTCATCCATTATTCAAAACTGAAGTGTTAACTTCTCATGCTCAGATTTCCATCAGTTCATTGCAAATCACTGGAGAAAAACTCCAGCGTGACCAGGAGCCAGGTGGAAAAGAAATAATTTTACACTTAATAATAAGAAATGCTACGTGTTTTAGGATTCTTCATTCCAGCATTCATCAGTCCATGTGATATCTGTGTACTTCATTCATACGACTCCAGCCCTACAATGAAATTCAGAGTGGGAACACGGTGGGCAAGTATCAGCACAGGCCAGGTGAAAGAGAATTCTCGTCTGCCATTTTTCTTGCACCTAAGTGTCAGCCTGTGTGGTACTTACAGTCACACAACCAAAAACTCCAGCTGATAAACACCAATCCAGTGAGAAAGCATTATCCCTACAGAAGACAATGCCCCCATAAAATAAATATATCCATCCTAATTCTCTTGTGATGGTTTTTACCTTCCTATTCACTCAGACTTATTAGAATTCAGACAGTACTTTTTATATACCTACATATTTATTCTACCAGTTCATTTAATGTACCCTTAAATTAAAAACAATTTTGAGTTGTAAGTACAGTGAGAAATGACCTAATGGCTAAAACTCTGGCTTAAAATGAAGAATAAAATGCATCCTGTCACAGGTTTGCTGGGCAACCATCTTTACCTGTCTCAGTATCCCTATCAGTAAACAAAGAAATAAGACATTGCTCTCCTTTTATGGTAGGCTTTCAGGGAGACAGTGTGTTATTTTGTTCACTAAAAAAGCCCGTACCTCCTTAACTGTATAGTGCTTCACAACTAAGTACTGTCTAACAAACTGAATTAGCTTCATTCACAAGAAACCTTAGAAAAAACACTAAGTAAAAAAAAAAGCCACAAACTGATAGCTGTAGTCTCTGTCTCATGTGACCAGGTAGCAAAGATTTTACAGCTAATGCAGAAGATGGCGTCTGTTCATAATTCAGCTGTGCAAAGACAGCTCACATCCACGATCACATCCATGAGGAAGATATACTTCAAGTAATGCAACCTTCCTGCCAGCAGCTGCAGCTCACCTATCCCTAGTAGGAACACCAGTCTTGGAGCAATTGCACATATGAAAATGCTGACAAGAACTTCATGATTCGATGGCATTCCCCTCACGCCTCTACAGGAGACTGCACAGAGGCATCAGTGGAATTGCTTTGTCAAGTACTTGTGACATCCCCTATTAGTTGATGTAGGCATCGAGAAAACCGAGCACAATGCAGTCATCACTTCCTCTTGCAACTTGAAGATGCAACAGAAACAAGCATTGCTGGACGCATGTTTCAGGGCTTCTGGTGATGTCATAAGATCTCAGACTGTATTGCCCATGACCCGAGGCAGTGACTTGTCCTGATGGAGCACTTTGGAACACAGGCATGGCAGGCGTAGTCAGGTGTGGGTGTTTGAGCCCATTCTCTAGTTTCTGATGGATCTGCAATGCTTACATCTGCTGCTGAACCATAACCATCTCCAAATACTTCAAACACAGTGTACCACAGCTGCAAACATACAGGAACCTAAGGAGATTTGGAAACAGATGGGAAGAAAAATGGCTGCAGAACAAGTGGAATTGGTCACTTACCAACCAGTGCCCTCCAGTGGCTCACACAGTAACTCAGGGAAATGAAGGCAGTAATCTGTTTTAGAGGTCAAAGGCACCATTTCATTGAAACTGTTTTACTAATGCAAAAACAAAAATGCTGACAACGGGACTTCATACAACTCTTTTTGTAATTTTAGTTCTCACATCTCATATACGCTCTCATTACATATCACTATGTACAAAAAGACCACATTCCACTAAGTAAAATATAATTGCAAGCCATGCAAAATGAAACGAGAAGCCAAATTGATTCCCAAGAGAAAACGTTTATTTGTACTAACTCCTCAAATGGGCATACATTCACAATCTTTAAACAAAACCAGCACGCATGTCTAGGGCAAGCTGATGATAAATCGTTAGAAGATCATGCCTTCTTTTGTAATTAATGCTCATAAATGAAGAATTAGTTACAAACTTACAGCTTTGTATGCAAAAATCTTACACAGGGGTTAATGTTTTCAGTAAGACTATCCAATACTAGGAAAAAGAGTATATGTAGAACAAGATCCTGATAGTCCAGTACCAGTTTCACATCATGATCTTTAATGAGAAGAAAATGCCAGTAGTGAAAAAATATCTAGTTCCAAAATGAATGCTCTAAGCATGAAAAGCAAATATGAATGGTAAAGTACCTATAGAAATTAAATTATCTTGGTTAACGAAATCTCAATTTTTGCCTAAAAAGAATGAGAATACCATTACAGACCGGAGGAATGAGTTCCACAAAAGGCTTTCCTCTGGATTTGCCTTTTGAGAAGGCTTCTGTATAAAACCAGAACAATTAAGATGCTGGGGTTTCAGTGGAAGTACTACTGGAAAAGAAATAATCTTAAAATATATATTAATTTACCACATTTAGCCCTTTATGTATCTTACAAAATACTACTGTTCTACATACTGCATGTAAAAAAAAAGTTTATATATATATGTATATATACATATAAAGGCAAAGTCGACCAGCGTGGCATTAGAAAAAAACCAGAACACAACACAAAGCATGAGCAGACACACTGAAAGTCATGCAGTAATGAGGAGTGTATGCTTCATGTGTGCGTTAGTGTAACAGTGCTTCCAATCTTCAAGCATCCTTTTAATTGTCTAAGCAGTGTTTTTTTCCATATCTGCTCTACCAGTGATTTTCCCAATCACCACAAATATCTGTTACTTGATTTCTTGCTATCTTTACTATACTTAGCACAAAATCAGAAATAAGGCAAAATAATCTTTCAGAACTCTGAATATCTGAGGACATTCACATCTTACAAAAATTAAGGTAAAATATTACTAAATATCACTGGAGCACAAAAAATGGTACCCCTGAACTGAAGCATCCTTTTGTCTCTACCAAGGTGTCCAAATTATTCCAGAGTTATCCAGGCTGCTTAAGGATGTCAATTATTTACAGGCATCCCTTCTGTCTTAGCAAGTTCTGAATGACCTTAAAGCTTCAAGATGTGTGTGTGCTCACAATTTCTGGTCTAAAACCACCACCAATGACAGAAAACAAGGGAATCAGTTCTGATACTGCTCAGAGGTTTGGAGTGGATATTCAGAGGTGATGGGCATTCCTGTGATCGGCTTCATGCTGAGATCTGTAAAACTCGATTCTAACCTTCATCTTCCAGCTACAAGAGTGAAATCCACTCTTTATGTACCTAGCATATATTTTACCCAAAAAACTGCTGTTCAGTATACAAAGAAACTAAGACAGAAGATTGCATTTACCTGCCTTCTCTTGCATCAGCCTTCCTAAAAAAACAAGCGAGCAAGCAACCGAGAAAACCTCTAAAACTACTCCACAAAAATTACTTTTTTTTTTTTCCATAATAAATAAAATTAGCCTCCCTGAAAAAGCAAAAGTAAAAAAAAAAAAAAAAAAAAAAAAAAAAAGAGTTGAAATATCTAGGGAATAAAAGAGACAGATGGCTTTGCAAAGTTTTCAGGTCAGAAGGACTTAATCCAGCACCCGCTAAAGTTTTATCCAGAGAAAGAGTAACTTCAGAATTCATCTCTCTAGGGATGCTGGTTCAGGACTGCAGTCCAGCTGATATACCAGTCACTGGCAGGCACTGAAATGAATGCCATCAGCATAACGGTGTACAACCCTTTTTAAAACTCAAGCATGAGCTACCAGGGAATTCCCTGGATACTCCTTGGAGTGTTGTGTGGAGTGCAGCACTTTGTAGCTGGTGTTTAAGCTAGAAAAGCAGCATGACAAATTGAGCAATGGAAACTCCAAGAGCATCCTTTGCTACTCACCAAATCATACTAGTGAAGAATGACCACAGGCACAAGACTAAAACGAACCCTAGGCTCCAGGGTTCAGAACCCCCAGGTCAAGGTTACCCATTTGTTTTGGGAAATGGAATTTTTGAGGAGCCAAACAACTGGGAACATCACAGGAAAAACACTGAAATACAAAAATGCAAGGATTAAAAAACAGAAGGGGAGTTAATGATCCCCCTCTAACACATTCCCTTTAAAACAGCGTATTTAAAAACTTTAAATTCAGTTATAAATTGGTTTCAAAATTGTCTGGCAGTTTTAAAGAGTTCTATAAGTCATAATATTAATCACCAGAGTTCCCTAGAAGGTCCCTGTAGCCCCCTGAAAACTATCACCACTTCTTTATGCATCAGTATTGCTTAAATTAATACAAACATGGAAAACATTAAAATCTCAATGTGTATACAGGAAAAAAAAAAGTTTTAAAAGAAAGTCTCCTAACATTTCAAGGCTAAAGGCGTGATTCAGTCCCCATGAAAACTAGTGGGACTCTTCCCACAGCAACCAGTGGATTTTGGACTAGGCCTTAACAAGAGACAACAACATAGTGAGTTTTACATGGCAGGAACTCACACAAAGCACTTCTGTATGGCCTGTGCATGTAGTGCAACTTCTGCAGTGCGCTTTTGAAAACAGCTATATTTTAGCCAGTAGAACGAGTCACCAAGCCAACAACACTGCATGCTATGTCAAACTAGGCAGTAAAAGTAAAACCAATACCCATTCAAAGACATTCGTGTCGTTACTGTTGCCTAGTGAGCAGCTTTGCAGGAAGCTTAATGATGCATCCACTTGAACTCAAACACAAATTTGAAAGGCAAACAGCTGCATGAGTACAATGGCCTGATTGATTTTATATGTGCTCTGGATGACTTTGAAGGCAGGATATCATCTCTTTGACAGGCTTCCCTTCATAGCAGATTTGATATACAGCAGTGAATAGTGGAAACCTAAGGAAACAGGGTGGGGGAAAGCAAACGTAGTGTAAGATTATTCTGTAACATTTTCTTAAAGGAAAGAAACAAAATGGAATGAGGAGAGGGAAGAGAAAGAGGGAGACTGAAAAATCAATTTCTTTTAGCATTTGTCAAGCACTCAAGGTAAGCTGAAAAGTGCTGGATAAATACAGAACCTACACGCATCTCTACAATGAGTCACTCTCTCAGAAGCCTAACTAGCTATAATGGAGCCTGCAACACTTATTATGTATGGCACAACTATGAAGTTAGCTAACAAAACCAAATGAAACAAAACCACATCTTTCTTTGATATTCTTACAGCAGTTCTGGCATGTCAGTTTTCCATTGTATCTAAACAATACTGTGATAATATGCCATGAAGATACAGAAGAAGAAATTGAAGGTCAAGTTTTTAATGATAAAAGTCCAAAACAAAATGTGGATTTTGAAACAGCCATCTCTCTCAATTTTATTTTTTTTTAGAGAGGCGCATTTCCAAAGAAGCATAAATTATTCAGACTATTTTTATAATCTGAAGGGAATCACAGCCAACAAACTTTACGTTTGCTCGTTTTCCATCCCAGGCAGAGCTAGATGAGTCCAATTTTCAGACACAGCCTGGTGAATTTTAGGGGTAAATTATCTGTACAGCAAAATAAACGTGCCATTTCAAGGTGGCTGACAAATTTTTGACACACACACTATTATTCTGAGTTGCACTTTCTCCTTGAGGAAGTGGTTCCATCAGTGACTCCAAGGTTTTATCTGTATTGCCCAAAGGCAAATCAGATCAGAACTCCCAATCAGTTCTGAGCACTGCACATGAATACCATCGTACTCTGCCATGACGTGTTATACTGAGCTAACTTTGGCATCACCACATAGCCTGAATGAGACTCCTCAAAAGAAAAGAAAAAGAAGCCATGAGCAATCCACCTGACAGTACCACTATGGCAGGTACAGCACTGCTACTTGAATGAATCTCTACTTGCAATATTTTACATTACTGAGGAAAAGAAGTGGTAGCACAGACATCCTTGTGGATAGACCCCATTTTTTTATGGCTCTTACTGGAAGTGCTGAAATACCAAATACTGCATTTTGAATTATCTGAAATATTTTTGTGTCTTGCTATGAAATGCACATCCATTTCTGTTGATTTATTTTCAAGGAAAATAAGATGAAAATAGCTGCAATAGCAGAAAGTATTTCAAGTCAATCCAGCTGACTGGGTTTTTGTTTTTACTTCATCAGTGGAACCAAAATTAGCAGATAGTCACATAGCTGTTTGGTACTGTTTAGGTTGTAAAGTCCTTACTAGGGAATATGCAGAATAAAATATGTAAAGATTTTTGCATTTATTAAAAAGCCTCACTTGTTATTTAGTTTCTATGATATATTGGGCTGGGGGCTGTATTTGCCTTTAACATAACACAAACTCAGGCAATGAAATCAAATTTATTACGTCTATATGAGATAGCCACAAACACATTGTGCACCTTCTGGAAAAAAA
>NW_024884414.1:2269-13179 GCF_019232065.1 Centrocercus urophasianus | reverse complement strand
TTAAAACTAGATTTCAAAAACTGTTTTGGAAAAAGTAAGGACAAGGCCAGGTCTTCTGACTGGCTGTCATTTACGTTCTGATTTTCTGTCATCTACCAACAGGAACAGATGGCAATAATGCATCCCTTAATCTCATAAGGAGACAACTGTGTGTGTGGATTTAGGAATCCTATATATGCTGACTCAAATTCAGATGAACAAACCAGGACAACCTGCTTAATTTCATACTGAAAAAAACAAAACTGACCTAGACAAGCTGATGGCAGGTTTCACCCTTGATCTAACAGAAAGTCAAATAAGGAAAAAAACTGCAGTATCTAAGCCAGAATCAATGCGGACAGATGCACCTACTGTACTTAACTATATGGATCATTAATAACAAAGCTCCTCTTTTCAGAGATAAGCAATGAATTTACTACTATGAAACGAGCTGCAGAGCCTCATTAAAAAGTCTCTTTAGGGAGCTCAGCTTTCACGTGCTTTATTCTTTTCACATGTTAAAACACACTCTGCTGTAGCTTCCTGTAGACAGTAGCTACTGTAGCTACTGTAGACAGTAACACATCCTGGTGTAAACAGAAGGGAATTCACAGATTTGGTATCACACTATTAGCTATTATTTGGTATCACACTATATACTATTAGCACATAGAGACGGCAATACTATTTTGAGGTTTCATTCATTGTTTTCTGCATTTTAACTGAGGATTAAGCCACTGTTATTACAGCGATTTGCTTTTGGCAAAACCTTCATGAAAAAAGCAAGGCCAAAAGCGTAAAAAGAGGTATGGAAATAAAAAGGTTCATGCAGAACTAGAACTCACTTTATCTGTTCTTACTTACTTGTCCAGCATTCCTTTCTGCTTGAGGATGCGATACACCTCTGCAGATGTCTGTGGTCCCTGCAGCTTCTGACCGTTCAACATTTCTTGCTCCAATTCTTCAATAGACTAAACAAGAGGGAGGGAGAAAAGAAGAGCTACGATACAGTTTTTGCAAGCTTGACAACATTGTCTGGATGGAAGTAAAGATGTTATTGATGGTTTTCCCTACCCAAAATTAAACTTGAGTGAGTACACGTATCCTCCTATATTCTTGTCTGTAAATGTTCTTCTTCCTACATCTGCATCTCCCACTGTCTTATCCCTCCAGCTCTTTTTTATAAACACCTTCCCACTCATTTTGTTCTTGTAACACACTCAAAAGTGAAAGAGAAGTGCAGCTAACATGGCTCAGAGAGCCGTACTATTACTCCAACAAACCAGGAGTGCTTAGTACTTGCACCAGTGGATTTCACACAGCAAATAAGGTACCTTTCCAGTTTTAACAAATGCCTCTGCTACACGTCGATTCCGGCCACCGTAACACGTCGTGATGAGGTCAGCAACTCCACAGCTTTCCAGGAAAGTGGCAGTAGACACCTGTCCTTTGCAAAAAATTCTGGCAAAGGCAATCATCTCCATTAGGCCAAGGCGAATAACAGCAGCTTTGGTATTGTCACCACAACGAAGGCCATCACAGAACCCAGCTCCTACTGCCACTATATTCTAGTGAGAAGAGGAAAAAACAAATGGAAAACTATTCAATCCGAATCCCAGAAGATGTGAATGGACAAGAGTGCAATGTCCTCAAGAACTGCCAATACTTTATTAATGTAAAACACTATTTTTTTTCCCAAGGTTTATGGGATAACCTTAAAAAAGGAAAAAAAAAGGATGTTAAGTCTTACATCAGTAAATTATTTCCAAGTATAAAAGCATAGTTAAAGCTCTGGAACAAGCTGCCCCGGGGGCTGTGAAGCTGTTTTTATTGACTGTTTTTAAAAACATGCCATACTACACCCAAAGAAGATTTTATCCAGATTAACCTGTTCCTACTCTGAGGTAGAGGTGAAGATAAGACTGACATCCATGGCTCTGTACCCAGAGTTTCTTTATGTTTAAAGTAATTTGAGAAACTTGTATTGACTTTCATGCCGATATGCTAGGAGGCCAAATTCAGCCAAGCTAATTGCATTCAGCCTCTTTAAGTACATGGAGATCATGTAACAATAATTGTTAATAAAGGCTTCTCAGAAGTTTCATCACACAGGAAACCTTTCCTAAGCAAAAACAGTTGTGTTTTTCCTTAGATCTAGTGACAGCTTTCTACAAATACTGTACTGGTTTTTCATGATAAATCATCATGAAAATGATGATCAGCTTTTGTTTACAAACATAAAATAGAGATTAGTTCAGAGATGCTTGAGCAAAATCACTGCAAAAGCTATTTCTTCACTGTAAAGTAACAAGATCAAGTAACAGGAATCACAGACTACCCATACTTAGTTATTAAAGAAATTAAAAAACAACCCTCCAAGCAAGATGGGATCCTGAAAATCTGATAAAGAAAACAAGGAAGCAATAGATACAGCATTATGTTTCTGCAACAGCAATAGCAGAGATCTCAACAGAAACAGAAACAAATACAGGAGACAAAAGCCTTTAACTGTTGCTGAAGATAAAACAGCAGTCAGAAATTGCTACAGTAAGCAACAAGCTGATAAACAGCCTTTTGGACTGTGAGAATGAAAAACTGCAGGTTGTTGCAGTGCTATGTGCCCATCACAGCTTCTCCCCTCTACAAAATGGATCACTCTTTGCTTTTTAAGTACCAGTAAAGGTCTAACGGCAGCCCTTACAAACTGCAAACAGAAATTTTGACATCAGATACGACAGCAACAGCAGATTATCAGACTTAATGCTGGTATTCGAGCTCATCTTGGCTTACATCTTGGCTGTGATCAGACAGCTCTTCTAGAGCATCTTCCAATATCTGTTCACTTGGTGGCAAAGCGAGAGAAGTCGAAGAGGTATTCAAAAAGTTTTCAGATGGGATAACCCATTGAACTGGAACTCACATGGTCATGAAGTCTAAATGTTTAGCACAAAGACAAAAATATTTCTGAACAACTTCTGGATGTTTTCCAGTACCTCTTGAACACTCCCGTCAGTGCAGCTTCTTCCCCCCCACTCTGACAATGCCTGTTTCTTTTCCACTTTGCAGCAGACCATCTGACCATAAATTTCAGTACAATTATTACCTATGGCATTTGTTGACTACTTCTGCCTTTCACAATGTTTGCCCTCGGAGTAATGCAAATATTGTTTTAAGCAAGTCCTACCATGACTAGCTACTTCTGAGGAGATGGTGTAGGGAGGAAGGGAAGCTGTGATTCCAGTTCTGAATCACTTAGCTCTTCTTTTGGACAATGCCCCATTATATGTTCTTGCACACAGCTTGCAAATGAGGAAACAAGACAACTCCTTTTGCTCTTGAATACACACCCACACCTAGGAGATGATTATAACCTGTCAACATAACCCTCAGACCGCACTCGTGAACTTAAAAAACTCCATCCTCTGATTTCATTTAGATCCTTGAAGAATCTATGACAACTCCTTCTTGCCTAATACACAGCAGAGAAAACCGAATTACGACACACAGAAAGTTATGCTTTACTGAAAAAAAGCCTCTGCTTTTAAAAATAAAACAGCCTCAAAACTTGATCTTACTCTGGACAGAAAGGTGTCTGAGTCTCAAAACAGACAGCTTGCTACTTGAAACCTCTGGTGAGCTGAGTCTATTACAGAAAGATGCATAGAGCCTAGTGGCACTAGCACTATAGTAATCATCTAAGAAGCAGATTGTATGTGTCATCAGCCTTCTATATGGCAAAACACATTTACTGTATCTGATAAAGGTGAAGCGTACCAGCTCAGCAGTGTACCCAATAAGTAACGACAACTGTAGTCTACAGACAAACTTGCTGTTCCAAGACTGCAAAAATACCATCAGAACAAACCCAAAATGACTGCAATACAATGTTCCTCTTGGACTGTGGGATTTAGAGCTCTCAAAATCACTTAGTGCTTGAGCGAATGTTTCTCCACACTCAGCATTACAGCTTCTTCCATTAAAGCATGCATCCTGTGAGCAAGATGCACAGGGTGCTTTTATACTGAGTATGGTTTTAAGCTATTAAAATACTTACAGTAACAGCTGACTCTCTGGCTGGTTTCATACCCTGAAGTACAAAGTGAGCTAGGCCTGAACTCAAGTTATTTTATCACCAGGATACTGAAAGGACACTCCAGAAAAAGAATGTTGATGTCAGGCAGTGTCCACAGTGTATTACAGAGTGAGTGAGAAAGTGTATCTTCTATTTGCACATGATCTGCTGCAAGCATGCTAGAAGTCACAAATGCAGTAGATGACCCAAAAAACATAGCTAACAAAATTGCAGACTGCTGACACACGTCACTGCTAAGAAATACCCAGCTTCCTGTCCTGCTCTGTTTACTCTAAGTTTGTGGTGTGCTCATGAAGACATTTTCAGAAGCCACTTCTGACCCTAATTAAATAGGTCATTAAAGTATTACACAGATATTTTAATTCATCTGGGACATCCACTGTTCCTTGATGTAGTGCCACAGCTCAGCACATGAATTTGTAGAAGCTAGGAGGTCAAACAGAGACTCAACAAATTAAGGACAGTATCAGCAGGACTGTTAAAAGAGGCTCAGCATAAACCATTTTCTTGCTCCTGGCAAACTTGAACATAAATCATGGATTTAATTTCCAACTAATCTCAGGAAGGCGTAATTACCACAGTCAACTTCTACAGTAGCTAGACTGACTATCCGACAACAGTTGCCATAAACAAACTTCAAAGGAACACCTTTGTCAATGAGAACGCTGGGTTACATGCCCTGGTAAGCAGCAAATCACTTACACTTCTTTGCTTAAAGTTAAGCTGTAGATTAGTTAAGATTTAGAGAAAGACCTGAAGCTCTGCTGGGAAAGGCAACCACAGCTGTGGTTCTTTCTCCTTCCTGCAAGAACTGTCACCCACGCCTTGGTCCCTGTCCCAGTCACCTTTAACTATTTCCTAGGAAGGACCCACATTGTCTGGCAAATGGCAGCTGGAATCCGAGGGTGCCCTGTGGTTGGGCTGCCCATAAAGACATCCAGGGGCTATGAACCACCCACGTGTGAAACTGATTCATTCCTGACCTCACTCCTTACAAAAGGCTGCCGACTAAATGTGAAATGTGCTTCAGTCCTCAAAAGAAAAATTCCTTATAGAAAACCCTCCAAGCACATCTTGTTCCCACAGCCAACAAGTTACTGGAGATAGATGTTCTTCTTCAGTATTATTGGATTCTTTTAAATGACTGCCATTATCAGTCTCTCAGCTGATGCAAGGCTGCAGTTTCTCTCCACCTATTTCTATACTTCTCCATCTGCCCATTGTCACAAAATACAAACACAGTGAACGAAGTGGATATTCAGTCTATATGTGCACATATATAAATAGCAATAAAGCATGTGTTCATGATCACCCAGCTGCAATACCTATTATTACAGTCTGAATTTAAATATGCCTCAAAAGACAAATTTCAAACCTAAAATTATCATTATTGTGAGGGAAAGCTGAGCTCAGAACACTCTCTACTATCCTTCCGTATTTTTTCTCCCAACCTTTAGGCAATCATCCACACTGAAATCTTCCTTGCTTGCAGAAATAGAGTGAGGTAAGTGCTGAGGTAGCCTATGGTGCCAGATGAACCAAGAAAAGTCTCCTTTTCCCAAGCAGGTACATATGGAAAAATGCAGAAACTGGAAGGATGTGCTTTTCTCCCACCGTGGCATTTCTCATTCATTAAATACCTCTACAGGAATTGCTTTTACTATTTCTGTAAGAAAAAAGCAAGTTTGGACAAGCACATGCATCTGCTTGCTTCTGAATTCCAAAATGCAGTTTGTGGGGATGCTCCTGTCAGTCTGACGCAGCATCACTATAGAAAAAGAGCAGACCCTCTCGTTTCATGCCTGTCTCTTTACACGACACAGTACTGACATCTTCTGAAATACGAATTTCTTCCTTCCCTCAAGTTAAGTAATGCTAATTTTTATTATTTCTCATGAAGTAACTTTGCAAGTCTAATAAAGTAACTGTCAGTCAACAAGAGCTGCACTTGAGAGTTCGTGCTTTTCAATCAGGTACAAAATACTAAGATCAACTTGTTTTAAAATACCAGCTGTAATTCACATTTTTCTTTAGTCACACCATGCACTTCTTTGGAAGTTTCAGCTCGCTTAACAAAATATACCACAACCAACACCAAGTGACCAGAGCACATAGAATATATACAGCTTTTTAGAAATGCGACTACAGAGCTCAGCCTGCAGGTTGCAAGATGAATAATGGAGCAGGAGGGAGGAACAAAGCAAGCTTACAAAAAAACCCACAGAGTTTGACCTCAGCCCTTTTTCAGGTCAAGAAGGACAATTGATTTAAATTATTCTGCACTTCCAAAGAAATATTGGTCTGTTGCCTGTCTGGGACTTCTATAATGGAGTTTGAGTGCCTGCTGACTAATTGCTGATTTAGTCTACAGAATTTTCTAGAGGAAAAAACTGTCATAGTCAGGGAATTAACTCACCTATCAAGCAAGAATTCCAGATAATCAGAAAACACCAAGCTGAGCAGATTTAAAAATAAAGAATCTGTAGTGTTTGTTTTTTGACTTATTTCATGGGCCTATACGCAGGAATTTCTCTCCCACTAACCTTGCTTATCACCACAGCAGCAGTTTCAAGCAATGGCTGTGGAGCCACATTATGAACTCTACAAGTGCTTCCATGATAATTAGCAGATAATGTGAACTATTGGCCAGGGTCTCAAGCTACTAATGCTTTCCCTTCATAAACGGCCTGTAAATTAACCTAAAAATATATCAGTATGTTTAAGCTTGTTTTGGCTTCTTGTCAACGTCAATTTTTTTACCAAAAAATAAAATCCAGATAAATAACTCCCCAAAACAGCTTTTTTTCCTATTCAAGTCATTTTTGTATGTGGTCATATACATGGTGAGAAAGTGCAGCACAAAGTAGAGCTCACATTACGTAAGTCAGAGGAGAGGAGAACATTTCACTCATCAGACATCAAGGATTAATACTGACTTCTCACTTTATTTTGGTGAATGCACCGCTGCATAACGAAAAAGTGAACTAAGATGTATTTAGAAATGTTTCGACCAGTGAGGTGAAATTAACACTTGTTTTGTGATTACGTGTAAGCGACGTGAAAGACGGAGAAAGACGACTTAAGAGATAATGAGACAAGTGTCTAAAAGCCAACTCACTGAACATGCTGCTGCCTACTTTCACATCTAGTTCTTCAGGGAATGTTATGTAACAATTTTATACGTTATATAAAGTACAAGAAGCTTGATTCTTTAAATGAAAATATCCACTTTTTTTCTACAAGGATCACTGTTCCATCTGTGCACAAACTGCAGCCTGTTACTCTTACCTTCAGTGCACCACAGAGCTCAACGGTGTCCGCATCATCTACCACAGTTATTCGGAAGTTTGGAGTCTGCAGGAGTTCTTTGAAGAGAAGGCCATTTTCCAAGATTTTGCTGCCTGTTGAGAGAGAAAGGAAGGATAAAAACTGCCAATTAATAATTGATTTGGGTATTATTTAGGCTTTCCTGCACAAGTTTGACTATTTGGAACTAGAGATAAGGTTGTCATCCTAAACAGACTCCTTCACACTTAAAAGCTTTTATGCTGAGTTTCTCTGGATTCGTAATTCATTGCCTGCTCATCAAGAGCTTCCAAATAACAATCTCATTAATTCTTTATACTCTCTTTTTTTCTTTGATCATTCTCCTTAAAGTAACAGTTAATAATAAAGCAAAGGTAAATTTGAAATAAAGCAGGTGCAGTTCCACCTATTATTTTAAGGCCTTCATTCTAGAAGAATGCCTACTGATAAAGGCAGGTCAAGGACACTGTATAAACTAAGCATGTTGACATTCACAGCTGTTTATAAACATGGAAAGGTAATGCAACCATTCAAAAAATAAATTAAAATACAGAACCATTAGTAAGAAGTTAGAAAGCTGAAAAAAAAAAAAAAGAAAGAAAAGAAAAGCACGAAACTGTAAAAATAAACACTGAAAAAATGACATTAACTCTCTGAGTTAATATACGATATATGTTAATATATCATATATGAGTACATGTACATGTATACATGCACACATATGCTTATCCAGAATTTGTGACACGCAAGATGAGAGATGTCTTTGTATTGCAGAGGTTACAGACACCAAGACACCAATACAGAACTGAACCCGTTCCTAGCTTTGGGGTGAACTAACTACTTGGAGAACTCAAAAGACACCGACACCTACACCTAAAAAAGACATGCATATAGTTACCATCTGTGACCATAACAGCTGAGCTGGAATACAGAATATATAGTCATTTATATATATCAAGCCATGCAGATCCAAGAAAAATCATAAGAATAGCGATAAAATAAAGCAGTTTGTTACATGGAGGGTGATCAAAAATGTGCATAGCATTTCCTGCACTAAGGTCAAACTCTTGTGAGACATGTTAAAATTGCACTCATCTCTCCTTCTAGTCCCAGTATTCTCCCAGTACTTTTGGACATGTAAACATTCTAGGAAATTCAACATTAAAATCAGAAGGATCCCAGAACTTCCGACGCTGAACACAATGAAATTTGAGCTACTGAGTGCACACCTGTGAGGAGGAGAACATACTTACAACACTGTTATTACTCGGGACATTACTTATCGTGGTTTCACAGAATTTCTCTGCTGCCACTTCGTTGGCAATGTTTGCTCCCATCAGCACACTGATGTCTATTCCCATCTTCTCTCGAATAATGTCAGAGATTAGTTTCAGTCCCTCTGGGCCTTCATCTATTCCCTGCAACCAACATTAAACGCAATTACTAAAAAGGCATTCAGTAGACACAGTAGAGAAGAAAGCATAACACAATAATTCTTGTCCATGGGCACTGCACCCAGGCCTGTCCAGATAGAGACTAAAGACGAAGAATTTCCTGCTTTGCTGCTATGCCAGTAAAGCTTCTGCTATTGCAACTTGTCCAAGCACCTGAAGAGTTAGGACTAAACTACCAACGGGTTGCGGGGGGGAGGGATGATGGTAACATTGTTATTCCCATTCTCAATAGCAGTTCTGACTCTCAGAAGTGCTGAACTAGCTGTCTTTTCCAATCTGATTGATTGTATAATATTCAGCTCTGTTCATAATCTCAGCTGCTTATCACTACATCCCCACTAAAAATGGTGAAGTGTCACTGATGCATCATTTGTGAATTAGGCCTGCACTTGGATCTGGATCTGCATCCCAACTCAAAAACACCATCTCACTGATTCCTTCTGTTTAGAAGTACCTGAACAGAAACATCAGAACTGATTCCTTCCTGTCCAACCAATAGCAGTTCACTCTTAGAGATGCATTTTAATCAACTTAAGAATACTGCAAATGAAACAGCAGTTCATAGATATGAAGAAGGCTGAACAACTCAGAATACTTCAACTTATATTTTTGATCGTCATTTATAAACACTCTTCATAAAAGGTGAAAGTAGGGGGAGAAACAGGACTTTAGAGAAGATCACCATAGAGATCAATGCTGCAATGGAGAACACAATCTGGTACCCTGAATGGCTTGTACCATAAACACAAAGTAAGACCACTCTTCAAAAAAGCATTCTCTCCTACTTTACAGAATGAGGTAAGAGATTTTTTTTTGAGCTCTTAGAACAGGGACACAGCAGACTGCTGAAATGGTCTTTCTTTCCTACAGTATATAAGTTTTATTCAATACTATTTCTCAATGTTGGGAAGGCATGGCTATTTTCAATTTTATGCCTTTTAGTGTGATCCACTACTGCTACTACTACTCTATACACACACACACAGACATACACACACACATATTTGTATGTTGTCAGTAGTGGCATTTCACACATGCAGCGTTTTGCACTCTCACAGACCAGAGGTAACAGCCCTGGCAAAAGATCGTACAGCCGAGAGACGATGAAGTGCCTACATAACAACAGCCAACAGTGCTTGCATTTCTGCATTATTTTTTCAAGCACTTAATGCACACTCTGCTTTCTCATCTTTTATGAGCCACAGAAAAAAGAATTTGAAAGCAAGCAGACACATAAATATTGCATTTCCCCCTCAGAGCAACAAGATGTTCCCATGAGGTAACTGCAAGGCCTCTCCCCCATCCTCCTAGCAAACATAAATAAACAGAAAAACATGCACACGTTGGGAACAACTCCAAAAATTTACATGTGTACACAACAATTATTCATCCATGCAAAAACTGATGAAAGAGGCTCAGGTGCCAAAACCCAGCTTTGCTATGAAACAAATGCAACTTCTGACTAGTCAAGGAATGCTGCACCCGTTTCTTGAAGAGCCAAGTCTAACACAGAATGACAGACAGCAGGAGGAAAACCAAACACTCCCCACCCCAAACCAAAGGCAGCAATGATCCCTGGGCAATGCAAGTCCAGTTCTGTGGTCTCACCCGCTGGTCATAATGCCTGCCAATGCAATTCCTGAGGCCTGTGTACAGATGGATGAAAATGAGCTCAATGCTGAGGCTGCCCGAGGAGGCTTCAAGTGCTCCCTGATCCCCAGCTCCCTGCTGAGCTGCACCCTCTGTGGTGTATGATCCAGGTTCCACTCATCTGCACAATCATTTGTTAGGTTTTCATAGATAGTGCTAATCAATCCTCATGTAAAGCAACACGTTTGAATAGGAGCACAGATTACCTAGCAGACAAACACCTTTATTTCCCAAAGACTCCATTTTACTATAAGACATTAGGCTTTGCTTGAAAATTTGTCTGTTAAGAAAAAGGAGAAAAGTAAAACGAAGGAAGACTAAAGATGACATACTGCTAACTTGCTAAGCAATTTAGAAAGCAAAGAAACAAGAGGTCCCACTAGTCACATTTTTCAGAGAGCTGCACTTTAACTGCCAAAGTTAACACA
>NW_024884414.1:0-2259 GCF_019232065.1 Centrocercus urophasianus | reverse complement strand
ATTCAGCTCTTTTAATGCTGCTTCATTTTATCCTTCTACCATATGGAAAGCTTTTCCACAAAATGCAGCAAGTGCACTCAGGAAGCATTACTTTTTCATACCTCTCAGTAATATATCAAGCCAGCACTGACAAAGTAACACAAATTTGATGGGTTTAGTCAAACTAAAGACAAGCTTGTGGTCAGCAGTCATAGGGTCTTTTTGTACTTTTCCTTCTTTTTTCTTTTTGAACTTTTTGATCCCTAAATGATCCATCAATTGATTGTTTGCCAAAAATGATAGCGGACAAGGGAATACGTGCTGAGAAAATGGTCTACTCTTAACTAAGTAGAAAGCATTCTTGATAACCTCAGAGGAACTAAAAAAAAACACAACACAAGAGAAGAAACATTTAAAACTTCTATCACCAAAACCATAAAGCCTCCAATGAAACACTTACTTCCTACATCTCAGCCCCACTCCAAGTTCCCATGTCTGAACAATCCTTTAGGGCTATGCTGAATAATCTCTGTTGTTGCAACATAATCGATGATATGAACAAGAGCTCAGTCACACAGAATTCTCCCAGTAGTTCTTAAAATGATTAACTCAGTGTGTGGGATGAGCATTAACAATCAAAGCATTATGCTTGTGCTCTGCTCTCCATCTAATGATGCATTTGGAAACAAGAAATAACAGACTGCAAAGCTTGATGGTGCAAAACATATTCCTCTCCCCTTTCTTTTCAAGTCTTGTGAACAGCCTCATTTTCTTCTTCCACTAACGACTGAGACAAATTCCAGTCTTGCACCTCAAAAGGTTTAATGAAACAATCTAGGGAGTAGCACAGGGTTTTCATATTAAACTGCAAACTATCTGGTTTTAGAAAATCCACAACATATTATCTGTTTTTTATGCACAGTACTTGCTTTACCTTTATCAGAGTTATACCGAGAGCTTTCTTGGGCACTCGTCCTGTGATTTCATCGCAGACCTTATGAATGAACTGATGAGGAATGACAAAAACCAGCAAGTCTGCATCCTGTACAGCTTCATTAAGGTTTGGGACAGCAACCTATGTAGGAAAGGGAAAGAAAGACCACATAACTTCCTAAAATTTACCCTATGCACAAATGTTCTTAGGTTAGTAAAAGCACATTTGGGTCTTATTCAGAATGCTATAAATTACTGAGCTTCATAATCGAAAATAATAATAACATAAGCATCCCAGAAAAGCCAAAGAATTGAGGTTTTCAGATAATCTATTACATGCCCTGACAGAAGCATCTTCACAGTCACCAGTACAGTTGGTGTAAAAAAAATTCAAAGTGCACTCTAACATTCAAACAACTCTTTTGAGTCAGAAAATATCAAATAAGAAGCTGTCTTCTCTTTGACAAAATGACCTGAACTTTTGATACATTACTTCATTGGGAAAACTTGTTTCCTTAATTCCTTGAACAATCAAATTTCTTCCCCAGTCCTCTTATATGCTCTAATTCATACTCCTGCTGTCTGCACCCATAGAATCACAGAATTGTAGGGGTTGGAAGGGACCTCCAGAGATCATCGAGTCCAACCCACCTGCCAAAGCAGGTTCCCTACACCAGGTCGCACAGGTAAAAAGTAGAATGTGTTTAGTCTTTATGAAGGTGGGTTACTTCACACTTCATGGACTCCACTTTCCTTACACTTGATGACCATCACAAAATAACACAAAGATTTAGAATCTAGGAAGAAGCTTAACCCACAGGTAAAGAAGAACAAATGTGAGTGAGCAGGTAATGGACAGGAGAAACATCATGCTTGTTGCTAAAGGCTAGGGGAAAGGGACTGTTAAAGATAAGACAGAAAACAAAAAGAATAACCCAAAACCTTGCAATTGATGGCAATTCATGTTTCTCCTGCCTAAAATCTTTACTGAACTGCCAGCTGCTGCAGACTTTTCTGGTAATGTTTCTGGGGCAAGATTCCCAAGCAAGCCACCCACTGGCATGTTATGCCAACACAGAGTGTCTGTGGAGTTCCACTGTCCTGCCCTGGCAGTGCTACACCTAACACACTCACCCGACTGCAAACAGCAACAGGGAACTGAGAATCAGATGAACACAGGTGGCTTGCAGGAATAACCTAGTTCTCATCCTGAAGAATACTTTAAATCCTTTCAATTCTAACTGACCAGGCCAGTTCCCTTCCAAAGTTGAGGCCACATTTTTATGTTGAGCATGGTTAGAGCCATTAATCTTGCTCTCATTTTCAATTTACTTCCACATAGAGAAA
>NW_024884413.1:6600-10487 GCF_019232065.1 Centrocercus urophasianus | reverse complement strand
AACCCCAACAACAACCCAACCTGAACAACCACCCAACCTCAACAGTCAGACAAGCTCTCAATGACCACCCAACCCCAACAACAACCCAACCCCAGCAACCACCCAACCTTAACAACCACCCAACCAACTCCAACAACCACCCAACCTCAACAACCACCCAACCTTAACAACCACCCAGCCTCAACAATCACATAAGCTCAACAGCCACCCAACCCCAACCACCCAACCTTAACTACCCAACCCCAACCCTCGCCCAGCCATCCATCCTGGACCAGGCTTTGAGGTGAAGCCTGCGCTGTGTGGGCGCAGCACTGCACTGCAAAGGATGCCGTTCTGTTGTCACACCTGATGTCCTCGTTGCCTTTCCATGGCCGTGCCCGTGGCCAGGCCTCATGTGCTGTGTAATTTCTCAAGCCGCCGCGCATCTGGAGGCGGCGGATGGGCAGGAGGGCATTCCACTGCCAGTGGAAATCCGGAAATTATTCATCCTGGTGGCTCTGCCAACGAGCGTGGGTAAATCCCTTTGATTTCCCATGCCTCGCTGTCCACATCTGTATAAGGGAAAGGGGGAATAAATGGGCTTGGAAAGCCGTGAAAACACCCTTTCAAGTCAGCCTGATGAAAACTTCATGTTCTGCAGCCCTCTGCTTCAAGGAGAGGAATCTATTTCAGAGGCAACGCTGTGTCTTTTTCCTATTTAAACCTTCTAAATCTGCTGGAGCATTAAAAATATTTGGCATTTCCACAGCACATTTCATTCCCAGCTCCAAATGCGTTTTACAGACATTCATTAATTAAGCCCCATGAAACCTTTGGGAGAAAGGGAAGCAGGACTCATTAATTTGCTGTTTGCGTGGCTGCGGTGCCACCGCGCCGTGCTGCGCTTTGGGATCGCTGCTCCTGCCACCCCCAGCCCCCATCCTGCAGCACCAGCCCCATCCATTTCGCCCTGCTTCCTCCATCCAGCTCTCCCTTCCTCTTTACCAGCTTTACACTTCACACCTCCACATTTCATTTTTCAGGTTTCTGTGTGCATTATCACAAGCGCTTTTGTTCAAGGCCGCGGTTCCAACCTGGCCCTGCTGCCACCCGGCCCTCAGCGCTGCACCTCTGCTTCCCGGCAGGAAAAGCACCGCATGCTGTAAATGCCTTTCACATGTTCCCCAGATCCCAGTTAAATAGAACCCCCGAAGTCTCCCAAAAGCATGAAAAATGCATTTATACGACGCTGGAAGGGAGATGTGTTCCATAACAGCTCTGCTGACCAGGCGTGCTGACTTGTGTCATGCGGAGAGGGAAGCAGAGGGGGTATTTCGTGTTGCTCCAAACTGCCGATGGGACTCCATCTCTCGCAGCAGATCCAGGAACTTCCTCGTTACCGTTATTGTTTGATTTTATGGGCCATTTGATATTTATTTTTATTCCTATTCATTATTTGTTGAGTGCACTCAGCCCCGTCCCCACGGAGCCTGACTTATATCTAAGGTGATTTTTACGAGCAGCGTTAGCGCAGCAGCACTGCTGTAATGCATTGATCCTGCACACAGCCGCCAGGGCAGCCCAGCTCTCCTACTGTGGAGAGCTGCGATCCCCCCATAAAAGCCCAAATCCGACTTACAGGGGAAGAAACAAAGGGATCAGCCCCAAACTTTGCACATCCCTCATTTTCCTGAGGCTCGCTGTAAGCCGTCAGGATGTTGGAGCCACACAGGCACGAGGCCCAGCCCTGGGCCTGCTCAGCACACCCGACCTCCCTCCTGTCACAGCCTCAAGTCCCACATCTGTGCTCCACATCTGCCCCGGCACTGCAGACTCCCCATAAAGTCCTGGGCTTCCCCCCCCCCCACTTGTCCCACTAATGCCCAGCAGCAGCTCTGCACACTGCTGTCGCTCAGCTCCATTGGCTGTGGGTGCAGGCAGCCATCAGATGGAGCTTTTTTTCCCGATTCCTGCTAGATTCTCCCCAGCACAACGCAGCCTCTCGCCTCCCCTCACGCTGTCGGTACAGAGCAGCAGTTGGGTGACCTCTCTTGCTCACTGCCTCCACACAGCGCCAGCACCAGCGCTGCTCCGTCTCCTGCTGGCACAGTGCTGGTGCCACTTCTGGTGCTGGTGCCATTTCTGGTGCCGGCAATCGCATCCCTCTCCGTTCCTGGTTGGCTGCTCCCCCTAATCCCCGTGTAATCCCAGCAAGCACAAGAGCTGGGGAAGCACACGGGCTGGGGCAGGCCCGCACGTGCCAGGGCCGTCCCTTCCCCTTCCTTCCATTTCACCCCATCAGGACGCCCTGCTCGTGTCTCCTCACGGCCGCACTCTGGCACAGAGATGCTCCCGGTGCCTCCCGGGGGGCTGTGAGCACGGCACACCCCCTCCTCCTCCCTCACAGTGCTCCCGTAGGGCACAGAGCAGCTCACCACAGAGCTGAAGCAACGGTGCGTCACAGCATCCTTGCTGGGATGGAGACCGCCGGCTCCTTGGCCAGGGGAAAGCACGGCCATCGCATCCCGTACAGCCAACAGCTGTGTCCGTGCACCCATAGGTGTAGGCACGGCCGTGCCCTGCAAGCTGGAGGCCAACTGGAGCGGAAAACCGGCAGCGGTGCCACGTGGGCTCTGCTTTGCGGGGCGGCTGCACGACACTCGGCGTCCTTCCGCTCCCAGCGCCGCCTTCAGCGTCGCTCTCCGTCCCCAGCGCCGTCCGACAGAGCCGCGATGCAGCAGAGCGGCCCGGCCCGGCTCGCACGTGTCGTCCCCCGGTGAGCAGCGGGTTGCTCCGCCGCCGGGCGCCCAGCAGGTGCTGCGGGAAGCCGTTCCCACCCGCGCTGCCAAACCGCAGCCATACGGCCGCGCTCCCCCTGACCAGCTTGGCTGCGCTCCTCACCTGGCAGAAGAACACACGGCAGCGAGAATAAACACGGAGGGAAGCGAAAGCCCCTCGCGGCCCAACGCACGCGGTCTGCGTTCCAAGAAGTAATGAAGCCCAGGGAATGGAAAATTAATGTCACTTGGCGGCGGGCGGAGGCACGCAGCGCAGTGCCGGCTGCGGATGGGGCGCTCCGGCCAGCGGCACCGCGCCGATCCCTGCCGCCTGGACACGGGAAAGGATTTGGCTTTGTTGCTCCCCCTCTCCCCCGAGCCGTCCCTCGAGCTGGGCTGGAATGTGCGTGGTAGGGACAGAACCAATCCCATTAGCACCAGGAGATTGTTTTTCGTTTGGTTTTCCTGTTGCTGAATCACCGGCGGCTCTTCCCCCCCCGGGGGGGGGGGGGGGTGTGGGGAGGAGGATGGGCAGCTGATCCCCCCCAACGGCAGCCGGTCCGACCCATCCTCATCCTCACTCCCCTGATGAAGGTTTACCCCCCCCAGAGCCCCAGCCCGATGAAGTTGCTCGGGACAGCAGCGGTGTGGCCGCGCATTGAGCAGAGAGCGGTGAGGACGCAGGCAGCCCTTCCCCAGACGAGGAGCTCGGGCCCTCTTTCCATCATCTTCAAAACACGCGCTCTGTGAAGGCCCAAAACCGCCGCTTCCTCCCCATTGTGTTCCCTTATCAAAGCCCTTCATTCCTCGCTGTGAGCCGCGGAGAAGCCTTGTGTGGCTGCTCTGTGCTCTGTGCCCAGCCGGCCCTGCTGGGAAAGAGCGGGGGGAGCAGCGGGTGCAGCCCCCCCGTCCATGGATCGAACTGCGATGGACACAGCGGGGTGCACGAAGGGGGCTTTGGGGACCCTTCCCCACCCCCCCATCCCAGCCCTGGGTTTCTGCCCCATCAGCTCCCGGGGAGGGAAATCCGTGCGTGAACGCACGGCAGCGTGTGAGCGGCGGTGGAGCGGGGCCAGCTCCGGGCAGCTGAGATTTCAGTGGGGCAGCGGGGGGGGGGGGAGGGGGCGCCCC
>NW_024884413.1:890-6500 GCF_019232065.1 Centrocercus urophasianus | reverse complement strand
GGGGGGGTGGAAAAGGCAGCGGCAGCGGCAGCCGGACCCAGCGGGGCTGCGAGCGGCGGCACCGAGCGGCACGGGCACGGAACGGCGGCACGGCACGAACCGGGCGATGCTTCGAGGTCCACCGTGGGGTGCTGGGGGGGCAGCTCGCCGCCTCCCCCCGGCTTTTTGGCGGCCGTGGGGCCGCCGCTGGCCTCAGCGCGGCTGACAGTCCCCACCTACCGGCCTGCGCTTCCCTCCCGAGCGTGGCTGAGCTGGAGCCGGTGGGGAGGACGTGGCCCTTCGCAGCCCCCGATGCCCACCGTGGGGTGAGGGCGCGATCCCACCTCTCCTCCCCGTGGCGTCGCTCCTGGCACATGGGGCCACACACCGCGATTTTTTGCTTTCCCCGTGAAAAGCTTCCAAGGAGGGAACGAGGAGGAAAAAGGCGTCGGGTGGAACTCAGCCCGGCTGCCTGCAGGGGGGTGGAACCAGCGGATTTCATGCGTCTCTCCTCTCTGCAGCGGGGTCCCTCCTCACCTGCTCCTTCCTGGGCACGGCTCCCTGCGCCCCGCGCCAGCAGTGAGGAATCTGATCCAGCCTGAAGGCGAGGAGTCTGTTTGCAGCCCCGTCCCAGGAGGGACCGCCGGAGCCCGCGGCGCTCAGGGTCTGCCAGCTGTCCGTCCCACCTCCCCCTGCGCCGGGGGCATTCGGGCAATAAGGGGTTAATGGGTAATGAGGGATCGGGGGGTTGTTGGGGGGCAATGCTGTGCCGTGGGCTTCCCACCAAGGGTTCCCGAAGGGCTTTGTCCCCTTCTGCTCCATCGCCGGGTGCCGGCATCCTCACCAACGCCCCGAGCTGCACACGGGAGGTGTGGGTGGAAAGCAGCAGCGCTGGGACGTGCAGTGAGGGGGGGGTTCGCCTCGGGACCCCCACCTCGGGGACTCAGACGGGCTGCAGAACAGCTCTGCTGCGAACGGGGCTCTGTGGGGGAAGGCGTGCGTGTGCACGGCAGCCCTCGCGCTGCGCCGCCTTACAGCCATCCGCGCTGCTTCTTGCTCGGAGCCGGGACCGACCCGCACCCCCGGGGCTCAGACCCACACCCAGAAACCAGCGGGCCAACCCTGGTACAAACCTTTTATTTCTCCTCCCGTGTCCGACCCGCGCTCTGCTCGCGGTGTGGCGCCAGGTTTGTTTCCTGCACCCATCTCAGAGTGTGGGAGGGGAGGAACTGCTGGAGGGGACGCTGCACCCCTGGGACTCTGCAAATCAGGGGGGGGTCGGGACAACACAGACTGCACCAACACCGAGCTGAGCTGCCAGAAAGCAACACCAAGAAGGGCACCCCAACTATGAACACGAGACCCCCACCCGCTCCCCAACCCTGATATGTTCACTGTGATATGGAGCAGCACAAAATTGATGGGGCTGGGGGACACCTCCAGGGATGCCCCCTCACCCCACAGCGACACACATCACTGCCCCCCGACATGGGGTGAGCATAGGAACTGATGAGAGGGGGCACGGGCAATAAGTTACTCTGTACCACGTGTTGGGAGGAGGTTTGGGGCTGGGTGCCACCACGGGCTGTCCGGGTCTGGCAGACTGCATGCCGGTGCGAATCAAACACAGAACAATGCACAAAGTGATGGAGATGGGGAGAGGGGAGACGGCCCCGTGTGCCCTGAGCACTGCTGCGGGTGGGGGGGATGCACAACGGGGCCCCCCGGACACCGGCCCTCATCCCTCACGGGGGCACGAGGTCAGTGCCACCCGGTCCTGCCCTGTGGGATGCTGTGGAGATGCGCTGGATGGATCATCCCAGGAACGAGAGGATGGGAAATGTCACTCTGTCACCAGCCAGTGCCCCCCGCCGGTGTCACGGAGTGGAGAGAGAGCACAGAACCACTGCAGAGTGTCCTGCAGCCCCCGCCAGGGCCCGGCCGGGTGCTCACATGGGCACGGGGGCGGCGGATCGGCTGCTCTCTCCGCTTTGGCTGCCAACACCAAATCCATTGGCCACGTTCCGGCTCCCGCGGGGCCATCGGCGGAAGGGAGTTCCCAGGGCCGGGGCCGGCGCCGCGGGGGCTCAGCCCGAGGTGGGGGCCGCGCTGTGCCGAGCCAAAGCCCCCCAGGCGCTGCCTCTGCCCCGCTGGAGCCGTGCCCGGAGGGGGGGCCGGGGCTGCGCTCCCCCCTTCCATGCTGGCGGTGGTCGCTGGGCTCTGGGCAGCGGGAGTGCAGAGTGCAGCAGTGCTGACGGAGGGGGAAAGTTCCAGGCTGTGGCCGATGGAGGCAGAGGGATGGGGTCGGAAGGGGGACCGGCATGGGGACAGCGGCAGTGAAGTGATGAGGAGGTGATGGGGAGAGGTGGAGCACTACAGGATGGTCTTGTCCAGGTCGACCTTGAGTGGCAGCGGCCCCACATCCTCACCGTGTGTGGGGCACAGAGTGACGGCGATGACGGGCGGCAGTGGGAACACACTGGGGCCATGCGGGTCCTCCAGGCACTCCCTGTCTCCATTGATGCTCAGAGGCTGAAAAACAGCAGAGGGCACCGTGTGACCTTGGGCCTCACTGTCCCCAGCCTGCAGACGATGCAGCACTGACGCAAAACACCCACCAATGCAGCACCCACGGCATAACAGCAGCACAGGGGCGGCCACCAGGCCGGCCCATACCTGAGTCCTGACGTGCTGCTCGGGGGCGGTCACCAGGCTGGCACAGCTCAGCCACAGCATCACCACGATGGAGAGGAAGAGGCAGGCGGCCAGGATCCAGCGGGGGAGGCCCGAGCGCCTGTAGCACCCCCGAACCCCAGAGAAATGGGGCTGCATTATGGCAGTGCACTGGGTATGGGAAGGGGGTCCCCGCAGCCCCCGACACCTACTTGGCCATGCAGCCCAGGAAGTCGTGCTCTGGCTGTGGGGTGTCCATGGGTTTGGCTTTGCCCCACGGCTCCTTCTTGGGGGGGGGACTTTTGCTCCTTCTGCTGGGGGCCTGGAAGCAAGAGAAGCAGTGCTGAGAGCGGGCATCACTGTGCAAAGTGCAGGGTGGAGGATGAGTGGTGCAAGGTGTGAGTTGTGAGGTGCACAGTGCTGGCCGTGTTCCCCTGCTGGCTCGCTCCCTGCAGGGGGTGCACAGAGCTCCTGCAGCTCCTTGCAATGTGTGCCATGGGTTTGGGAAGCAGATCAGAGCCACAATTTGTTCCACTCTGGTGGGATCTGACGCTGCCAGGAGGGCTCCTGACCCAGACAGCAGCAGAGCAGTCCCTCACCTGTGTGGGGTTGGGGGGAGTGGGCATCGTTCCCTGGTTCAGGCCACTCTGGTTGGGTCATCTGAGCTTCGGGCAGCGGGAACTCCATGTGGGGCTGCGACTGGAGGAGGGGAGAAGCAGTCAGCGTGAGGGCCCCATCCCAGCCAGTCCCCAGCAGGAAGGGCTTGGGACCCCCACCTGGAACACCACCACTTTCCCATCGTCCGCCTGCAGGTAGAAGGTCCACGTGGAGGAGATGAAGCTGTGGGCAGAGCTGACGATGTCGGTGCAGAAAGAGGAGACCAAATCCAGCACCGAGAGCGACGGCGCCTCCACCTCTGCGCTCTGCAAAGCAGCGGGGACGCGGCGTCACCTCAACCCCCCCCCCCATCAAACAACACCATGCAGGGACACGGCTGGGCCGAGCCCAGCGCTCCTCCAGAGCCCCATTCCCACACCCCGCAGCCACCAGGGGCCCCTTTGGGACGGACGCCCCCACCCGGCCCCATCCCGCGTTGTCCCCCCGGCCCCGTGCTCCCCCAGCGGCTCAGGGCGTTCCCGCTGGCAGTGTCCCCATGCCCCGGATTTTTGGCCGTTGTGGCAGTTTGTTATTTTTAACGCATCCCTGCAGGAATCTGCCGCTCCCCGCCGGCGTTTTGCCGACCGCCCCTCGCGCGGTCAGAGCGGCGCACGGGAAAGAAATAGGTCAGATGCTGTCTCTAATTATTCTGCTAAATCTGCCCGGCCCGACCGTCTGGGAAACGCAGAGCAGCGCTGGGGGCGACGCTGTGTCCGTCCCTGGGCTCTGCCCCGTGGAAATGGGATGGAATGGAGTTTTTGGGACCCTCCGCTTTGGCCCTGCTCCTACAGCACCGCCTCGCTCTGTGCCGAGAGCCCCTTCCTTGGGCTGAAGGCTCGCTTAATTAATTGGGCAAAAGCTGCATTAATTAAACACGGGAAGGAAAGCGTTGATAATTGCTGGGAAGGATCAAAACCCGGGGAATCCACGCCAGCGCTCAGCCCGCACCTCCCACCCTTGGAACCCACAGCAGAGCCGGGCGGCAGCGGGGGGCACCAGCCCACCCCCCTCACCTGCTCCTTCCTCTGCACGTGGGGCAGCTGCTCGCGGCACCCGGTCCTGCAGCCCCACTGCTCCTCCTCTCCAACGTAGGCCTCGGCGCACGCTGCAGGGCAGGGGTGTGGGGTGAGGATGGAGGGGGGCAGATCCCCACAGGGGAAGCCGGTGCCACCCGCGCCTCCCCGCCTGCACCCATGGGCTGTATGGGATGCAGCGGTGCAGCGGAGGTGTCGGGGTGGGGAGAACCCATTTGGGGCCGGGGGGGGGGGGGGGCCGCTCACCTGCCTCACATTCAGCCCTGGTGCTGTTCAGCCCCGCGCTCGCATCCACAAAGTGACAGATGGAGAACAGCCGGCAGCCGCGGTGACAGGCGCTGAGCACAGCGTCCTGCAGGCACAGGGCACAGAGCTGGCACACAGCGCGGCCAGGGGCTGCATCCGACCCCCAGCGTGGCCCCCCCAGGAGACTGCCACACTATGGGGGGCTGCCACCAGCCCCACTGCACCCATAGAGCTGTCAGAGCAATGGGGTCTGTGTCCTGAGAGGATGTGGCACGGCCCTGCGTCGCTGTTGGGCATCCCATATGGGATTCCCTTCTGGAAGGGCTGTGGGGGGTGAATGGGTATGGGGGGGTGCACATGTTGGGGGGGGGTGCATGGCACTGTGTTCATGGGATCTGCACGCATGGGAGGAGGTTTTCATGCATAGGAGGGCTGTGCACGCATTTGAGGGTTTGCATGCATGGAGCTGTGCGTGTGTTTGGGGTGCACGCATGGGGGCTGCGTGCTGGGGGGGGGGGTTGGAATACACTGAGAGGCTGTGAAAGCAACATTCCGTGTGTGCCTGCGCTGGGGGGGGATCCACCGTGGGGAGGGGCCTCTGGGTGCCGGGGGGGTCCATGACACGTACAGTGGGCCCAGATGGGTGCAGCTCCTCCCTCCCCCCTCCCCGCCTCCGGGCAGCGCGGTCCGTCCGGGCTGTTCTACCCGCGGCGGTGTCACGGATCTGCGGCCTCATTCAGCCCCACCGCCGGGGTCGAACCCCCTGCGTTCTCCCCTCCCCATCCCCCTCCCTTCAGCCTCAGTACGGCCCCGTTATCCCCGTTATCCCGGTCCCGATCCGGGGCTCTGAGCGCTCACTTCGCACTCCACCTCCTCACCGCGGCCCCCACCGCCCCCGGGGGATGGGGGGGCTCCGTGACAGGGATACAGAAGGAGATCCCAAAGCAGAATGGGACCCCTGGAGGCATTCAGGCCTGGGGATGGGGACAGCAGTGCGGACACCCCCAGCCCGGGGGGGGGG
>NW_024884413.1:0-790 GCF_019232065.1 Centrocercus urophasianus | reverse complement strand
CCCCCCCCCCCCCCGTAGCTGCAGGCCCAGACTGCTTGCGGGCAGCGTTGCCCGGTGCTGCCGGTACCCCCCCGCGGCGCTCCCGGTTCCCGGTGCATCCCCCGGTGCCACGGATGCTCCCCCCCGCTTCCCCCCGATGCCCTCAGTGCTCCCTCACGGTGCTCTGAACACCTCCGGTACCCCTCCCCGGTTCTCCCGGTACCCCCCCGCTGCTCCGGGTCCTTCCCCCCGCCATCCCCTCAACCTCCCCCTCCCCCCCCCCGCCCACTCACCGCCGCCCGGGGCTGCACGCTGCGGCCGCACTGCCGCTGACAGGGGCCGGTGTCCCCGAGCTGCGCCGAGAACGGATCTCCCCCGGCGGCTGCGGTGACGGTGGCGGCGGTGAGCGCGAGGCCGAGAGCGAGCAGCGCGGGGGGGCGCGGGGCCGCCATGGCGGGGACGGAACGGAACGGAACGGAGCGGAGCGGAGCGGAGAGGAGCGGAGATGCCACCGCCGCCGTTCGGCCCCGCCGTGACGCGCCGTGCGCCGGGCGGGGGAGGCGGGGGGAGCCGGGGGGGGAACCGCAGTGCCGCAGCTCCGCCGGTACCGGAACCCCCGGAGAGGGTGCGTGGCACAGGGGGATGAGGGAGGATGAGGGGGTGGCAGGAGAACACGGGCAGTAATGGGTTAATGGGGTTAATGGCGGGGGGGGCAGAAAGGACTGAGGGGGTCCGGAGGGACACGGAGGTGTGGGAAGATCGAGGGATGCGGGGACACGGGGGGGGGGGGGGGGGCATGAGGATGGGGGGC
>NW_024884412.1:8208-12723 GCF_019232065.1 Centrocercus urophasianus | reverse complement strand
GGGGAGGGGGAGGAGGAGGGATTATTTTACAATGACCTAAAAATGGCCTGCCATAACAAATCCCCTCTTCCTCTGCACATCTAAACATCTGGACATGCCCCAGTTGTAGCAGGGTGTGGCCATGGCCTACCTGTCACAGCCAGTGGATAAAAATGCCGTCCTGCAGCAGCCATGTAAGAATACAGAACCAATGGAAGGCTGGGGCTGGGCAGTTGCATGCTGGAGGAAATGTCATAGAATCATAGAATCGCCTGGGTTGGAAAGGACCACATTGCCCATCTAGTTTGAAAACCCCTGCTATGTGCAGGATTGCCAACCACCAGACCAGGCTGCCCAGAGCCACATCCAGCCTGGCCATGAATACCTCCAGGAATGGGGCATCCACAACTTCCTTGGGCAAACAGTCTTCTCTTCCTGTAAGTCCCCATATGGGCATCACCACATCACCTTTCCTTGACAGGAAAGGCTATTTTCTATGCAACAGGCATATGAAATCTCATCTTGGTAAAGAATCCAATCCTGGAATAGCTGCCTGGCACCAACCTTTGAGAATAATGATGTTTCTCCAGGAGTTCATACACTATTAAGTTCTCAGTCTCCTAATGAACCTTCAAGATTGAGAGTGGGCTTTTTGTAGTGGACCAGTGGTTTTTTTGTTGTTGTTGTTGTTTCTTTGTTTTTTAATTGAACTAATTTATATTAATTGGTTTCCCATTGCTTGGAATTAATAGTGAGTGGATGACAGCTCTATGGCCCAGAATACCTGAATGATCCAGAAAAGGAAGAAGCCAGTGGGCAACATGGCAAGAAATCAGGTGACATTGTATTGGATTCCTTCTGTTTGGAAGAAATTGTGCAGAGATTTACTTTCAGTTTCCTAAATCACTCACCTTGCACTCAACTATATACAGACAAAGATAAGAAACACTTCTTCAGTTACTCCCAATTTCCTGACATTTTGCAGCATTCTTCTATAGTCAGTGGTCTGGATGAGAATGTTCTGTGCAACAATTCCAAATAATTAGTCTTCCTAACTGTCTTCTCGTTTTTGTTGGCTGATCATCTTAGTAAGTTGATTTTGTGAGCAAAACCTCTCTGTCGTGAAAGCAGTTTTTTTTTTTCTTCCCTTTATTTGCTTGGAATTTTCCCTCTATGAGGTCACATGCATTCCCATTCTAATACCTTGATTATTTTGGCTTCTCTTCTTTTTTCCATGCGAGGAAGCTGCTGCAAAATAAGGTGTTGTGAATGTACAGCACAGTCAATCTTCTGCACTAAATCCCTCATGGTGCAGATGCTGTGAAGACACAGGTGGACCTTTTCTTTTTAGTGCACTTGTGAGAGTGGAAATGGTTTCTATCCCCAGATACCAGAAGATTTTACCTGTTACTCAGAAAAGCTGCTTACATGAGTATGTCCCAGCCTGCTCCAAGATACCCTCCTGAGGTATCAAACATACTTTAAAAAGTTGAACTTTTGGCTGTTCAGCTGTCAGGTGATGGCAGAAGGGGCAGGAGCCATGTCTCTAACCTCAACTTGTGTTCTGTCCCTCAGGCTCCTACCTGGCCCCTTGCTGCCCAGAGCTCAGTCCCCACCAGCCAGGTGATCTGCTCCAGCCACCAAGAAGCCCAGCAAAAAGCTGGCAGGACTCCGCTGGCTGAACAAACCTGTTGAGTCACTGAGAGGTCAAACTAGCAGCAGGGAGGATGGAACCATGCAGCTTGAGGTACGGGAGGGCAGTGTGGGTGGCCCTGCACGATCACATCACTGTGCCATCCCATCCCTGCTGGCCTCACCATAATTTCACTGATCCACAAGTCTTTTTTTTTTTTTTTTCATCTGTGCCTGGGACAGCAAATGTAATTTTGAATTACATTTTTAGCAATCAATTTCCTCCTTACTGGAGGCATTCAAGGCCAGGCTGGATGTGGCTCTGGGCAGCCTGGTCTGGTGGTTGGCAACCCTTCACATAGCAGGGGGAGTTGAAACTAGATGGGCATTGTGGTCCTTTTCAACCCAGGCCAGTCTATGATTCTATGATTCTAAGATTCTATGAATTTTGACCTTTTCCCCTCTAGTAATTACCAAGTACCTTCTACTGGAAGCAATGCCTTACCAGCAATGGAGGAAGTTTTGGGACACAACTGTTGGCTTCCAACATCTGATGCTGACCAAACAGAGGTGTTCAGTGTATTTATTGTAGCTGGTTTATCACTGTACTCATTCCTCTCCTCCTAGAAATTACAGAATATCTTACTTGCCAGTTGAGCTAGCAATAGTCCCTTTAATTCGTTAAGTGAGCTCAACTACCTACACAAAGTAAATAATTTGTCTCATTTTGCTGGACACAGTTGAGGGAACTATCAGGTCAGGGGAAGGCGATGCACTACCCCCAGGCAAAGCATGGGCAGTGCCTCTCACTGGAACAGCGATTTGCAGAATGATGTCAATCTCCACTGCTCAGTCTCTTAGGGAGATAGCCAAAGTTGTTGTTGGAGTGAGACATTTTTAAGGACCAATTAGGTATATATTGAATAAGCCATTAAAACATCATTTTATTGTAATGATTTGTACCTGCAAAAGGGTGTAAATTAGTACTGGCTTATTAAACTTTACTGTTGAAGTTATTCAAAAAGACCCATGAATAGAAGGATGATGCTAAAAAAATTACACATCTTTATGTTTGCACATGCAGTCACACACATGCACATGCAGTCATATTACTGGCGGAACAGCTAAAATCAGTTTCTTTTTGTGTCACACAAAATAAATGGCAAACACACAGCTTGAGAGCTGCCAAGAAAGCTGATTACCAGCAACTATTTTATATTTTAGAGTTCATTCTTTCACTTTGTATTTGTTTCTCTTCAGATGGCATACTCAATGCAGCACAAAGTTTTGTAGTTTGCTGGAATTCCTAGATCCTTCCTAAAGGCTTGTTATTAGGGAGGCTGCTGAAAAGTAGCTGCTGGTTGTTCCTGAAATGCATAATAGTAAGCAGTTTTGGTAAAAAAAAAAAAAAAAACAACAAAAAAAAAGAAAAAAAAAAAAAAGATTAAAAAATGTAAACACTTATGAAGAAAAAAAAAAACCTGGGACACTAATTTTCCTTATTCAGTATAGGAGGTATAATGTCTTTATAAAGTAATAATTAAAAGAAAAACAATTACTGGTGCCTTGTGCCTTATCTGGGCCTTGCAGCTGTACTTCTCCCTTTTGCATTAGTAGTGTGTGTTCTAAGGTTATGACAAACCATGAAAATTGCATCTTAAGAGGAGTTTTATTCTTTTTCCTACGATTTGATTGAAACAGACAGCTACATTTTGTGTATATATAATTAGGCAGTAAAATAGGCTTTGAAGGCAGATTTATGTTTAGTATGTGAGTCACACGCACACGAGTCTTTCATTCAGCAACTAAAGACTGATCTTTTTAATGCCTCAACTCTCTCAATGTGTTTTCTGAATGCTACATCTTGCAGGAAAGGGAAAAAAAAAAAAAAAAAAAAAAAAAAAAAAGAGAGAAAGAGAGGATGGAGAAAAAAAACCAAAAAGCCAAAAAACCCAGCTTTTTAGCCATATTTCTCTCCTTCTTTCTATTTTTTCCCTCATTTCCCCAAATGAAAAACAATCTGAAAAGCCAATCTAGCTAGTCTGCAGTGATTTAACCTTATGACAAACTGATTTTTATCGTCTTTCTTTCCCAATTGTTGTCCAGGGCAGCACTGAATGCTGCACCAGCTCTAGGCGTATCTAATCCCTCTCATAAAAGGCCACTGTGGCTGTAAAACTGAGACCAATGGCTTTTTCATTCTCCACCTCTCAGCGCTCCAAAGTAATGGCATCAGAGTCTCCTCTTCACGTTTTTCTTTTCAGATGCATAGTTTCTCCCTTTAATAAGTCTAAAATAGAGAGAAATAAAAGGAACACAATCACATTTTCTTCAAAGCTCTTTCTATAAATGCCTTCTGAAGAACAGAATTTAGAAACAATTATCTGCAGTCTGAGTTCTTGTGACAACGTGTATGAATATAGCAGTGTATCCTTGGAATTTTCTGATCATTCTGAAGTATGTGAACATGCTAAAATGTTGGGCAGATAATACTCAAGGCTTCACGTTTTCTGCCCAGGATCACATTCAGGCATTCTTCCTCTCGCTGAAGCCTGAGGAACCGCAGACGTGATAACAGTGTTACCCAACAGGCACAGTTCTCATAGCTCATCATTGCAAAGAAACCATGGAGGAAACATTGTCCTTACTTTATGCACATGCAACACAGCTTTGTCAACAACATTTCCTCCAGCACAGACAAATCATAACCCAGTTTTATTACAAAGAACATGTAAGAAGAGAAGGGAACAAATATTCTCCTGAAAAAACACTACCTTTTTTTTTTTTTTTTTTTTTTTTTTTTATAAAAAACATTTTAATAAAATTTTTTATTTTTTTTTTTAATAAAAAAAAAATATTTTATATTTAATTAAAAAAAACACGATATTAGATGATGTAAAATAA
>NW_024884412.1:0-8108 GCF_019232065.1 Centrocercus urophasianus | reverse complement strand
AAAAAAAAAAAAAAAAAAAAAAAAAAAAAGAGGGCATTTTAGTACTCCTTACTAGTATCAATTAGAAACTATATTTTAATATCATCATTAGAAATAAAAATCAACAATGTTATTCAAAAGCTATAAACTTTGCTTCAGGCAAAATTTAAACACCGTGTTTTAACTCTGAGGGTGTTATATTTGAGCACTTAAAGTTACAGAACTGTTAAATTAAAAAGGAAATGTTATAATAAAAGTTGTATAACTTACCTCCATTTTGGTTGTGGGAGGAAGGGAAGGAAGAGTATACATTCAGAAAAACACTTTCCCATAGTCCAGATTATGACATAATTCATAAGCATCTCTGTCCTTTTGCTAGGCATCCTTGATGAATATAAGTAAGAATACACTATTTAGATGCAATGGTGTAATGATCCTCACTACATTTCTTTTAGATTCTTTTATATCACTTCTGTTGGAAGATAGTTGAAAAAATAGCATTTCAGAATTTCGAAATGTTTTCAGAGGCTCTCTGGACCACAGAACATCTCCGTGGCTATCCACAGAATCACAGAATATCCTGTCTTGAAAGGGACATTCAAGCACATTCAGTTCCAACTCACATGCCATGGGCTGCTTGCCACCCACTAGATCAGGTTGTCCGGGGTCCCATCTAGCCTAGCCTTGGGCACCTCCAGCGATGGGGTGTCTGCAGTTCTCTGGGCAGCCTGTGCTGCCCAGCATAAGTAAAAACAAATTTCTGAAAAAGGGGGAGTGGGAGAACAGGGAACATTTTAATGTACCTCTTTCTGGTGCTCATCTATTAGTATTTGGAAGTGACCTGAGACAGCCAGCACAGTTTAAACCAGGACAGATCATGCCTGACTGATCTGACAGAATGACAGTTTCAGTGAACAGCAGAAGGGCAAGTGATGGAGCTTACATGGAGTTGTGCAAGGCACTGACATAGTCCTGCATCATATCTTACCTCTAAATTTGAGAGATATGGATTCCGAGGCTGGACTATTCAATGGGTAAAAATGGTCAGAACCAGAGGGTTTTAGTCAATGGCTCTACATGCAGGTGGAGGCCAGTGATGAATGGTGTCCTCCAGGGGTCTGTGTTGTGACCAGTGCTCTTCAACATCTTTATCAACAACACAGGCAGTGGAACTGAGAGCGTATTTAGCACATTTGCAGACCACTAACCTGAGTGGCTTAGTTGATATGGCAGAAAGAAGGGATGCCATGTAGAGTGACCTGGAGAGGCTTGAAGACTGTGCCTATGAGAACCTAATGAGGTTCAACAAAATCAAGTACAAAGTGCTGCACTGAGGACAATTCCAGATATGTGTACATACTGGGAAAAGAACGCTTTCAGAGCAGTTCTGCAGAGAAGGACTTGGGGTCCTGGTAAATTAAAAGTTGGGTATGAGCCAGGAGTATTCACTTGCAGCCCAGACAGCCAACAGTGTCCTGGGCTGCATCAACAATGGGTTGGCAGCAGGTCAGGGAGGGGATTGTCTCCCTCTGCCCTGCTCTCATGAGGTTTCTTCTGGGTTTTCCTTCCAGGTCTGGGCCCCCAGCACAAGAAATACATGCAGCTGTTGGAGTGGGTCCAGAGGATGGCCACAGAGATGAAGAATCTTTACTGTGAAGAAAGACTGTAGGTGTTGGGCTTGCTCAACCTGGAAGAAGGAGGCTCCAGGGAGACCTCATTGTGATCTTCCAGTACTTGAAGGAGCTTATAAGCAGGAGAGGGTCCAGATTTTAACACAGTCTAATAATAATAATAGGACAGAGAGCAAAGACTTTAAGCTGAAAGAGGGGAAATTTACATCTGGTGTTAAGAGGAAATTCTTTACTTGGAGAGTGGTGAAGCAATGGAACGTGTTGCCCAGAGACACTGTGAATGCTCCAAACCTGGAGGCACTCAAAGCCAGGTTGGATGGAGATGCTGGGCAGCTTCAGCTGATGGGTGGCAACCCTGCCAATGGCAGGAGGGATGGAACTGCATGATACTTAAGATCCCTTGCAACCTAAGCCATTCTATGATTTCTCTCTAATATCTAATCTAAACCTCACTGCTTTTATATTTTAGAGCTATCTCCCTTGTCCTTCATGCTCTTGTAATACATTTCATTATTCCCTTATTCAGGGAATAAGACAAAAAGTCTGCAGTCATCCCTACTTAAAGGCTTTGAAAATATCGAAACTCTTTATATAAAGCAAATACACCTCAGATCTGTGCACGATTCTTTGGACTGTATACCTTTCCTACAGTCTGATGGCACAGAGCAGTTTCAGGCAACGGAAGGTCTGTGTTAATAGTACTTATTTATAACACACACATCTAAATGTAACGCAGATGTTCTTAATCATGTCAGAGTCAATCTTAACAAGATTCACAAACATGTCCTCAAGGCACCCTGTAAGGTAAGCAACCGCAATTACAAGAAATTACAAGCGAGGAAGCAGAAGCAGTGTGAGAAGATCCATAGGCTGAGCAGATCACTTCTTTCTTATGGTGGACATAAACAGAGCTCACTCATAACTTCCTTTCCCAACAAGAAGAAGGATCGACCAGTCACGATGATCTTTGTTATTTGTGTCACAGTTATAAAGTGACACACCAGACAAGTTCCATGACCTCTGCTGTGCTTCCAGCTCTAGACATGGAAGCAAAGATCATCAGAAGAAGGTTTGAGTGTTGCATGCACACTATATATTGATAAACTAAGAGAACACTGGGATCTTTTTGGGTGCTGTGTAAAATTTTCTGGATTCTTAGATGACTCACGGCAGTGTTGCTTTTCTGATGGTTTTTTTTTGTTTGTTTGTTTTGCGACGGGGTGTTTCTGGTCAGTGGACTTCTGAATCTATACATTTCTCAGAAGTTTTTTGTTTTTCTTTTTGCTCTTCCTTGCCATTTCTTTTTGTGGTTGTTGTTTACCAGGCTTCTCTTTTTGCATTAACTTTTGTGATTGTATCTATGCAGTCAGTATTTAAGGATTGGATGTGCCTTCATAAGTGTCAACAGTGCAGTTCTACAGTGTTTAGGGGTAGCTCCATGGAGAATGTGAGTAAACCTTCAGTGTGAGTAGAGTCTCATCTGATCAATCCGCCTTTCCTTACCACTAATTATTATAGCTGCATTATCTTTGGCTGAGGAATTAAGGAAGTACCATCCATACAGTGGTTTTGTTGCTGGTCCAAAGCAAGATCACTGAGTCACAGAGAAAAGTACCATGACCTTCACAAGGCCATGAACTAATTATGAGAATGCTGAGAAAAAGAACCCCTAATCCCTCATCCTCTGTGCATTCTTCCTCTTTTTATTCATGATGTCTTCTCCTTCTCTTGATCTCAATTCCCCTTGTCCTTTTTTTTCCTGCTGTCTCACTCAGTGCCTCTGCCCGCTCCTCTTTCAGCAGATCCCTTCTTTGCAGTTGAGAGCAGGCAAACAAGAACTTCTACTCTTGTTTCTTGAAAACAGTGAGAATTAATGGATGCTTTCTTACGTGTAGCTGAACCAAACACCATTTATCAACATGCCTCTCAGCCTGATTACTGAGGCACGCATCTTCTCCCGCAACACTTATTTTCTGCTTCATCACCTTCTGCAGCTCTAAAATCCAGTGATGTCAACTCCTGAACATATTCCGATAACTATTTTGTTGAGTTTTCAGGTTCATCATCTTCTAGCTCTTTTCTCCCAAAATCATGGTGTGTGCCCACCTTCCTGTCTTAATGCTGATGCACACCTGACCTTGGCTTTGAAAACTTTCACAGATTCATTCCTCACCTCACACACTCCTAATATGTGCAATCTGATTTTATCTGTGCCTATCCCTTTTGCATACCCAGGGCCAAGCTCCAACCTGCTGTCTCTCCTTTCCCACTGGACAACAAATTGCTCTCACTGCAGCTTCTGCTAAAGGCTCCTTAAGTCTGACTGACTACTATTCTGCAAATTCCATTTCAAGACTCATCTTCCCTCTCTCTGGCCTATGACTCCTAGCCTTCTCGCTAATAAAACAATCTAATACTATTCCCTAAGCCTCAGTTTCATTTCCCCATGCTCATTTGTTCTCTCTGAAAATCTGAAGTACGGCACCCAACCACTAGCCTTGTGTACATTTTTCACCCTAGCACCACTATAATGTGGATTCTGCCTGACTAAAATACTGTTCCTCTATCCATCTATTACAAATTATAATAAATTGTGAAATATTATGTTATTTTGTATGAAAATAGCTGTAAAAAATGCACTGTGTAATAGAGTACTAAGGCTATGGCAAAAGGCTGGAACACAGATTTTAACATGCATTGCCTGCTTCTTATCACACTCAATTTAATGAGAAATACATGTTTTTAAATATTATCTGAATGTTTACACTGCTCTACATAAATAAATAACCTCTTGTTTGAATTACTTGAGGAGAAATTGAATATATAAAGAGCTGAATGCTACATTAATGTCTGGGTCAAAGGTTTGTAGTACAAATTCTACAGCAGAATTTCACAGAACTGCGAGTTAGGAAATGGGAAAGAATCACTATATCAGTCAGTCCATTCTGACACCAGAATGGAATTATTCCCTATAGTATTCACTTTCTGTTGCTTTCCACATGATGGAAAGGAAGAACCTGTTTTGAGACACCATTTATTTCACTGAAGATTTCTTTGTTAGCATTTTTATTATTACTATTATTTATCTCCAGTTGGTGATTTATTATTATTATTATTATTTTATTTTTATCCTTCTTGCATTTAGGCAGCTTCTATCAGGTGTACCTTTGGACTGTCCCTATCCCCATAGGAACACACAGGGTTTTCCTAAACTCCTTCTTCCAGATGCTAGTTCTCAGGTGATATTTTGGTGCTGTCTATAAACACTACACAGGTACTTTGTTTCCAGATGTTTCTGTGCTGAAGCATCAGAGGAACTGACCTTTAGATCAAACTGAGAGACCCCGTGAATATGCAGATAAAGGTAAGAGAGTTTACAGACTGTTATAAGGAAGAAAACATTGTTAGCAATGCCCCCTTCAAAATAAAATAAAAAAAATTAAAATAGAATAAAATAGTATCTAACATAAGTATCTGCCAAGTGCATGAATGTCTGTATCACCAATTCCCACACTCCAGTTTATGGATCACTGGCAGGCTGTGAGACTGTAATAAATTATCCACAACGAATCTGCAGCACCAGTGGTTCGCACACACCAATTAAAATAGCGACCAAGAGGACCGCAGGACAGGCTGTGATGAATTCCGGGGGTTGTAAGGGTCTGCTAATCCAAAATGGGCGGATCAATAGGATCGTTTCCAACGCACTGCTGTTAAATATGCTCATGTCTGCAAAACGCTACGTGCAGCGGCAATGCCATTCACCCAATTAACCTGGTAAATAAATCCTCAAGAGAAACAGGACTTTGCCCTCTCCCTTAATACGGAAGAGAATGAAAAAACGCTGTTTCGATCACCGCAGCCCTGGGGTGCGACCGGCACCAACGCGCACGCGACACTCAGTCACAAAGGGTGCCGTCGGAGGAAATTGTCTGCATAAAGGAGATAACGGCAGCGCTGCAATCGCTGCTAGAGTCACACGGTGTTTCCAGCCGCCGGCAGACCCGGTGCGACCGGCTCGGCCGAGCGCCCAGCAGCAGGGCAGGGCAAGGCAGGGCAAGGCAGGGCGGCAGCCGGAGGCGCGCCTGGAGAGCGCGTGCCCGGCCAGCCGCTCCCGCCCGCACCCGGGCTCCCTGCGCCTCGCGGCCGACCGCACGCCGGCTCTCAGCCTCAACGAATCAGAGGCCGCGAAAGCGATTTCTGTGGCGCTGATTGGCTGTCTGCCTCCGCGGCCCGGGCGGCGGCAGGGAGAGAGACGCGCCTCCACGGCAGGGGAGAGCGCGTCCCCGTGCCGGCCCTGCCAGCCTCGATAGCCGGGCCGCTGCTGCGGAGGAGAATGCTGGGCTCGGCGCGGGTGTGATGCCAGTTGTCCGGGGCGCAGCTGGGGCCTCGGGTGCCTTCCGCTGAAAATAGATGTTTGCCCGTGGTTTTTCCTAGCCTACGCGATGCGTGTGTCCGGCGAGATGTGGGGGGTGGTTCTCGCTGGGATTGTTAGCGGTCCGCGGCCGCGTTAATCAGAACCGGATTTCCCATTTTAGACAAAAGTCGCTAATTCGTCACCCTTTTGCCAAGCGGTTACGGGCGAGCGGGCCGGCCGAAGCCAGGTGCGGAAGCTGCCCGACCCCCGGCGGGGCTGTTGAGTACGTGAGCCAAGGGGCCGTGCCCGCCGCCGGCCCCGCTATCAGTTCCGGACGGGCGGTAATGCCGTGGGGCAACGGTATCCCCCCTCGTCCAGCGGCTCCGCCTCGACTCGTACTCAGACCATCTGTTGGCAGCGATTTTACTCGGTCTGGAATGATGTTCTAACCGTGGCAGATCGCTTCCCATCACCCCTTCCCCCACTCGGCGCTCAATGCAAATCGTCTCCTACTCGCTGGATAATAATGTGAAAATGACTGTAATTTCGCAGACGAGCAGCAGCCCAAAGTGAAACGTGTCTAAACAGAGGTCGATATTGAAAAATCAGGGCTATTACCTAAATCTGAAAAATACATATCATAACGAAACAGGAGCAGCGATCCGCGGGCTGACAAAGCCCAGCCACCCCGCCGGACTCTGCAGGTCCCGCAGCCGCTGCCGGGTGACAGGCGGCATCCCGCACCGGCGGCAGGCCCGGAGACATGCGGGTGTTCCCGAAGAGATAACTCGGGGAAATGTCGAGGGGCAGTGAGTCTGGCCCCGAGGTGCGAGGCGTGCCGGGTCCCACCGCCCGGCCGTCGGGCAACGAAGAGTTAAGCGCAATTTGAGGCGGAGGTGCGGCGTAATGGCTCCCCAGCTAAACAAAGAGGATGATTAAGGGGGATATTTTCGAGCGACACAAAGCCCGATTGGGAAGATTTGTGTTACTAATTCCTGTGAAAGGATGTTCACGTGGTAGTTATATGGTCGCCGGCGTTCACAGTTCAGTGCGTGCGGCAGTAAATCAGGGGCCTGGAAACAAAAGGGTTATTTTCTCCTCTCTCTCCTTCCTAAAAAAAAAAAAAAAAAAATTAAAAAAAAATCCCCACACCACTAATAAAGGCCGACCTGCCTAACTTAAGGCATATTGTCAAGACAGAGCACGGCCGTGGGCGCGGGCTGCTTCTGCCGAGGCAGCACGTGTAGCAGCCCCAGCCCGCCGGACTCCGAGCGAGGGGCATCTGGGCGCCGAGCTTTTCCCGCACCGCCTCCGAAAGCGGCACGGGAACAGCGTTCATCACCGCCGCGAAAGCCGCCTTGGAATTAAATTAAAACAAAATGAGAGTCTTCCTCTCAAAGAACGAATCCTGGCACAGCGGCTCTCCACCTTGGTTTTCTGTCTTGGCCCCGCTCCCCTCCCCCCCCCCCCGCATTTTTTTTTTTTTTTTCTTTTCTTTTTTTAAGCCTTAAATGTTACAGGAGGCAATTGGAACTAGAAGCGAGATTTGCAGCCGCCCGGCTGCAGCTGGCGCTCACACGGTACGGCCCGAGGGCTGCGGGGATGCGCGCACAGCCCGCGCTGTGCCCCGCGTGTCCGCGCGTCCCGCGTGTGTGCGCCTCGCTGCCTTACAGCCCGCCGGCAGGCAGGAGGAACGGCGGCCAATGGGAAGGCCCAATTTCATAAAAGCTGGGTTCCCATTGGCCGGGAGGGAAGGGGCATTCTGAACAAAGAAAAGTCCCTTTCAGGTACCGCTCCGGTCCCACTCCCCCTCCGCGGCCGCCGCGGGGGCACGCCGGGCCCGTGCGTGTGTGTGCGCGCGTGCGTGCGGGGGGCGGCCGGGCCTCCCCGCGCTTTTGTTTTTAATTTTCCTTTTTAGAAAGAAAGGAAGGTTCATGGTATCTGGTGCTCTCTTCTTCCCAATACAATAAATCTGTTGAAGACATTAGATTTTTTTTTTTTTTCCAAAAATAAAAAGCGGCTGCAACAAACACACACCCAATGCAGTTAGAAGGAACAGGCCACCTCCATCCAGTACAGACCGTAAGTACGGTTGCGTGGTGTGTCTGTAGCACGAAGAGGGGGTGATTTTTTTTTTTTTT
>NW_024884411.1:0-11728 GCF_019232065.1 Centrocercus urophasianus | reverse complement strand
AGTGGCCTCTGCAACTTGTCGTGTGGGGCTCCACACAGCAGATTTCCCTCTGCGATGCTTTCCCACAATACGACACGATCCATCTGTGAACAAGGCATATTTCTTTTCATTCTCTGGTAGTTCATTGTATGGTGGGGCCTCTTTAGCATGAGCTACTTCTTCTCCTGGTGGTGTTCCAAACTTTTTACCTTCAGGCCAGTCCATGATGACCTCTAGGATTCCCGGATGGCTGAGGTTCCCCATCCGTGCTCATTGGGTAATCAGTGCAATCCACTAGCTCCAAGTGGCATCAGTAGCACGATGGGTGGAGGGAACCTTTCCTTTAAACATCCAGTTCAGCACTGGCAGTCGAGGTGCCAGAAGGAGCTGTGTTTCAGTACCGACTACTTCAGAAGCAGCCCGAGCCCCCTCATACGCGGCTAAGACCTCCTTCTCAGTTGGAGTGTAGCCCTCTTCCGACCCCCTGTAGGCTCGACTCCAGAATCCCAGGGGTCGGCCTCGGGTCTCTCCTGAGGCTCTTTGCCACAAACTCCAAGTGGGACCGTTCTCTCCAGCAGCAGTATAGAGGATGTTCTTTATACCCTGTCCCGTCCGTTCTGGCCCTAGGGCCACGGCACGGGCTATCTCCTGTTTAATCTGTTCAAAAGCCTGCTGCTGCTCAGGGCCCCATGTAAACTCATTTCTCATTCGCGTCACATAATAAAGGGGGTTTACAATGAGGCTGTAGTTTGGAACATGCATTCTCCAAAAGCCCACTGCACCCAGAAAAGATTGTGTCTCTCTTTTGCTAGTGGGTGGAGACATAGCAGTGATTTTGTCGATCACATCTGTCGGGATGTGACGACGGCCATCTTGCCACTTTATACCTAGGAACTGAATCTCCTGGGCAGGTCCTTGCACTTTGCTTCGCTTAATAGCAAAACCAGCACTCAGAAGAATTTGGATTATTCGCTCTCCTTTCGTGAAGACTTCTTCTGCTGTATCGCCCCACACAATGATGTCATCAGTGTACTGCAGGTGCTCAGGAGCACTGCCCTGTTCCAATACAGTTTGGATCAACCCATGGCAAATGGTCGGGCTGTGTTTCCACCCCTGGGGCAAACGGTTCCAGGTATACCGAACGCCCCTCCATGTGAAAGCAAACTGTGGCTTACATTCTTTGGCCAAAGAAATGGAAAAGAAGGCATTAGCAATGTCGATGGTGGCATACCATTTGGCTGCTTTTGACTCCAGTTCATACTGGAGTTCTCACATGTCTGGCACAGCAGCACTCAGTGGGGGTGTGACTTCATTCAGGCCACGGTAGTCCACCGTCAGCCTCCATTCTCCACTGGCTTTACGCACTGGCCATATGGGGCTGTTAAAAGGCGAGTGAGTTTTGCTGATCCCTCCCTGGCTCTCTAGTTGACGAATTAACTTATGAATGGGGAGCAAAGAATCCCTGTTGGTGCGGTACTGACGCCTGTGCACCGTTTTTGTAGCAATCGGTACGTGTTGCTCTTTTACTCGCAGCAGCCCCACAACAGACGGATCTTCTGACAGGCCAGGCAAAACAGACAGCTGCTTAATGTTGTCTGTGTCCACAGCAGCTATTCCAAAGGCCCATCGATACCCCTTAGGATCCTTGAAATGCCCCCTTCTGAGATAATCGATACCTAGTATACATGGAGCCCCTGGGCCCGTCACAATAGGATGTTTTTGCCAGTCCTTACCAGTGAGGCTTATCTCAGCCTCCAACACAGTCAATTCTTGAGAGCCCCCGGTCACTCCAGAAATATGGATTGATTCTGTCCCTTCATGACTCGAGGGCATCAGAGTGCACTGTGCACCAGTATCCACCAGTGCCTTATATTTCAGTGGTTCTGATGTGCCAGGCCATCGAATCCACACAGTCCAATATACTCTATTATCCCTCCCTCCCCCCCCCCAACTGAGGGCAGGGCCCCTCTATTCATTACCTGTGGTAACTAGAACAACTACGCTGGTAATTTGTCTGTTTTGTAATTCCCTCCCCCATGCTCGTAGTACAGGAGTAGCTTGGTCACGCTACTTCCTCATGCCTTCTCCATGGTCATGTAGGTAACGCCACAAGGCAATTGGAGATGTAGTATTCCTTATTCCAGCTGGAAAGCATCTGCCTTTAATAACTGAGATATTTGACTGTGCACACAAGAAGGAGGGTTCATCATCTTTAATTAGTTGGATTCTCATTAGTTTGATCAGATCCTTCATTAGACTCTTGACTATCCTGATCTTCATCAAGCATTCCTGATACTACTACAGGTTTGTCTCGATTAATCAATAGAGACACTAGCTCTTGCATTTCATTCAGCTGGTCCGTTATTTGTGAGATGGCCGAAATGGAAGCATGAGTTCGGGGTAGCTTTTGTTCATAGTTTTGAAGCATAAGAATCAACTCAAAAACTAAGGGTCTTCTCTGTTGGTCCTCATATCTGTCAAACATTGCTGTTAGTGTACTGGCATATCTTTCCAGTGCTGTTCTTGTGAGTTTCTGCCATGTATCAGGCATCATTCTCACTCTGTCAGGATCATGTCTTTGTGTGGATCTTTAGGAACAAAATTAGGGTCATACAACATTACCACCATGGCTATTTCCCTCAAATACTGGGTACCTTTCTCAATTCTATCCCACTTTTTCATCACAGGCTTCAGACTGTTTTTGAAGGGATACCTTTCCTTCATGGCTACTAATGCTTGTTCCCCGAGGGTGGCAGCCCCATCCAAACATCTACTAATCCCTCTGTCAATAGTTGCGCCTCTGGCAATGCATCCTATTTGGCGAGCTTCATTGGCATCTAGAGACAAGCTACTGGCCCCACATTCCTAACAGCAAAGTAACCAGGAAACAAGAATTTCGTTCAGGCACCATGTGAGCTCCTTTTTTGAGCCTTGGATTTCAGTGATCTTCAGAGGTCGACGAGTAGTAATACAGACTTCCTCTTCATCACTCTTCTCTCCATGTCTCCATCAGTGCCCTTTTTTGGTTATATATGAACACAGTTCCCCAACAAGAAATCATAATGTTAATAATAGGCCAATACATCACAAAAAATATAATGGCTTTTAATCCCTTAGACAGCCCCCCCATGATAAGGAGCGGGTTCATAGTTGGTAGCTGGAAGAAGTTATTTATTTATTTATTGCTAATGGTCAAAGTTTCAGGGTGCCCACATTCTCCACCAAGAACTGTCACAGAGTTAACTAGATCCATCTATGCCCGTGACAGAGGGGGAAGTAAGCCCGCGGGCCCCCCAGCCCCCATAAATGGGAAGGGAAAAGGGGTAGGGAGATGGGAGCTGGGCTCAAGGAAGTTAAAAAAAAACAAAACAGAACAGCAACTATCTAAGGAGAAAAACTTAGTTTACTTACTATGATAACAGAATGCAAGATAACACAATATAATAAATCTATTTGAAGTTGAGACTAATAAACCAAATAAAATAGGAGAGAGAATTTTCCAAAATTGAGCAAACCTGAAAGCACACAGCTTGGAAGCACCCCTACGCTTTCTGCCAGGCAGTGAGCAAGAGAAAAAAGGAAGGTCCAGATCCTGTGATGTATCTTCCTCTCGGGAGGTGGTCTGGGATATGCAGTTGTTCTCTTTTGAGAACCAGGTATCCAGAGTATTAACTCATTTATTACCTGTTCTTTACAGCAAATTATGATGTGGAATATCGATATTGAAATCACAAAACCATGACAGTCCTGGAGTCATGAAGGGACAGAATCAATTCATATTTCTGAAGTGACTAGGGGCTCTCAAGAATAGTCTGTTTTGGAGGCTGAAATAAGCCTCACCAGTAAAGACAGGCAAAAGCATTCTACTGTGACTTATCAACAAAATTACTGCTATGTATCCACCCGCTAGCAAGAAAGGGACACAATCTTCTCTGGGTGTTGTGGGCTTTTGAAAAATGCATATTCAAAACTACAGCTTCATTGTCAGCCCCCTTTATCAGGTGATACAAAAGAAGGATGATTTTACACAGGATCCTGAAGAGCAGCAGATTTACGAACAAGTTAAATAGAAGCTAGCCCGAGCCATGACCCCAGGGTCTACTGACAGGATAGAATATAAAGAAAGTCCTCTGCACCGCTACTGAAAAGAAAAATCCGATTTGAAATTTAAAGCAATAGATCAGATCATTACGATAGGAAAAGTAGCTTCACCAATGTCAAAGTTTTACGGGCTGGTTCGGGCCGGTTCTGTGACGAGCAGGGCAGAGGGATCCACAGATCCGCACCTTCACCTGCACTCCCATGGCTGTCTCATTGCTCACTTCAGGTGATCAATCAGAGATTCAAGCCATGACTCAGCAGTTCCCATACACAGCAAAAAGAATAATTGCAAATAAATGAAAATGCTCACTCGTGTCCAGGAAAACTCCAAAGGGAGCAGTCTCCCAGAAAAGATCCCTCCTCAGTACCAGTCAGCCCTTAAATGGAGTCTAGGAAAGGTGAAGCCAGGCTCCCCCCCTTCCAGCAGCACAGACTAATTGTCTTCACCTATGCTCCTGTGGCTAACTCAATGTTTGCCTCAGGTGATCAATTAGATGTTCAGACCATGATTCAGCAATTTTCATACAAGCATACGAGGTAACTAAAATACTGTTAGAAAAGATTACTCCAAAATCTGGGGTTCTGTAAATTGTCTCCTTGGATTGAGTGTCCCACTTTATTGCAAAGGTGGTACAACAATTAAGTGAGCAAAAAAAAAAAAAGGAAAAAGGAAACAGAGGACCCCAAAATAATTAAAAACAGCAGCACTGATCTGAGGTAAAACAAACTAATTTACTAAATACAGTATCGGAATGCAGGATAACGCACTATAATATAATATAATCCGAATTGAAGCTAATAAAGCAAACATAATAAGAGAAAGAATGTCCGAAAGGTAGATAGGCCTCACTACAACGCTGAGGTGAGAAGCGCAGTCCAGTTGAGCAGCGGGGAAATGGGAGCAGCGTCCATGACGATGAGCAGGTGAAAAAACAGCATCAGGCGACCTTGCCAAGAGTTAAATCTCCTCTCCCTGACTGTAAAGCCCCCTGGGGAATGTAGTTCTTCTCTTCTGGGCAGGTACCCAGGACTTGAGCATTAACAGTTAGAGTCCCAGTGCCCCACATGATGTTATGATGTGGAATACCAAAAACCAAAAATCACAAAACCATGATATTCCACCCCTTATTCTACATTACTACATCATGCTTAATACATATACAAACAAACAAAAATTACCAAACATTAAAACACGTGTCGGAACCGGCGGGAGAAAAGATACGACCAAGGGTTTGATCAAGCACTCTCAACTTTAATCAGAAGGCACCATTATTTATTACAGCGTATAATGAGGCTAATACAAACTGCAAAAGGCGAGCTCCTGATAGGTTGGCGCGCAGGTAGCTGATACAACCGCAGCAGCATTCCTACGGTCAGCACCCCCAGTTATGCATCCTGTTATTGCTTCGTGTTGGTTCCTCATAATCCTGCAAGGGCACGCTGTCCTTGATGATGATAGGTCAGCAGGCTCGTGTTTATGCCTAGTTATTTCAGTCTTATCAGTGGGATTGTGTCAACATGACCCTTTTCTGCAAGCCAGCTTTCAGCAATGCTCTCCACACTTCCCCCTTTTTCTTTTAGGGCTAGCAGATTGGCGGAAAAGGCTCTAGATGTAATGCAAGTAATTAAGCTTTGCAGACAGGTAAGACAGCAAGGCACGGATATCATGACCAACAACACAAATCCCAGGAGGACCAACAAATATTTAATTATGTCGCGCACCCAGGGGCCTAAACCAAGACTTTTCAGCCACTGATCTAGCCCCAGACCCTCTTCTTCTCGTAGGCTAGAAGTTAGCCCTTGTAAAACAGATAGTTGCTTATGAATAGATTGCGAGTGATCGGACAAGTTCATACAGCACATACCTTCGAGATCCTCACACCCATGCCCATGCACAAGTAGCAGAAAATCAATTGCGGCACGATTTTGCAAAGTGGCATGGCGGACCGAGTCTACATCTAATAAGAGATTACTAATAGCAAGTGATGTAGCATTAGTTTGCTTAGCGAGCCAGCAGCCCAGTTTGTTAAGGGTAGATAGAGCTTTGGCGCTGGCTACCCCAGGAGCTAATAGAGAAGAAAAGAACCTCTGTTCAAAATTCCAAAAGTCAGCGTTTGAGTCGCATTCTTTAGTGAAGGCATGAGCCATACGCTTGTGCCTTCTAGGCTGACGGTGTTGTAATACCATTGACGTAGTGGGGGCCAACAGTGACAATCGACCTAGGGTACAAGGCCCACCCCTCAATCTGGATGGTACACTAGGCCACGCTCGGTCGCCACAAATCAAGAATATCCCTGGCGGAAGCTGGATGGGTGAGTTTGACGATCTTGATATGTTAGGACTAGTATAGTTGCACCAGGTAGATGCATTTCGATAAGCAGAGAGAGAGGAGTTGATGACCACAGAATGGTTGGCGGGGCTGGCTGTTGCAATACTGCTCCAATTAAAAAAGATACACCAGTCGGCCCGTATAGACCCTAATAATTCTAGCTCCTGAGGCTCCAAATCGGCGGGTGGGAAATACGGTATAAATGAATCCCACCCATCAGCGTACGATCGTGGGTCTGTGCTATTACAGGGGAGGGCTGATGGGGGACAAGGCAAAGATTCTAAGGGTATTCCGACCAAACACGTAGAAAATGGGTTACTTGGAGAAGACATAGCAAGGCACAAAACCTCCTGGCCCGTCTGATTAGCGATTGTTACCCAGACATTCTGCTTAGGCTGCGGAGGCTTACAGAGCGTCCGTGCACTTGTCACTAGCAGGGACGTCAGCACCGTCCTTAGAAACGGATTCATGATTTTTCCGAAGGTCTGGTCGGATCCATCGGGCCGGAACCCAGAGGGAGCTTGTAGGGGTAGACACACATACGTAACCACGTCCCCAGAACAACACTTTAGCCGGGCCTAGCCAGATACCGGATTTTGGGTCTCGGTAGCGCACTCAGACTTCGATAGACCTTTCTGTAACTTTTTTTTTCTTTCTTTCTTTTTTTTCTTCTTCTTCTTTTTTTTTTTTTTTTTTTTTTTTTTGAAAGCAAAGCGTTTAATGTCCTTTTCATGTAGGCTAATAGTGAAAAAACAGTCTTTCAGATCAATAATGAAGAGGTCCCAGTTACGGGGTATCATACTAGGATTCGGGAGACCAGGTTGTAGCGGCCCCATCCCTTCCATTTGATCATTAACTGCTCTGAGATCATGTAACAGTCTGAACTTTCCCAATTTCTTTTTTATGACGAAGATGGGGGTGCTCCATGGGCTGGTAGATGGTCTCAAATGGCCAAGTTTTAGCTGTTCCTGAACTAACTTGTGTGCCTGGATTACGTTTTCCCTTTTCAGGGGCCATTGCTTAACCCAAATCGGAGAGTCCTCTAACCATCTTATTTGGATCGGGAAAACCAAAGCACTGGCCCCTACTAAAAACCCTTCTTGTCATTTGTTAGTCGAAACCCCAGCTGGGAGAGAACGTTTCTTCCTAGCAGACAGGCTACACCAAGTGGGAGTGGTAGGATTGACATCTTCAGTGAGAGGTATAGTCATCGATATTAACAGTCAGTAGGGGTGTCTGTCGAGCAATTATCATGCCTCCCACACCGGTAACTGTGCCTGAGGCTTCGTAATGTGGCCAGTGCTCGGGATAAGCAGATGAACTGATGATGCTAGAGTCGGCGCCTGTGTCTAGTAGCGCCGAGAGAGAGATCTTTTCCTCTTTGTATAGTATGGTAATGTGCTGCTTGGGTCGCTGACCTAGTCCCACTGAAAGCAAGACCAGCTTATCAGAGGAGCCAAAGCCGCCGCTGCCTCTTGGTCGAATCTCTCGAGGGGTGATTCCAACCATTTGCTGCTGGAGGGGAACGATTTGAGCGAAACGTTGACCCTGTTGAACCGTAATTGGAGGCCAAGGCGTGTATGCCATCACATAAACCTCTCCTTGGTAATCTGCATCAATCACACCTGGTATGATAAATAACCCCAACATAGACGCAGAGGATCTTCCCAATATCAGTCCTCCCATAGGTTGGCCTCCAATAACGAGCGGGCCCTTGACCCTGGTGGAGATGCGGGTAGGCCGGTCTGAAGATAACGTGACAGTTACTGCGGCTGCCAGGTCCAGGCCGAGGCTTCCCCGTGTTGCAGGTTGTAGGACTGGTCCTGTAGTTCCGGTTGAACAGAGGTGGTCGCAATTTGTGTCCTTGCGCAGCGGTCCCTTCTCGCGCTGGTCTGGGAGTTTCCCGGACGGCAGGCTTTAGTTGCGTGCGAGCCAGTGTTGCAGGTGTCACAACACACTTTAGGGGTTTTACACTCCCTTCGGACATGACCCATGTTTCCGCACCGGAAACATCTCGGACAACAGGGGCCTTGACCTATTAGAGCGCTAGAGCCGGGACCCTGTAAGGGCGCAAGTGCAGCCAGTACCTGACTCTGACAGGCTTGAGCCTGTGCTTTCATACCTTCGCCTAGCTCTTTCATAGCCTGGACTAAGAAAGCCTGTGGTCCAGAGGGTATATTCGCCATTTTTTCTAAAGCTTCCTCAATGGTCCACCCACTGCTAAGATTATTCAGAATAGATTTAGTGGCAGAATTGCAATTCTGCAGAGCACATTGCTTTAACATGGCGCCCTTCATATAGTCAGGCACCCCCGCATCATCAATAGCTGCAGCTACTCTGTCAATAAATGATCCAAAAGCCTCATCCCTTTTCTGCTGAATGCCCATCTAAGTGGGGATACCCCCAGGCGCCCTAATACGACTCAGGGCAGACCTTGCACAATTCATAGACTCACGTAATTTGTCAGGTCCTAACATCGCCTGAGCCTCGATTCTGAGAAAATTGCCTAAACCCAGGATCTCATCCAGGGTAATCTGGAAAAGAGGATCTCCTGGCTGGCGCTGAACCAGCACACTTCTTTGGGCTGCATCATGCCAATGCGCATTAAATAGCAGTCGTTGATGTTGGGTTAATATCAACCTGGCTATACCCCTAATGTCTGTGGGCAATAATACTTGGGACCCCCAAATGAAATCCAATATCTGTTTCGTTGGCTCCCCTGTTATGCCATACTAACTGTAGCCCTGAGTTGAGACAAAAGCTTCCAATCAAGATTTACAATCGTTGCCTGCATTCCCCCAGCCGCTAATGGCGTATACACTACAGGGAATGCCAAATCTTGCACGGCATTCGCCCCTTCAGCATCCCCCTCCTGCACACACTGGTGCGCCAAATTTGCCCATGCCTCTCTACGCTGTTTTGCAAGAGCTTCAGTCAGCTCACCCTCCGCTCCCGGAATAGGCTCTGCCGACTGTACTGGCTCCCTGAGATCTGGCTGGGAAGGCGGCTCTGCTCCTGTAGGGGAAGCTGAAGGACCGCTGGCATGAGCTCCGCCGGAGCCAGGAGGAAGAATAGTAATAACATTAATGTCTGAGGGAATGGGCGGCGGCCACTCATACCTCTGATTTCGCAGGTGTGCCGACACAATTTCTTGCGCGGCTTTTTTCTCAGCTCGGCTCTGCAGGAGCGCGTTATGTACCAGCTGCCACAATCTACCTAATTTCTTGGCTACCTTATCCTCGTCCAGGGTAGCTTCCCATAGGTAGCCCCCAAACCTCCTCCACTCAGATAATTCGTGAACAGTATGAGGGTTTACAAAAAACCCTTTCTCCTGCCCATATAGCAAGAGCCCAGGGAGCTCCTTTTTTAAATCTATATCTTTTATCCCTCGCTTCTCTAAGAAGCATGTAAAGAGCATATAAGCCTCTTCCCTGTCCATTCTAACCTTTTGCAGTTGCAGCCTTACAGGGTTCGGCAGCCCGTATCGGCTAGGCTCTCCGATAAGGTCACCTAGGGTGCGGCCCTCCTTCCCTGGATAGCAGTGCTTTCGCCGTCCCCGCTGCAGAAAGGACCCGAACCAAGACGCCGCCGACCGTGGTGTTCCGATGATCCTGCCAGCAGTTATCACGTCGGGGTCACCATTTGTCGGAAATGGCGGGAGAAAAGATACGACCAAGGGCTTGATCAAGCATTCTCAACTTTAATCAGAAGGCACCATTATTTATTACAGCGTATAATGAGGCTAATACAAACTGCAAAAGGTGAGCTCCTGATAGGTCGGCGCGCGGGTAGCTGATACAACCACAGCAGCATTCCTACGGTCAGCACCCCCAGTTATGCATCCTGTTATTGCTTCGTGTTGGTTCCTCATAATCCTGCAAGGGCACGCTGTCCTTGATGATGATAGGTCAGCAGGCTCGTGTTTATGCCTAGTTATTTCAGTCTTATCAGTGGGATTGTGTCAACATGACCCTTTTCTGCAAGCCAGCTTTCAGCAATGCTCTTCACACACATGCACACATAAACCTATATAAATACATAAGGAATGACTGACTGCACTCCCCCAACATCAAATTCCTTTGTGATACACATCGAACATCCCTGTTTTTCTGCATCACACACCAAGAGGACCCAGGTCCCTGGGCAAAAACAGTTCCACGAAAAGGTTAGCCTTTCCCAGAAGCGGGAAAGACCCAAACCACTTATCCCAACATGTTCTTTACAAGTACAACCGGGACCCTATCCCCCTTGACATTATGTACAGGACCATCATGATTGATTCATCCTCCAGAAATGACCAACCAGGTGGCTTCTGCCAAATGCTCCTACAACTGCTAAAATGTTCTGCCACCCATTGCTTTCAACATGGTTGTTAGCAACCCATTGTAGCGTTCAGTGCTACCAGAAGCTGGTGCATGATACGGGATATGATAAAGCCACTCAATACCATAATCTTTGGCCCAAGTATTTCAAAGAGAATTTCTGAAATGAGTGCCATTATCTGACTCAATCCTTTCTGGGGTGCCATGTCGCCACAGGACTTGTTTCTCGAGACCCAACACGCTGTTTCAGGCAGTAGCATGGGGTACTGCATATGTTTCAAGCCACCCAGTGGTTGCCTCCACCATAGTAAGCACATAATGCTTACCATTGCGAGATCGTGGCAAGGTGATATAATCAACCTGCCATGCCTCCCCATATTTGTACTTTTGCCATCGCCCTTCCTCCCACAGAGGTTTCATCCTCTTGGCTTGTTTGATGATGGCACATGTTTCACAGTTATGAATAACCTGTGCAATGGCATCCATAGTTAAGTCCACCCCTCAGTCTCTAGCCCATTTGTATGTTGCATCTCTCCCTTGATGACCTGAAGTCTCATGGGCCCACCGAGCTAGGAATAGTTCACCCTTGTCCTGCCAGTCCAGGTCTCTTAGAGCCACCTCAACTCTGGCAGCTCAGTAACCTGATGGTTACTTTGCTGTTCTCCAGTAGCCCGACTCTTGGGCACATGAGCATCTACATGGCGCACCTTCACAACCATATTCTTTGTTCGGGCAGCAATGTCTTTCCACAGTTCAGCAGCCCAAATAGGTTTACCCCTTCTTTGCCAGTTATTTTGCTCCCACTGCTGTAACCACCCCCATAAGGTATTCGCTACCATCCACAAATCACTGTAAAGATAGAGCATTGGCCACCTCTCCCTTTCAGCAACATCTAAGGCCAGTTGGACAGCCTTTACCCCTGCAAATTGGCTTGATTCTCCTTTCCCTTCAGTGGCCTCTGCAACTTGTCGTGTGGGGCTCCACACAGCAGATTTCC
>NW_024884410.1:12500-34482 GCF_019232065.1 Centrocercus urophasianus | reverse complement strand
GGGCATCACAAATTTTTATGCTAATGTTTAAGGGGACATATTTATTTTCAATTTATAGGGGAAAAAAAAAAAAAAGGTTCAATACAGGTTTAATAAACCCTGTTGTAATATAATAATTCCAGGAACCTGGAATCTAAAAATATTGTATTACACATCTTGAATATCAAGCCATTTAAATTGTATACCCATGCATTTTTCCCTTTAAGAAATAAAAAGTATTTATATTATTGCCGCAACATAAAAGACAGGCTAATGACAACTTCCTTATTTACAATAATTACTGAAACCTTAATCACCTGTAGTGTCCAGCATGTTAATATGAACATACAGTAAGTATTAACTGACATATATTTCATTAGAAAAAGACATTTGTTCATTTCACATCACAAATGATGCATGACCTTATATTACTTATCAATCTTCAAATTTTCTTCTCTGTTTTCTTTTTTTCAATTCCCATTTTTTTAGTCAAAGGAAATCACCGAGTGACCTTGAAAACTGCACTGGCATTTTCCTGGCAGAAAAGGAAGATCTCGTTTCTCATTTGCAAAAATGAATAACAATTTGATAATTCTTAAAACTTCTAAAAGGTTAATTATGCTCTCTCCATGAGCACTGAATAAAAACCCACTTTATCTCTGCCCAAATGAAACCCGCAGGGCTTCCATTCCCTCTCACACTGCCTGGAGACCAAATCCTGCAAGCTGTCAATTAACTCCTATCAGCTCATAGATCTGTGCAAGCTACAGATGATTTTCTCATCCAAAAACTATGACAGCTCTCTCATTTGCCAGGGCTGTTGGATGACTTTAAAACATTCACAGCAGGAAAGTGTTATCTGGCTTTGGGCTTGGTGGAGAGAAAAAGAAAGAGTGAGAAAGCGAGAGGCAGAAAGGTCCTGGGTTAGGGAGAGTTCATTTCAAGCTCTAAGATTTCCGTCTGGTTGCAAAACCCCACTTGAACCTGAGCTGTATATTTCAAACAATAATAGAAACTGAACATGATCTTGTACTACAGAGACGTTTCCTTGAGTGGATTCTTTTTTAACATTGCTCCGTAATAACTGCCAGTCACGGAGGAGGTGATGCTGGCATAATAGAACTGGTAAAACAGAAACCACAATATGAAACATTTAGCCTGCTGGCATTATTTTCTGGTTGAGATTCATAATTTACTTTGTAATTTGTAAACAACAGTAATCTGATCAGGAGCAACTGAGAGCCTATGGGAATATTATTTCGTTTAACTTGCAAGATGATTAATGCTATTTCCAAACGAAAGAAGAAGATTAAAAAAATTGCACTGAGCATTTGGAGATCCCTGCTTATTTTATTTCTGCGGTTAAGAGTTTGCTCTTAAGGAGTCAGATGCAATAACCTGCAAAAAAGCTGAAGGGACTGGTACTGCTGGCTCTGTGCATGCTAGAAGCTCAAGTTAAAGTAATTAATTTTATGACTATAATAAATTGATAGTGTTACAGTTCACACTTGCATGGGATTCAGGAATCTGGGTTCAGCTCCTGGCTCTGTTTTGACCTTTGGAAAGCTGTTCATTTTCCCTGTGTGATGTTACTGGGTCAGCAGTAAATATCAATGCCTGCTCTTTCAGCAAGCCAATGTAATGGCACAGGTTCTCAACAGTACTCACTCTGTAACATCACACAGCTTTCAATAGAAAAGAACCAGGAAAACTACAAATCTTCACACAAAAGAAAACAAGATTTATCTGCTTATTACATTTTTCCTTCTATAAATTCAAAGTGCAAGTTCTGTAGATCGGGCACAAATAGACTTTATGTTGTTCCACCCCCAAAAAAGACCATATTAAATTCATTATTTCCTGTTCTAAATAACAGAATTCAGCAGTTGATTGAGAGAAAAAAAGATGAAAAAAAAAAAAATGTTGCCTCTTTCTACAGTATTCTTTCTCCTCTTTTTCTTCAGATTCATGATTTGCCAGAGTTGCTACCAGGAGCTCAGCATGGGGCAGGGTGGGTTTTCTGCAGTAAATATTAGACTTTTGCTCTGAATATAATGGGTAAGTCCCATTGTTTTCAAGAATTTCATGTCAGAGTTACTAACATGGAAAAATGACAGATTCTTTGGAAAACTTTGGAAAAATCACACTAAACTGAGCAGTAGAGAAGTCAAGTAATATTTAAATAAAGATGAATTCAAATTTAACAACACTTAGAATAACTTTTGTGAGCATACTTATACCAACAGAGCAATCTGATTATGTGGTAACTGATTTCTGTGAAGCTAAATGATTCCATTTTAGCTGCACAGCTCATCTTAAAAATTGTTAATATAGCCATCCTGACATTTTTAGCTGTAATGTAATTTGTAATGTGGAGTACTTTTTTATAAAAAAAAAAAACCAAACACACAGACCTCAATAGGGTGCATTAGAACATCTGAGATTTTACTTCCTTTCCATTAAGCAGTAGAGCAAAATAGTTATTGTGGAATTTATGTTGTTTATACAACTATATTCTGCTACTTCTTTAAGAAGATCTAATGAAGTCTGCAAATTCAGTATAATTTAATTACATTTTACATAAACCAAGACGCTTTAATGAAAAGTTTTAAGCATTTTAATTATACTATCAAAATTACCTAACGTAGTAATGCCTGGTAATATGAATGCATGAAATACATTTGAAATATTAATGTATTATCTGATTTTTATTCTTCAGGTTGCTTCTTAGAACTTGAAAATATCATCTTAAGACTACCCAGGGAAAGATCCATCTTTAAATGGTCAGAAAACTGATCGGACTGCACAGTTGAGAGCATGAAGCCAGTGACCTATATATTAGTGCCAAAATATGCATCCAAAAACAGAAGTCTAGACATAAAACCTCTGAGATCTTAGTAAACTATCAGTTTTGGGTTTTTCAATTTATTTTTCTTACTGTTAGTTTATGTATGAGATAATTCCTGTTCTTGAATTTTCACAGGTACCTTTGTGAAGGCCTTGTGTTTTCTTTCTCAGTCCAGTCATTCCTCTTTCTGTCAGGGTTTTTCCACTCACAGCATATTTACTCCAGAATAATTTCTGTATGGTAAGAATTGTTTATTTTTCATTCAACATAATGAGACTTCAGAAGAATCAGTGACATAAAGATTAATTTCATAATTAATGTGGAAAAAAAGGCTTAAAAAAAAAAATGGAAGAATGCGTTAAAAACATCAAATACTCCAATGTGGTTAAGTGCTGCACCGCTTAATCTGCTAGAAGCAGATGGGTCATTGCTGTAGGTGCAGCTAATCAATCAGTGATGTGTCTGGAGATTCATATTCCTCGCTGACTTACATGCATAGCAATTCTCTTGATTGCAGATGGACTAGTGACACCCTGGAGCTCTTGGTGCTCTGCATCTGGGCAGGAAGACAACAGCAGAGTAAATCCACTCCCACACATCTATGGCTGCCAATATCCCTCATGTCTCCCACTCAGTCACCAGAATGTCTTGGTTAAGCTGGCATCACTAGGAGGACAGTCCTCAGTATTAAGTATGGTAGAATTTTTTCAACAAAAAGTCTTTGAAATGGCTCACCTCAGCAAGTGACGTCAGCCTACTGCATTCCCTGTCCTATGAAATCAACATTTTCAGCTGCTTTTACCCTGTAAGGGGCATAATGTGGAAATAAGAACTTATATTCAAATTTTGCCTTAACAGGAGATGAAGCACATCTGCAAGACTCTATACTCGTACGTACCTGCCAGGTGCAAACCAGGGCTTGTATAAGCACATTTCAAATGTTTACTAAGGTTCTGCGCTAAGTGCCAGTGCAAAACTACCCTTTACACTCAGTTCAGAAATGTTGGCACGTATTTAATGTTTTATCTTCAATCTCTACACTAGTTTCTTAATGAAAATTAGGATTAGATGAACCCCCTTCTACATTTCTGTGAATGTTCACATAACAAAACACTGCGAAGTCAATTTTCTGCCAATGGCAAATGAGTTTTCCCCTCATTTTCTGTTTCTTTTTGCTAATTTTTACATCCAAAGTCACTCTGATTCCCAGTTGAATATTATATAATATACCATGTTTCTAATAAATGGCTAGATCTGTGGAATGTGTTAAAGATGTAACCATCTTGGTGTTTGGACTACATTTCTACACAGCTCCCATTATGATCAAGATAAAGATTCCCTCTGATATCGTTGAGGGGTGGATCAGACCAGAACACTTTATTTCTTTAAAGCAATGCTAAGTGCTGTTATTCACTGACATTGTTTCTCAGACACCAGCGATTGTTCACTGACCCAGATGTGAACTTGTATTTTTTTCTGTCTCTGTTTATAGAATCCTTTCTCTGTCATGCTTATCTACTCCAGTTACAAGACCTGTTTGACTTGCTGAGAAATTGTAATGGACAAAATTAGAAAGCCTACAAAAAAGTGTTTATAGCTAAGTCTGTCAAAACTAGTATTAAAAAAGGAAAACAAATCACAAAAATAATGCTCACATAGATCAGAGTCCTCTCCATTTTGCTGTTCCTCCTCCTCCTCTGCTATTACTCAGTTATAGGAAAGGAAATCAGTACTTGGAAGGGGAGTAAAAAATAAACTCACTTACTGATCCCTAGACATTGGAACAAAGAAGTATTCTCACCAGCCCAGTATTTCTACTTGACAATGCAAGGTGATAAGTTTCACAAAATTGAGGGTCTTTTGCAAATATCTGCTTATACTTGTGAAAAAATTCACTCTTACAGGACCCAGAGTCTCTATCTCTAGCAGAGGTATCCAACAAGGTTTTATTTTGTTTGGTTTTGTGCTGTTGTTGTTGTTTGTGGATGTTTGTTTATTTGGTGGTTCCTCTCCTCTCCTCCCTTCCCTTCCCTCCCAAGGTTGGTCTTTTCCAGCCTTGGTAATTCTATGACTCTCTATTTTGAAATTATCTAAGAGCTTTCTAACTAAATGACAATTACAAAAGAAACACAAAGCTCACTATCAAATAATTTTCAGACTAAACTTGGCACAAGAAGTACATATTAACATGACAAAGATTATAGGCAAATTAAATACTTACTCTACTCCAGAACAGAGAAAATGTTATCAACTTCAAGTCCAGCTTTGTTTTCAAAAGGCTATAAAACCAATTATCATTGTGGTCAAAAGCAGAGATTTGTTTTGAATTTGAGTGTTTTCTTCTACTGCTGTTCCATGACATAAGGGACTCAGAAAGCATAAACAGTCTGACAGATTTTCTGAATCCTTAATTAATCCTTTTCAGGTAACTGCGTGAGTTAAATAAGCAAAGAGCTTCACAACAAAAATGTGTGTGATCATTTGAGACCTAGGGATTGTGTCAATTGTTATTTAAGCCAGGTCACTCTACCTGCTCCTATCATGCTTCTTGAAATGTACTGAGGAACTGTTGGCTGTATAAAATTACTTGACTTAACCAAAATGTATTTACTGGAGAGAGATGCTTTAAAACATGGCTGAGCAAATAATTGAACTAGCACACTGAAGTAACCTTCAGTACAACAAAAACCTGAGTATAGGTGAAGATAAAGACATCACACTCTCTCAAAATGGATATGCCATTGCTTTTTTGCAAATGTCAAATCACACGTTTTAGTAGCTTATCTGTGTGACCGACTTGGAAATATAAAAATTGCAAAATGCAAAAGTAAGTCTGGACACTGTAGTAATGCTTTCATTGAAACAGAAACTTACATATACTGGCATTTAAATTTGGAAATATCAAAATAAAAGATTTCAAGAAAGTATTTGAAGAGCAAATGTTTCCCCCAAAACAATATTTTTTTGTCCTGAAGTACAGCAGAATGACGACTTCTCAACCAGAGTGTTGGTAGATTTTTCACTGAAGTACTCAATGTCTGACCAGTTGTTACCTCTGCAGTTGGCTTACTGATGGCAGTAGAAAAAAATCCAACTGATTTGACCTTCTTTTGTGCTGAACTGATTGTAGTTTTTGTGATGCTTGAACAGTCCTGCTGCCAGGCAAGTACAGGAATATACAGCTCACACTACTGATCAGAATGTGGGGGAGAAGGGCACCTTAGACACCTGTGCTTAGTAAAGTCTACTGTAGAGACAGCTCAGTTTCAGTTCACATTACAGCTGTAGTGGTATTTCTCTTTTTTCTTTCAAAGCATCTGAATACACTGGAATTTTATTTCCCTTGTACACCTGTATAGCATTCTGTTGTTGAAAACTTAGTCACTGACTGCAGAATGTTCTTTTTCCCTCTGCTGAGGGATTGATTTTAATGCAAAACATCCCCCCCATGCCCATAAGATATGTATTAATACACTTGTAGGCAGCTATAACATGAAATGCAAATTTTAATATGACACAGATCTGTCTGGAAAATGTTTTTAGTCAGAAAATGTAACTATACATTTCCATAGCATTTTTCTTGCACAGAAGCTGTTCCATATATAAAAGTTTAAAGAATAGTCAGGTATATATTATTTTAGACTAAAGCAATAATAAATGCAATAGAGATTCAGTGCGGCCTCTTGGAAATTGTTGCTACCTAGTCAAGGAAAATGTCACATAACATGCAGTTGAACATAGGTTGCATTCTATGCTGCACAGAAAATTAATTGCAATCTTCTGTGCATTTACAATAACATTTGCTGGCAAAAACATTAATGATTGCCTTTACTCACTACTGTGCAAATAATATGTTTGCAACATCTGGGAGCAATGCATATCTCATTAAATTACTGTGCTGTAAGAAATACATTTTAAAACAAATCTCAACTTTTACTTCTTAGCAGCTCTGAGGGAGCATTGGCAGTCATATTGTTTCTTCACAGACACTGGATGATTGAATGAATGAAACACAGAGAGGCTTTGCAGCTGTGAAAGATAGGCTATTGAATTTAAATGATCCAGCACAATCACTAGAATTCCTGAAAATGTCCACAAGCCATTGCACACATATTTTCAGACTATCCCTTGAATACAGGAAGATTGGCAATGAAGAAAGAATTGGACATGAAAAGAGTGCCAGACAGCCTCTGTGACAATAGCAGACCTAATTCTGAAGTTTCTAACTCCTTTTAATTCTACTTGGTGGTTTGGGCTTCAAGTAAATGGCATGTACTTAGGAAGGCAAACCATTGTTGCATTCATGACCTTACAGTAAACATCCTTCATAACCATGCTTGACTGATTGGCATGCAGATTTGTTTCATAAACAAAAAGTAGTGTTTTCACTCTAAACAATCCATTGTGAGCAATTTGTCACTGCAAACAGCTTCTGGCAGCTGACCAATTCCTTTCAGAGAACTCTTCTTTAAACCAACTGGCCATTAAAATCTTTCCTCCCAGCAACAATGCTGATTCAATGACAATGAATTGTATTGCTTGTATTACTGCTCTAGTTGGATGAGATGGTATGGCACTTGTATGTCCTAAATAAAATCGGTAACACTAACTTATCAGTTAATTGTCTTTCTCCTCATCTAAATAATTCTGGATAATTGTTATTTTTCTCTCCTTCAAAAGCAATACCTGAACCTACAGTGCTTTCTAAGGCCAGGGGAAATTGACTAGAGCTATTGATTAGGCTTTACATATGCATTCTTCAGGTTTTAGGCCATTATTCTTCATGCCTTCTGTGGAAAAAACAAACAAAAGAAGAAAAAGAAAAAACAGCTAAGTCCACTGTAGGAAAGAATAATTAAGATTTAAACTCACTGCAAAAAACAGAGAAACAAAATGAAATCATCTTGATAAATTAAGAATGGATGTTTGAAAACATGTAGAGTTTAATAGGGCTTGCTCTATTCAGAACTGAGCAATGTGACATTTCTCTTTCTCCTTTTCAATCACCAGAATGTTTTTCTTCCTGAATCTAAATTTCTTTTAATAGCTATTGTGTATGTTGAGTTAAATCATTTCACACTGGCTATATGCATCATCAACTTCAAAAGAAGAGAATGTTAAGTTTAAAGTATTGAATTGGGAGCTAGAGGAACAGAAATTCAACTGATGTTGTCACAGTGATCAATTTCTGTTCAGCTTCTTCAATTCTCTGTGATCTGAAAGAATCCACTTCTACAACCTGGGACTCCATTTCGTCTTCTGAAAAGTCTGTTTAGCCTCCCAGGTGCTGTCTGATGCTAACCACATTTGTGTCTATGAGGAAATTGATTTTCACCACAGCTGATAATATTTCTTGTCAATACTGATGTACTAGTTTCATTTTCCATTATTTCTAGATGTTTTATTTTTGCTTAAATAGCATAACTTCTCAAATATATTCAAGCAGTACTATTTATCAGTTTATGTGTAAGCTCCAGAGCCTTTTTGAGTCTCAGTAAAAAGATCTAAAAATGTTCACTATTGGAATCAACAACAGTCTTTTTTTTTTTTTTTTTACATAAGGGACTTAAACAGCTTCAATTTTGGGTAGTCCTGACCTGATTTCTCCCATCATTCTTGTCTGATGGAAATTAGACTGATCAGGGACACTGTGAGTTCCCCTGAATATGTACACAGGTACATGAAACAGGTTTCTTTCTATTTCAATCTTCTATCTGAATCAAGAGCACAAACTTCAGAACTAGTGGATGACAGGAGAGAGGATGTGTTTACTCGATAAAGCGTTAAAAGGAAAGCAATTAGAATATTATTTTGCTAATGGATGACCCCATTGTTCCTAAATGACCTCTTCCATCTTTTGATGTCTCAAAATTCCTCCAAGAGTGTGAACAAGCGCTTCAGAAAAGCTACTTTCCTTCTGCCTTTGGCACCGACAGCTCATACTGCTTGAAAATCCATTTATTAATGAGGAAGAGTTTTGCATAAGTAGTCCACACATTGTGTAAAAACTAAGGTGAGTACTCTCATAAATAAATAATTGTATGAACTGGTCTTTGCAGAGACTGCATACAATATGGATCATTATACTTCAGCTTGGCCCAGTAGCTAGGCTGACCTTTTCTAACCTCTATGGACCTTATATACTAATTCATAATGTACTACTAAGCATGGCCTGAAGTACTCAGAAAAGTAAATAACACACAAAAAATGCATATATATAAATTGTTGAATGCAAAAATCTCAGAAAATTGATCTGCCACAACATTCATTTCTTTTCCACTCCATAGGACATAAAGTTGTACTAATAGTGCTATCTAGCAACATTCTTATTAATGCAAACAAAAATTTGATGTCCTGAATCACTGCCTGTTATTTAAAAAGCAATTGGAATCAGTTTGAAGGCACCATCTCTGTTATCAATGCCTACATACTGGAGCTAGTCTGAGGAGTAAGTTGCAGACAGAGCTGCTTTCTCAATATCAGTTGACATGTCTGGAGAACATGTACATGTTGATAAACTGACTTGTGCACAGGACCAGGCTGGGATGGAATTAACCTTCATAGCAACCTCTGTATTGCTGTCTTTTGGGTTTGTGACCAACAGTGCCGATACCACAGCTGTGTTTTGGCTGTTGCTGTGTAGGGACAATGCAAAACCTTCATGATCTGCACCACCAGCAAGTAGGTTAGGACTAGGCAAGAGCTAATCTCAGCAGATCAGAGCAACATTACAGACTGCATAACAACATGCTCAGCAATGAAACTAAAAGTGATGTCTCAAAAAAAAAAAACCCAAACAATTCCATAGAGACTATCTGGACATTGGTCTGTGAGTGAGAGGTAGTCCTTCCCTTCCTTCTCCATGTGCCTGTATGCCCTTTCAGCTTCTTTTCCTGCAATCGATAATCCAGAATACATAGTGTCCCCACCATATGTCCAAATCCAACTTGGATGCAACAGAAATCACTAGGCAAGGGATAGGGCTACAAGGAGTGGGCACACGTCCTCACTGAGTGAAGTCAGATCGTTGATTGATAGCATCATCCTGGTGGGTCTGGTTCCTCTTGCATATCTGCCACAGAGCATTTTCTGGCTTCATGCAGAGTTCTTCTAAAGGCTTTGGACAGGCTGCTATTGAATCAGATCAGAATGGGATGGTGGAGACAGTAGGAGAACCGCCAAGTGAGGCCATAAAGCGCTTGATTTGTGCTACTGTAGATCTGCTTCTGCACAGGTCTGAGGTACACTGGCACTCTGCTCCACAGCTTATCACAGCAAATTTTGGTCATCATCAGTCTTACCTAGTTCTGAACCAGCAGCCTTCTCTTGTGGAGATACATATATCTCTCATCGTCTGTCCTGTCTGTATTTTGTGACACCAGAAATCAGCCTTTTGACTTTGTTTGTGTACTTTTAAAGAGACAAATGCTACTATGCATGAAGGTTAAAATGCCTGAAATAATTAAGGTTACTATAATTTCCAGGCTTTTCTTGTATTAAAAGAGAACGTCAGTCAATTAGTCTTTGGAGTACTAATGGGCGGAGATAAGGTCAAGCATAATAGTAATTGTGGCATATATTTTCTCTCAAGTCTCTCTTGTTGTCTCACATGTTAATCCTTAAAATGACATAGGAAAAAAATTATGACTGTCTCACTGCAGAATGTTGCTACAGTAATGACCATAAAATGAGAAAATATAAGAAATTCTGGTCTAACAGTGTATTTCACTTCCTAGATGCTCAACTAGCATATTATTCTATATCTGTAATAGATGTTATTTAGGATATGACTCAAGACAAATAATTGGGCAGCCGTTCAATGCCCTGGCATTTAGATACTAAGCTTTTAAACATGAGCTAACATGAAGTTCAGATTTGCAAAGTTATTACTGTATTTCAGTTGAGCAGAACTCTCCCTTGTCTGCCCCAGTTCAGTGCATTCATCTGAGGTCAGACTTACTCTGCAAGGTAAGTACACTGTTATGTCTGCCTTCGTGGGAATTATTTTTTTGTTTGTTTTTAAAGCATGCTTTTATATTAGATTTGTGAATATCATTCAAATTACATGTGCATTTGTTCTTGCTCCACACATTATCTCCCACATCACTTGCTGCAGTTCTTTTTAGCTCAGTCTCATTTCCCTCTACTGATTTGGACTGTAGCTACATTTGCCTTGTAACCACGCTCAACTGGCTTGCAATACCACATACTTTGTAAACTATAGGATGGCCATATCAGAAATCATTTGTCACATGACAGATGCATTATTATTTTCATTTTCTCTTGGGATATGGATCCCTGACTTCGCTAGAAATGTAAATTAAATACAACTAATATTATTGCACTTACCTTTCATTTTACAGACTTGATAACTGATACATTGGTGTAACTCTACCACAAATATTATATTTTTCCTTATGTCTATAATCCTTTCTAGCAATTCCACATGATATCTGTAATAGGACTGCCAATCAAAAAGGAGCCAGGGAAAAACACTATCTCTAAGTACAAGATGGCTTTGGAACACTTTCAACAGAGATAATTCTCATACCTGCAAAGCTACCAAAACTACTGGCAACTGGGTTCACCAGAAAGCCAGTTTCCAACACTAAAAACATGTTAACTGCAGTCTGATAACTAGGTTCTGGAAAATATAGAAGAGCTACAAATTCTCAATTCAAGTAGTACTAAGTTATGAATGGTCTTGTTTAAATTTCAGTTGCAATCTCTATATGTAATGTATAACATGTATATAACATTATACTTAAGTAGCCTCAAAATAATTTTCACTGAAGTCAATCCAATATACTTCATGCCCTTATCAATTGAGAACATTTGATCACAGAACACTTGCACATGTATTTCACCAGTATGAATAAATTTAAAAACATTTACATTGGTGATGCTTATGTACTGCTTCTTAATTCTAATATATGCCTAAAATTAAGGAAGAACTAAGCATGGACATGGATACGTGTGTGCAAATGCATATCATGTGTATATATATATGCATAATATATATATGCATACATATACGTATAATCTTGTAACATCACTAAGATGTTAGGCTAGTAAAATCACTAGATTACTCGAGCAGATTGGAAAAGATAATCAGAGATAAATGAAAAGTACTCACCAGTGCCATAGGTTCACAAAAAACTCCACAAGGAGCAACCTCCAGAGAGAGATCCTTCCTCACTGGCCCTTAAATGGGGTCTTGGAGAGGTGCAGCCAGGCTCCACCCCTTCTGATCACACAGATGAATTGCCTTCACCTGTGTTCCTGTAGCTGACTCAGAGCTCACCTCAGGTGATCAATCAGAGGTTCAGGCCATGATTCAACAGTTCCAATACAATCTATATGCACAAATACAAATAATTTACTTGTGCATATATCCAAAAAGACAAGTTACATGCAGCAAAAGATTCCCAGGAAGACACTGCAAGAATCAGTGTCACTTCTTAACAGTGTGGTAAGTGTAGTAATGCAGAACTAACATAGCATTACTTCTTATGGCACCGATTATTCTAATGTAACTTCCTCATTAATTCAGTATTCACTTATTGTTCTTTTCTTTAGGAGTAGGAGCTCCATTAATTTGTGTATGATACGGAGCTCTCACTCTTATCTATTTACTCTGCCAATGTTAATTCAAGGACAGAAAATGTATGTTTTTACTCAGATTTTTGTGATGGCCATTGAAGGTGATATTCTACCTGCAAATTTAGGAGAATAGAGAACATACTAAAAACACAAATGCTTTCAATTAGAATGCACTACAGAATGCCAATGAGCTGGCATTTAGTAAAAAAAAAACCTGGTTATCGATTTGCATTATGTCTCCAAATGTTTTGAGTCTTCTAACTTCTTTCAGTAGGATCAGACTTTGGGGCTAATCTCCCCCATGTGAACAGTGCCAGAAGATAGTCTTCACTGCTGGAGAAAGAGAAATTAAGTAAAAGCAGAGATGGCATTAATCATAAACAACTTTATCAGACAAAGGCCATTAGGTAAGTCTATGTACAAATTTGACACTTTTTTTCTTGCCCTTGATAGTCCTGTGGAAAGGTTTAAATGTACAAGATATGACTAAAAATATCAAAAACTCATCACTGAATATTTGTTAATCTTGTTCTCTTAAAATTGTAGAACAAATGGAAATAAATTACTGTCTTTCAAAAAATTATCATCGATCTTAATCAAGTTTTTTCCTGCAGCTGAATAGTCAATGACCTTCTTACTTACATAACAAATGTACTTGCAACGTCACACTCACAGTGTATCTTCAGTCCCACTAGCTTGCTGGGAGCATCCCCAGTGAGGGAATTCAGCTGCGTGGAAGGGACAACCAGGGGATCAGGCCCAGCCAGCATGGGTTCATGAAATGCATGTCCTACTTGGCCTACATGATCTCCTATGATATTCTGTGATCTGCCTGGTGGATGAGAGAAAGGCTGTTGATGTAGTTTACCTAGATTCAGCAAACTCTTTGTCACTGTCTCTTACAGTATTCTCTGGGAGAAGCTGGCAGCCCATGGCTTGGACAAGTAAACTCTTTGCTGGATAAAGAACTGGCTGGAAGACCAGGCCCAGAGAGTGATGGTAGAGTTAAATTCAACTGGTGATTGGTCATGAGTGGTGTTCCCCAGGGATCAGTGCTGGGGCCTGTCCTGTCCCATATTTTTATTGATGATCTGGATGAAGGCATTGAGGCACCCTCAACAAGTTTGCAGATGACACCCAGCTGGGAGGAAGTGTTGATTAGTCTGGATGTAGGAAGGTCCTTCAGAGGGACCTGGACAAGCTGTATCACTGGGCTGAGGCCGGTGAGATGAAGTTCAACAAGACTAAGTGCTGGGTCCTGTACTTTGGTCACAAGAACCCCAGACAACACTACAGGCTTGGGACAGAGAAGCTGGAATACCATGTAGAGGAAAAGGACGTGGGTGTGCTGGTTGGTCTCGGCTAAACATGAGCCAGTAGTTTGCCCAGGAAGCCAAAAAGACCAATGGCATTCTGGCTTGTATAAGAAATAGTGTTGCCAGCAAGATCAGGGAGGTGATCATCCCTCTGTTCTCAGCTCTAGTGAGGCTGCACCTCAAGAACTGGTGTTCAGTTTTGGTCCCCTCACTGCGAGAAAGACATTGAGGCCCTGGAGTATGTTCAGAGAAGGGCAACAGATCTGGTGTGGGGTCTTGAGCATTAGTCATATGAGATGAGGCTGAGGGAAACAAGATTGCTCAGTCTGGAGAAGCAGAGGCTCGAGAGTGGTAATATTGCTCTGCAGTAACTTGAAGGGAGGTTCTGTCAAGGTGGGAGTTGGATCTTCTCCAGTGTAACTTCTGATACACGTAGAGGGAATGGCTTCAAATTGTACCAGGAAAGGTTCAGGTTGGATATTAGGAAAAAATTATTCTCCAAAAGCATGGTCAGGTGCTAGAATGGGCTGCCCAAGGAGGTAGTTGAATTATTGTCCCTGGAGGTATTCAAGAAATGTGTAGAGGTGGTACTAAGACACCCCAGGTGGTTTAGTGGGCAACATTGGTGGTAAAGGACAGTTGGACTAGACTATCTCGGAGGTCTTTTCTAACCTTAATGATTCTATGATTCTATAATTCTATTTAAATCCCCCCATTTTCTGAGACTTAGGCAACTTTCCAGCAGTACTAATGTATGCTGGTCTGTTTCTGAGAGAGCTGCTTCTCCTGGAGACTTCAGAGTATTGCTCCCTGGTTGGCAGCTGACCTGTGCACATGGCTTTGTTCCCTCAATGGGAAAGGTACTTTAGAACGACATGGCATCTTCCTATGGTGCAATGTTCCAATTTGAAAGCTGTATTTTTTTTTTTCTGGTTTGTTTACTACTACACCACCTCATTTGACATGAGTATTTCAGCACATGCTTTTCATATTGTAACATCCTCAGCAGTAGCTGTGCTGCAGGGAACTGGCATACAAGCCAGTTTTGCCCTAGCTCTCATTTTTTGCAGAGGTGCTGGGGCAAAGATTAAGTTGCTGTTAATTATCTCCTTATGGTTTTAAATCCCATGCTGGATGGAGTTTTGGGCTGTCCTTGCCAGCCAAAGTTCAGCAGAATCAAATTAGACATCACAGGTTTAATACACAGCTTTTTGTAGAGGGAATGCTTCCATTTTTTTTTTAATTTTTTTTTTCCTTTCCCCCATTAGCATCACAATGTCATTGAAATCAACACCTCTTGATGCTGCATTTTGGCATAGCACGGTGGAAGATGAAGCTGGGGTGAAGGAACAGCTCTTTCTATGAGGCACCGGTGGGCAGAGTTGTCATAGCACAGCTCCTGAGTCCTGACACAAGAACAAAGCCGAGGCTGCTCTGAGATGAAAGGCTGGCATTGTGGCAGATCTATAGATCGTAACCATGAAAATTCCTCTGTTCTTTCGTCTTCTGTCTTTTCCGTTTAACAGCTGTTGGTTTTACTGCCTACTTTTTTCCTGCCTTTTAGGGAAAAAAAAAAAAAAAGAAAGAAACAAAAGAAAAAAAAACATTTTGAGTGTTGCTGAGTGTTCTGTTGGCTCACGAGTGGAAGTCAACCAGCACCATGCAGTATCCAGCCATTAGCAATTGCATGCTCAGAGGTGGGGAACAAAAACCACCTTTATTGCATTTTTCTCAAAATTGCAGCCAGAGAAATAGTAACACTTTACCCTCACTGTGGGATCTGGAAAAAGTTTCAAAGCCAATAATAACTGCTGTCACATAGCCCGAAGACAAACCTTTGTAGGAAACTGCCAAATGATGTTTTATGTGTTTGATGTCCCCCTATTCCTTTTATGTCTGATCAGTATCTCCATTCTCCTGGCTTTTCCTGTTTTAGTCGTCGCTGAACCACCCCTGCAACTTTTCCTTATGCAATTCTACACATAGCTTCAGATACAAGAAATGAAAAATCTTTTGTGGTATTTCACTCTTTTACTTTACCCCACTGCTGCATGATTATCCCAGGAAATGGTTAATGGTGCTAAGTGTTTTTATATACTACAGCAAACCCCAGGATTTGACTGTTGCTTTTGTAAGGTAGCCTATGTGATTTTATGCTTTTTAGGGGAACAAGGCTATTTTAATCATATGGCCATGAACTGAGCTCTAACAAAACAACACATAGTACAGTAAAATCTTAGATCTAGAGGGGTATTTTTGTGTTTATATATATATATATATTTTTTTTTTTTTTTTTGTGTGTGTGTGTGTGGGGGGGGGGGTTTGACACAGTTATTTTGCATAATCTCAAAATAATGCTTACAAAGCATAAGTAGGACAAATCTAAGCAGCTTCTAGTCTTTATCATCTTGTGGTTTTGTGGTTGTTGTTTTTTACTATGCCCTTAGATCAACTGAGCTTCTCTTTACAGATAGAGATCTGTGAATTATCTCTGCGTCTCCCTCTGCTTGGGATGTAAACCAGCCCAGGGCTCTTGGTAGAGCTTTGCTGCCAAGGTAGGCTATCAGATTAGGCTGATGGGTAAGGTTGATGCTCACTCAAGCCTGTGCAAACAGGAACTTGCAGACTGGCTAGTTAGGCTTACAAATGCCAATTTTCCATGTGCCTGCATGTATGTACATACATGATGTCACAGGTTCTGCATGTTCCTTTAATTTTACACAGAAAGGCTTTGAGAAGCCAGTACAATTGTTTTACAAAGTAAAAAAGCTGAGCTTTTTCACTTGTTAACTGAAATCCTCATCAGAAGCCAAGAAAAGTCTCTGTGGAGAGAGATGAAGAGTTTCTAGACAGGAAAAGTTTGTTCTCCTTGCAGAGATCATCTTAAGATTGCCATCAGAATACACCCATGCATCATGACTGCATATCAATGAATACTAGTGGAAAACTGTTACAGAGATTCAAAAGAAACCAAAATCATCTCACACAGTGCTGGAGCTTTTATTAAATGTCATGTCTGTTGCTTATAACACCTGAGTTTCTGCAAATTTCCAACCAGTTCATTCTTTCTAACCACTGACAAAACCTATCCTATTGCTCTGCATTCACGTGTAAGGAATTCCTTGAAATAGCAGAGACTTATGTTACTGGAGGCATCTTTGATACCCCTTGCCCTTCGCATGCAATTAATTGTCTCTTTGTAATTTTATATGAAAGATTTGACAAAGCAAAGTGCTTTGGGGGCTGGTCACATGCATAAGGGACTGTAAATGGGTCTCTGCCGCTTTCCTTTTTGATGGGGGACTGTACGGTGGCCCAGCTTTTATATTTCTGTTGCTTTCTGGATAAGAACATCATTCGTTAAACTCGAGCTGAGTGCTTTGACCATTTTAAAGAGTCAGAAATACAGTGCATATGTAAGCATATGTGTTCAGTAGAAAATGATGACATTTGTATGTGGGGAATTACTCAACCCTCCAGAAGAAATTGAATCCACCAAGACTGATTCACTCTAGGCTATGGCAACTGATGAGCAGGTTAGGCAAGACTACTACATGCAAGGTTTTTCAGCAGGACTGCACATCTGACCTTTGCAATTCAAGCACCAGTGATATCATTTTGTTTTGTTATACAGCTCTGGCTGTATAATTTTTTTTACTACTACTCTTTGTTTTTATTATTAGTCTGTGGTTAACCCCAGAACTCCAGAGGAACTGTTTCTTGCTGTATTACACATGCTGATTTTGTTTATCATGCACATTTTTTCCTTTTGTGTCACTCAAAAATAAAGCACAGTGAATCTGTTGCAAGTAGCCACAGTAAAGAAACAGCCTGCGGCTCCACAGAGTTGTTTTTTCACAGGGCAAACAAGGCAAAAGTAGATTGCAGAGCTTTTTCTTTTGCATGTTTTCAGAAGCAATTTTGAAGCCTGGACCGCAGTCTCTCTTGAGGATGCTTGTTTGCTAGGTCGGTTGATTGGTTTTTGGCTTCCTTCTTTGCAGCTCTTTCCATCTGTTCATCTCTTTTCCTTACCATGTTTCTCTGTATATCTGTGTAGGAATCATAATCTCTGCTCATTTTCTTGATTGTTCCTTTCACAACTGGACATCTGGATAATGGTAGTTTTTGGTTACCATTCAAATGGCTGAATTGATAATGAGCTGGAACTTGAGGGAAGTTATGTAGAAGTCCTACAGACAGTCCCCTGAATTAGGTAAATATTTATTAGATCTCTGTTAAACTATTTTCGATCTTTTACACAGCTTCTAAAATTTGCAAGCCAAAACTGCATCATTTTGTTAAATTTGTGGCAACTTACCTTTCCAAGATTTCAACCCAAGAACACCAACAATAGAAAAATTACCATACTGCTGTTCTTGAGAACAGGTCCTCACCTGCAATAAACTTATCTATGTAGAAACAATTTTGTGCAAAAGCACACTTTCAGCATCCCTTACATGCCTGCAGACACACCTGCTAAATCATTCATCTAACCAGCCAATAACATCAATTAAATCTTGATTTACATTCACGTTTTATTTAAAACACAAAAAAATTATAGCAAATGCACGTGCAGGGATAAGAAGATAGTTATTATATAAAGCATACCTATGCTGAATACAATTAATTACCTTATAGTGGTTGTTGTTGGGAAATGACTAACATGACTACATTAGGGATTGCTTTCTTCTTCCAGCATCAGCATATATGGATACCTGTATGCAGCTTTATGGAACGCAGTAGAAAATATTCATATGTATGATGGACATACTTCTTCAAACAGCCGAGAAAACTTGCTTCTGCATCAGTGTTATGGGATATTACAGTAGTTTTAGGAAGGTAACATACTCCCTAGATAAACTATATCAGACATCAGCATAAAAAGATCTTTATTGAGAAAGAAAGGATGAAGAAAGAAAACTAAAAAACTGATGGGAAACTGCAGAAGGCCCCAAAGTTAAAAGCAGTAAGAAAGCAGCTAAAGAAAACAGAAGAGAAATGAAAAGATTTATGAGAAAGAATGGAGACATTGTCTGATCAAATGAGACTTAGATCCATTTATTAAGCAAAAGAGCAAATATGGATCATAAGCAAAATTATAGCACGTACTCTCTGGATAATGTGATTTTCTCAAAAGTTACAAGAAAATTGTTGAAGGAAATAAAAAAAATACCTTTCCAGTCAATGACTGCTAAAACTCACCGGAAGGAATTATTCTGATGTCTCTTTATATGTCTTTATTTCCCTGTTATGTGGAAAGGGAGAAAAAGCACAAATGTGGATCCTTATGTTGAATAGTATCTTTCATGGACTTAGGACACATGCCTATCACTGAAAACAATAGAAAAGGAAATCATGCCACTCACTTGAAACTGTAAAAGCAAAGCTTCACTGCACATTGTTGGATATGTTTTCAATTTCACTACTGTCAATGAGCCAATTGAGGGAGATTTGAAGATGGCAGATACATTCAGTTAACAACTGTGTGACTCAAACAGTTTTGCAAATACCAATGGGGAGCAGAAATTCAGTTTTGGATATTTCTCTGTAAGAAAACTAAACAAAACAATGCAACAAATTCCAAAAAATATGAAAAATATAAAGAGTGTTTTTTTGTATACCTGCTGGTCATGAGGGATACCCTCTCACAGCTTTCTAAGGTTTCCTCTTCTGTTTAATATCTTACCATCCTCTGTTCTCAAGAACATTTGTGTTAATTGCACTGCATTGTGCAAGAACTGGGCCATCTCACTCCAGTGGACTTTCTAGTATTTTTTTCTAGCTGCTTTCTAGCTTACTTTCTAGCTGCTGAAGCCTTTATTATGTTTCATTCTACTATCTGGGGAAAACAACAATACATGGAAATTCACTTTAAAAAACTGTACCTGCCTGTTATTTTGGACAAAAACAAATAAAGTTAATTGTAACATTCCTTGATGTATTAATATAGCATTATTTAAATTTTTCATCACTCTTTATGATAAAGTGATTGATTACCACAAATCCTACAGGAGATGCTGGGACACAATGCAAACTCTACAGTTTCTTCCAGGCTCACATGGCACTTTTTCTTCTTCTTCAGGTTCTCTGTCCTGAAATGCAGTGCCTCCTCTTCTACAACAAGGAAGGTGAATACAAATTTTTGAGGTAAGCGAGGTATCCTCTACACATTAAAATTCAACTTTTTCTACTTTAGCTACTTCTTCTCTGAGAGGGTCAGGCACTGATAGGGCAGTGGTCAGGCTGTCTGTGGAGCTGGTGGAGTCGCTGTACCCAGAGGTACTCAAGAAATGTTTAAATGTTGTACTTAGGGTCATGGATTAGTGGTAAATATTGATGATGGTGGTGGTGGATGGTCAGAATGGATGATCTTAGAGGTCTTTTTCAACCTTGGTGATTCTATGATTCTACAGCTCTACAATTCTTTTCTTCTATTTGTCATCATTTGTCCCATGCTGATAGAAGAGTGTGGCCTTGCAGATTGTGGAACCAGCTTTGTTGGAGGGCCAGTCGCATTTGGCATGCATGTAGAAGAAAGCAGACACAAACAGGCGAAGGAAAGAACTTCTGAACCTTGTTTCAGAAAGAAAACGTGCAAAGTAATTACAAGCTGTCGTACAGACAGTTTAACCTGTCTTTTTGTTTCACTGAAGAACAGATGAGATGATGCCAAACCATGAAAGAAATGTTCTGACACACTTCCTGACAAGAGAGGTCAGAGTGTTTTGCACAGATGCATGCACCAGGCAGCTCATTTCTATTTCAGTCTGCATGGTGTTGATGGCAGTTTGGTCACTGACAACACACATGAGAGATGGCGGAGGCAGATCAGTGTGAGCTTGTGGTGTTTATTAGAGTGCTTCCTGAGGAGTGCTCTTAGAAGCTGAAGTTTATTCTGAGGTTTCTGCTGTAGTGAATCTCTTTGAATAACAACAGCAAGAACCTGTTAAAGTTGATCTTGTTGCCAGTTTATGGAGATTGAGAGGCTGTTGGAAAGACATCGTGGGAGATCTATGGATTGCTAAAGTGGAGATTTTAGGCGTGTTTGTGGAGTCATATTCGAGCGATTTTGCATGGTAGTTGTTCTACAGGTTGTCATGGTCAGATTATGATCAACCTCAAAGGAATTCACTTTGGTTTCAAGAGCAGTTTCTGATGATGAAAGATTTGATTTGGAGTAGTTTGGTCAACTCTTTTCTAATTTTTCCCATGACATACATGTGTTAATCTTTGGGGTATGCTGCAAAATTCTCTTATTTTCCTAGGTATGAAGTGAGTCTGCAAGCTTGCGAGAGAAGGAGCTGAATGTTATGGGTGACTTAGCTGATTTTTGTGGTTTTTATGGGAATCTACTAAGAGGAAAAAGCATAAATAAAATTATAATGAATAAGGATCTTCTACTGGGAAATACTACACTTTCTGATTATTAAGTTTAAGAGTGTTCCAAGAAGTCAGAATTGATACCAGGAAAAAAAAAAAAGAAGCAATTAAAGAAATAATTTTCACCAATAAGAGCTGAAGTTAAGGAAGGCAAGACAAATCTAGATTGAAATGTTTAATGTTATTTAGAGAACTCCATCACTAACTCTTCCCTTGACAGGCTTATTCCTTTAGCAAATATTTTTTTGAAATACTTCCTTCCATGTGGCTTTACCATATGTTTCATATTGCATAGATTTCCATAAACAGAGCACAAGCACACATTTTGTAGACTATTGGTCTTTTCCTTGTTCTGTACTATGTTGATGAGAATTTCTTCCCTTTTCTGAGAAGAGCTGTTTTTTTGTTTGGTTTTGTTTGCTTGTTTATTTGTTTATTTTTAACAGATTGAAGTATATATAGGGGAAGTTTGTGCTTTCTAAGATACTCCTTATGGTGACTAGATAGAGATTGAGGAAGAAAAGTACTGTCTGAAGAACTAAGTGTGTCAACCAACGTGAATGTCCACCCAGTGAAGGCGCACAGCGTGGCTGACAGCCACACATCTCGCCTGCTCCATGCACAGCCCTTCTCACTGGGGCCACCACTCAGGGTGCACCCATATTCCATGAGATGTACTAAGCAGGGTGCAATTTTCTGAAAATTACAGCTTTCAAGGTGCACAGTTAAGTAAGTTTCACTACTTAAAAAAAAAGCCAGGCTTAAATATGTCTCGGAGAAGTTACATACACATAGATAATGAATAGCCACATTTTATTTACAACATTGTTCATTTCTATTATATGAGAAAGAGCCC
>NW_024884410.1:0-7500 GCF_019232065.1 Centrocercus urophasianus | reverse complement strand
CCTGCAGCTCAGGTTATTTTGTTTGGTGAAATCTAAAAAGGTTAAGCCAACTAACACCATGAAACAAATGGATCAGAGGTATTTGAGTTTTGGGAAGTCAAAGTATTAAATAAATTCTAAGTTCGTACTGTACAAGGTCTTAAGTTTTCAATGATTTAACCTGAAGGATGAACTAAAGTAGAAATAAAAAGTATGAGTAATGTAACAAAGCATGTATAAATAAGATAACTACTGTATTTATGGTCTGCTCACATAGGAATTCAGCAAACTGGAGTGTTTTCCCTGAAAGAAGTTCAAAGAACACAGCGTTCTATTTGTGCTATGCTTTACTCCTCTCTTTGTCCTTGTCTCCTTCTACACTTGCTAAAAGCTTAGCAATACAGAATCAGAGTAGGAGTTTTGGTTGTGAAGCTGATGAAGTATCAAGGGTTTTCTTGCAGTCTCTGTGGGCACAGTTCTGCACCATACAAACACCCACTGGATACAATAGGAATATAAACATAAGCAGCTGTGTGCACTTTGCAAACCCAATATTCCTGGATGCTGAATGCACTTTGCGTGCTTAGGCTTGATCCTTGTTTTGCCTGTGAATCAGGCCTGGTAGGTATTCAAAGAGCACTGAAACATGTACTTCATAATAGGTCCTCTCATCCACCTAGACCTTCACTCTATGAAAAGATATTAACTAAAGTCATTTTTATAAAGTGTAGTCTATTTTACTGTGACAACAGTGGTAGATAAAGCAATATATTTAGAAATGATCTGGCATAGCATAAGAAACAACTGTATAAGGACTTCAGCTTGGACCAAAAATGAAAAATGAAAATTGAAAAATAGCAAAACTGAAAATAATATGCAAGTAATTTCCAAGAGAATGTGTTTTAGTGTACGTGTGTGACTTTAGTGTGACTTGCAGTCACCTTTAATTCACTTTTTTTTTTTTTTTTCCAAATTTTCTTTGTTTGCTTTGGCTGACCTTGTTCTCACACAGATGGCACTTTCTACTCCTAAAGCAGATGAGCAGAATGGAAATTCTAAAAGTATATGTTAAAAAGTCCATTCTTTTGCTACCTGTCCAACCTGGAGGGTGCTGAAGTTTAATTTACGGCAATTATTGAACTGATCCGGGAGAGCTGATAAGCTTCTGGAAAAATCATGCACCCCTGAGGACTGGTATGCATGGACAAGTCCAACACCAGCTCAATGTGTACCTGTTATCTAAGCTTGCTTTTTGCTTTAAATCTAAGACTGAAATGTAGCGTCTTAAAAATATGTCAGTGAAGTAGTAAGTCTGAATGTAAAGGGCTTGCTAAATGTTGGATTTCATTCAAGGAGACGAGAAAGGCATAATTTCCATGGTATTGGCCAGATTAGGGCTTTTTTGTTGTTGGAAGGTAAGATTTTGTCAGGGAGGCTGGAAGTTCCTTGCCAGTAAATGGGCAGGTGTACAAGAAGCTTCCTTGACTTCAGAATCTGTAACTCCTGTTTCATTTGCATTTGAAGGAGTATTTTCCATAGCCATTCATTTGCCATTGAGTTAATGTGTCCTTGCATAATCAAATAAAAGTGGAATAGAATTACTAATGATAAGAGGGATTAGAGCAAGGGCATGGCAAGAGAGCAGCCTTTCTTTGCCCACCTAATCTGAATAGACCTAAATTTCGGCTACCTCAAGTGGTTTATTTTTCTTCCCAAGGTAGGAATAGAGATTTGGCTTTGTTGTTTGCTTTTTTTTTTTTTTTTTTTTTTTTTTTTTTTTTTTTTTCCCTCTTTGTTTTTCCTCTAAAGCACACTCAGAAACCTAAATGCTGTGAATTGTCTACAGCAGGTAATTCTTCATTCTGTAGAGATGGAGTGCTCTCATATGAGTCCAGGTGAATACTATCATTTACCTACTAAATCCAACCTAAATGTCCATTAATAGCAGAAGAGTAAAAATGTTCCCTGTGAAACAAAGAGGAAAAAAAAACAAAAGAAAAAACAAAGCTGAAAAAAAAACTTCACTCCCAAAGGAAGATATTCTTAGAGCGTGCAAGTCAACAGTCACAACTGCATTAAAGCAACTGCAATTGTCATAAGCCTTTCAGATTACAGTGTGCCTCTCGTGAAGAGGCCTGCACACTGAGGGAAGAAGTAAGGCTTTAGTGAATGGTGCTAACCCTTTAGGGCTTGGAAATCAGCAACCTAAGCTTTCTTGTGGATTTTGCTTTATTCCTTTAAAAATACATGTGTGCATTTCGCTTTTGCAAATCATCTGTTCAGAAGGACAGATATATATCAACAATAAACCATTCTAAGTAACATAACCCACACAGGCTTGCACTGGCTTTTGCAAATGATTTGGACAAATGTTATGGTTAATTAGGAATTTAATGGGCAAATAGATGAAGCTGCAAAACTGGGCAAATAACAAATGGTGTCCACTGAAATAGTCTCCTGAAGAGAAGCACTAGATCCTTGTGGATCAAGTGTTTCCACCACTGTCACTGAAACTAAACTTTGTGACATCTAATACTGTTAAAGAGCATTGGAAATCCTAGGTACCTCCTTTAAGCAATACCAAGAGTGAGTCCAAGAATCACCCTGAAGTTTACAGAAGCTTAGTCTGTCGTGAATAAAGCCTTTTCTTAATCTTACCAAGCTCAGCTATTTCTTCTAAATTCTCTTTTCTTAGCAATGTAATTGAAAAAAATATAGCTATCTAATTTGAATAGGATTTGTAATTTGATTATCACAATAGTGCTTGAACACAGCACTGCCTGAGAGCCATAACAGCATCTACCTTCATCAGGCTATCTTCATCTATCTTTCTATTTTCATCTATCTATCTTCATTTTGGGGACAAGCTCTTTATCTAGTGATTGGACAAGGGGGTAAATTACTTAATAAAGCAAAAATAGGGTAGATTTTGATTAAATATTAGAAATTATTTGCTGTGAGGGCGGGGAAGTCCTGGCACAGGCTGCCCACAGAGGATGTGGGTGTCCTATCCATGGAGATGTTCAAGGCCAGGCTGGATGGGGTTGAAAATGGATAAATGGATAGGCTTTAAGATTCCTTCCATTTCAAGCCATTCTATAATTCTATGGTTCATTTTGGATTATGGGAATTATGATATAGGTAAGAACACACTTCAGAATTTGGATTTTTTTTTTTTAATCTATCATCTTTGCTTATCTCCAAAATCACTTTATAATTTGCAAACTACATGGGAAAAGTGATGGTATTGAGACCAGTGCAGCAGCAGAACACAGGGCAATAGGACTCCTTCTGTGGAAAGTGGAGCACATCTCAGCAATTATTTGCTGCAGGGAGTTAGGTAAAGTTCATATAATACCCAAGGAAAGTACTCATAGGGAAGGTACAATCAAAGCGCAGTGCTTATCCTGTCTGAAACAGCAAGATTCAGGCAATGTACACTGTGTTCAAATCACAGGAGGTCAGGAAAAAAAAGGTTTTCCTTCAATTGTAAGCAGCTTCACAGAAATTCTACTTTAACATTGTGTTCTTGTACCACAGAAAAAAAGGCATGTTCTGACAGAACCCACACTAGAGTGACTATGATTAATCGTAAATTCTTCACCTTGTCTCTAAGTGTACTTATGGTAGGCAAAAGTAGAAAGAACTGCATGCCTCTCATGTTCAAATAGCATTTTGTTCCCTCAGTACTGAAGGTTCTATTCCAGCACAATAGTAAATCACTAAACTGTTTGTAAGAGTCTCCAGCCTGTACAACATTTTCCAGAACAGTTGTAACTAGCTTTCCCACTTGAAGGAATTAGGACTGACCTTCAGGTACGCAGAAAACAACTAGGAATTTCTATGATCTTTAAAATACAAAATTCCAGCCTCACTGTATCTGTATGAAAGTTTTTCCTCTATTTTCCTTTAAGACATAGAGAATGTTAAAATGTGTAAGGCATAATGATGATCAGAATTAGAGTTCCTGTTGCATTGTTTATTGACATTAGGCTATGCTATTTACCTGGACTTCAGCAAGTTGTTTGACACGGTCCCTCACCACATTCTTTTCTCCAAATTGGAGGGATGTGGATGTGATGGGTGGACCACTCGATGGATAAGAAATTGGTTGAAAGGCCGCAGAGGGTGGTCAACAATGGCTCCATGTCCAGGTGGAGGCTGGCAACGAGCAGTCTCCCCCAGGGGTCTGTCTTGGGACCAGTGCTCTGTAACATCTTTATCAATGGCATCGATAATGGAATTGAGTGCACCCTCAGCCAGTTCGCTGATGACACCAACACTCAGCGCCACCAGCTGAGTGGTGCTGTTGACACAGTTGAAGGAAGGAATGCCATTCAGAGGCACCTCGAGAGGCTAGAATGGTGGGCCCGGGTGAACCTGATGAGGTTCAACACAGCAAAGTGCAAGGTTTTGCTCTTGGGATGGAGGAATCCCAGGCTATACAGACTGGAAGGAGCAGTCCTTGAGAGCAGCCCTGCAGAGAAGGACCTGGGGGTCCTGATAGATGAAAAACTTAACATGAACCAGCAGTGTGCTCCTGCATCTCGGAACACAAATGGTATCCCGAGCTCCATCAGCAGAGGGGTGGCCAGCAGGGACAGGGAAGTGATTGTCCCTCTTACTCTGCTCTTGTGAGGCCTCATCTGGAGTACTGTGTCCAGGTCTGGAGCCCCCAGCACAAGAAAGACAGAGAGCTGTTGGAGAGGGTCTAGAGGAGAGCAGTGAGGATGACCAGGGAACTGGAGCATCCCTCCTATGAAGACAGGCTGGAGCTGGGCTTGTTCAGCCTGGAGAAAAGAAGGCTGTGGGGTGACCTCATTGCGGCTTACAATACCTAAAGGGAGCCTGCAAACAGGAGGGGAATCAACTCTTTGAAAGGTTGGATAACTGCAGGACAAGGGGAAATGTTTTTAAGTTGAGGGAGGGAAGATTTAGGTTGGATGTCAGGTGGAAGTTCTTTACAGAGAGAGTGGTGAGGTGCTGGAACAGCTGCCCAGAGAGGCTGTGGATGCCCCCTCCCTGGAGGTGTTCAAGGCCAGTTTGGATGGGGCCCTGGAGCAGCCTGGTCTGGTATTAAATAGGGAGGTTGGTGGCCCTGCATGTGGCAGGGAGGTTGGAGATTCATGATCCTTGAGGTCCCTTCCAACCCTGGCCATTCTGTGATTCTATGATTTTGAGTGGTATGCCACTGCTCCCAGGCTCTGAACAGATGTTTACTGAATTGTCCTTTTGCAGTGGTTATAGCTGGTTGCCTCTGACTTTTTGCAATGAAAAGGATAACCCTTAATTCTCTCTAAAGAACTCCCTGAGCTGTGGTCCAGAGTTCCAAAGAGTAGAAATTTATGTTCAGGACCTAAAATCTGCCAACAATGTGAAACTAATATTCAAGACATACATCCTTAAGGAAGTTACATCAAAGCCTTAGAATGGCAGAGATTTTTGCTTCAGTGTCAGTATATATGAATATCCACTCGTGCCATTGATAAGCCACCAGAAGAGTTCTTTAAAAGTTCCCACACCTTAATTTTTGTAGGAAAAAAACAGAGTGTCAATCCATATCCTCTCAAGAAACAGGATCCTAAATCCTAAATAACCGAAAAACATAGACTATGTCTTCCATGCAAAATGAGTAGAGTGGAAGGAGAATGTATGCAGACACTGACCACTGCTTCTGGAGGCAGCTCATCCTCAGGAACTTGGGGCACCTGCAGGTTTACAAAGTACCTATGCAGGGAATGTGCAATAGGCCATAGCCTGGTGTGGCCATGGGAAGCTTTGTAAAAGGAGAGCTGCAGCTCTATGGAGCCCTGCTCCAAGGTGGTTGTATATACCAGCAGTAAGAGAGAGGCACTTCAAGATGGGCTTATTATCCCTGTTGCTTGTTTTGATCAAGTCTTGCTGAGCTGTGAAAACAGACCAAGTGGTCACCTTTATGCTTTTGAAATGCATATAGTTAGGGAAATTTCTGCCAAAAGATTTCATTTCCCTTTTCCTGATTTAGTGCTTCACAGCAACCTACAAAGAAGTCCAATGGACAAGAGGGAAAACAGTGCTGAGAAGAGGGAGTGTTTAAATATGTTTTTTCCATGTTTTTATCAAACACCTGCAAATCAAAATCATGTTGCTTGATCATAATGTCATGTACATCATACTGCATAATTGCTCCCATTGTACTCCTGCAGCACAGAGTATATGTCAATTACTGTTTCCAGATTTGGAGATGTATACTTTGTTACATCATTCCTGAAAGGCTTGAAAATAAAAGTGTTTTCATTTAGATTATTAACATTATGTAAATGGCAACGTAACTAATCTTGATTTGCTGCCACTAACTTGAAAATATTTAAACATTATTATTACTTAGCTCAACATTCCAGTTTTATCACTGAAATTAATGCATTTAGGCTCAATTTAGGCTTGTCAACAAATAATGATCATAGATGTGAGCTGGTTCATAATCCAGAGGTACTAGGTTACAATGTGTTGCCATGGAAACTGTGTTTTATTGCATTTTCTCTACTTGATTTAAGACATTTGACAATCATAGCAACTGCTTCCCTGTCTTCCCATGTCATAAAAAATTCAAAAACACAAACAACCAATAGGGGAAATTCATGCAGTTCGTGGACCTTGCTATAAAAATAAAATAAAAAAAAAAGAAATGACAACCTTATACTTAATAGGGGCCTTTTGTGAATAGTTTATCTCACAGAATGTCTAGGAGTGTTGGAAAATTCAATCAGTGGTTAGTCATCGAATGGAGCTGTCTTGGCTGTGGTTCATTTTGTTTATTGCATCATATATCTTTTATGATCACTGGGACTTTAGCCTGAAACAGCATTTTCTTTAACAACAGCCATGTTTCCTCTAATGTTGTTTATTGCATCTGAAACATTGCTCTTTGAAACCACAGTACGTTTTCAGATGAGCAAAGGTCTGTAACAGAATACAGCATGTCTGTGTTTACTCAGGATCCCGGGTAAAAAATATCCCAGTTCATGTAACATTAATCACTTTGCCAGTGTTCAGCTGAGGTCATTGCCACATTCCTAGCAGTATTAAGCCGAGTCAAGATTAATCACGTACATTAAACCCTGCAAGGAAAGCACGTGAAGCGGATCTGAAATTAGACATTTGGTGAAGGACTGGGAGAGCGCTGTAACAAAATATGTTAGCAGTGCTGCAGCAAGCTTACAGAATGATGTGGGGTTTTTCCTCCTGTATTGCCGTCAGCTCATCTATATTTAAGGCTTTGTTGCTGTCTCCTTTATTTAACTCATTTTTTAGAAATTTTAGATAAAGCCACTAAGATCTTCTCTGAATTGCAGGAGTGATAACACCTCCCCCTCCCCCTGCATTATTTATTTATATATTTTAAAAATGCATTAGTGTGTTTTTATTTAACTGAAATAGGCTTTGGGGATGGAAGGAGGGAAGGGAGGAAGGGAGGAAGGGAGGAAGGGAGGAAGGGAGGAAGGGAGGAAGGGAGGAAGGGAGGAAGGGAGGAAGGGAGGAAGG
>NW_024884409.1:26996-69358 GCF_019232065.1 Centrocercus urophasianus | reverse complement strand
CGGGGGTAACGCGGGGAGCTGAACGATGGGCGGGGCTCCAGGTAGCCCCGCCCCGAACAGCTCACGCACCGCCCCGGCACGTCGGCCCCGCATCCTGAGCACATCGGACCACGATCGCATTAAGCCACGCCCCTGCTCGAATCAGGCCCCACCCCCTTTACGCCGCGCCCTGCGGTTGCCGGTTGCGGTTCCCGGCCCCTTCCCGCCCCTCGTCCATCTCCTTCGGTCGGGCTTCTGCAGCCCAACGGAGTGCCTCAGCGAGACAAAGCCGAGCGCCCCGCGCGGGGCTCCGACAACGATTCCCACCGCAATTTGCGTGCGTGACAGCGTCGCTACTGCAGCCACATTCGCGCACTAATAGCGGCCCGCCCCCCCGCTCCGACCGCAGCCGTCGGGCTCATTCTCCTCTCCTCCCCGCCCCGCCCGGCTGTAATTGCCGCGCGGCCGTGGGAGCAGCGCTTCCCCTCCGCCGGCTGCGGTCCCTGCGCCGGGCCGTGTTGGCCGCTGGGGGGCACGCGAGCCCCGAGGAGCCCCGCGGATCCGGCGGTATTTCGCTCCGGCCGCCCCCGCGGGAGGTGCGAGCTGCAGCCCTGCCTACAGCGGGGAAGTGCCCGCTGGCACCGGGCTGGCGAGGAACGAGGCTCTCCTCCTCCTCCTCGCACATGGCTGCAACCGGGGGCTGTTTTTCCAGGGAAATTACTGCAGCAATAATAGCATCTTCAGCTGGCCCTTCCTCCCCTCCCGGCGGCTGTTTCTTTCCCTGAGCGTTTATGGGTCAGCGGGAGTCGCGGCTGCTAACGATTGGGGCCGGGGTGCTCCGCTGGTCCTGCTGCAATGAAGGCACGAGCTGCCCTCCAGCATTGCATCTTTTGAGCAATTAGGAAGAGTTTAATGTTTATCCCGGCGTGGAGAGTGAATGCTGTCATAAATTGACCAATAAAACACAAATGTTCTGTCATAACCTTGGGATGAAAGTTCTTATTTTATTCAGCACTTCTATTGCCAGACCAGATTGAAGAATGTCCCAGGGAGTTTTATTTTAGGAACGTTTCTGGGCCATTCACCTGCTGCACTGCTCAGACCAACAGAGCAGCAGTTCTTCCTTGCTGCCACCCCAGGGTGCTCCCAGCAGTGCAGTGGGCACAGCCTGACCTTGCAGCATCTCATCAGACCCACGCCATGCTCACCAGGGCCTCCTCCTCCTACCAGGGTCTTGCCTTGCAGCCATGGGAGCTCCCAGGTCCAAGGAGCACAGCAACATCAGAGCCAGGACAAAGTCTGCAGTGAGAAGTGAAATGCCAACACGGTGCATGTGACTGCAGGTGGAGGAGCAGCTCTGCCTCCTGCACACACCCGGAGCAGCGATGGCAGAGCAGTGGCAGGGCAGGCAGCTCTCCCACCAAACGTCCCCTGGAACTGGTGGCAGCAGGAGGAACATCCCTGCCCGCTGCCGTGCACCCCTGGCACACCGTGCTGTGCAGTGCGGTTGTGCAGTGTGCCCCCAGCCCATCGCATCCCTCCCTGCCCTGGGATGACCGCATTGCTGTGGCCAGATTGCTTTTGCTGTGTGGGAGGTGCTGCCCAGCCATGGCATCGCCTTTCGTGAGCCTTTGTCTGCACCATCACGAATAATATCAAGGTGTTCTGCCAAGTTCCTTCCAGCAAACCTCTGATTTCATTCAAAGTGACAGGGGATCTGATTTATTATACTAACGAGCAGGCGATAAATAAACATGACCTGAGAGAATCCCAGGCCCACAATCCCATTCTTGTTCAGCTCCTTGGGGGGAGATGAAAGGTTTCCTGCAATTTCCCAGTGCTGCCCAGAATCTCTCCTACCCGAACTGCCAAAACTTTCCGCTGCTGTCGAGCCTGGCATTTGATTGAATTGACAGAAGCGGCTTATTAATTGCACTAATGAGGGGCTGAGCAATATGGAGCAGTGGAGAGAGTCCAGTGTGGCTGATATAACACTCAAAGCTGCGCAGAGCATAAGGTCACCGCGTTGCCAGGCTACTGGCTGAGCTGCCTGGAAAAATAATACGCAAACCAGTAGGTGACTCTGGGAAAAATATTGCTCCGTAACTCACATAATTAATAGGACAGTGATGCTTTATTTTCTTAGGAAGAATATACAGCGGGAAGGTCTGGAGCTCGGTGCTGCAGCTCAGTGCATGGCAGCAGAGGGGCAGTGCTGGGTGAGCTCTGCTGATGGGGAACAGCAGAGGTGGATTTGCAGACTGAGCACAGATATGCAAGCCAGGCTACAGAAAAAGGTGGTGGGAAGCTGTCCATCATGAGCCACCCCAATGTGTGACCTGAGGGAGGCTGCAGATGGGTGGTAGTGCTGAGGAAGCTGTCCCATGTTTGACCCGTTACTCGTTTCTCAAATAGAGTTGCAGAGGGAGATGAATGGGGCTGATTAGAGAGGCAGCTTTGGCAGAAGGATGTTCTTGGGATCTCTGATCTCCTGAGACATTGGTTCCCGCTGGGAGTTCACCATGCAGCCCCGAGGGTTTGTAGCAATAAACAGGAGTATTTTTGCTCCGGTAGGAAGGAAAAAGGAAGAAAAGGGACAAATACCGATCTTAATCTTTTACTTTGCATTCAACTTTAGAGCCCCCATTCAAGTTCTCCAAATGACACTCACCAGGGGAGCTCATCCTCCCCGTTATCTTCACCAGGCCCTGCAGCAGAGCCCCCTGATTTGCAGCAACAGCTCTGTCTAAAGCAAACATCAAGGAAAACTCACTGCTTTCTCAACTCCTTCGGCCTCACCAGGGCTCCAGAGAATGGCTCCTTCATCCCTGGGGTGCTGCAGGGGCTCACATAAGTGCAGGAGGTGTGGTGGAAAGGTGGTAGGCAGAGGAAGGGCAGCCTGACCCCTGGGGCCATGAACAGTGGCAGAGAGGCATGAGGTGGGGGGAGGGCATAGAACACGAGCCCACCTGCCTGCCCCACGGCCCCTGCCATCCCATCCCATCCCTGCCCCATCCATTCCTGTCTCGCCCCACCCTGCTCCATCCCTGTCCCATCCTCCCCCATCTTCCCCATCCTTGCCCCATCCTCCCCATCCCCGCCCTTTAGCTCCTGGTGGCCCCAGCCCTGCAGCCCCTCTCCTCCTGCCCTCTGAGGCAGCCACTTGAAAGCCTTTGTTTCTCTCCTTTGGAGGGAAATGGAGCTGCAGATCAGGTTTCCAAGACGGAACAGTAATTTCTTCCCTTTTAAATTGCCCCCATTTTGTTTCGCTTCTTAATCACCACTGGCCGGGCTCGCAGAGGCCACAAGCACTGGGCACTGCCTGCCAAACCCAGGCCTCCAGCCCAGTGTTGTGCCATCCCTGTGCAGCACAGCTGAGTGCAGGTGCTGTAGTGCTGGGAGCCTCGATTCTATTCCCACTGCAGCAGAGGTGAGAGCCCAGGTTTGCTGGTGCTCGGGGTGGATCGCGCTGCCACGCTCCTCTGCCTGGCTCCACTTGCCAGCTTGAAATTCACTTGGGAAAAAAAAAAATACTTAAGGAGACCAACAAATAACAAATAACAAGCCTGGCAGCCGGCCAGCGATTCAAAGGCTCCAAAAATGAACTGAATTTGCAGCTGGCCACGTTCCCTGCCTGTCTTGGCAGCAGGGCTGCTGTCTGAACACCTGCCAAGGGCAGAGCACTGCGGAGCGCTGCTTGGGCGCTGCGGGAGCACTGCTGGGTCTGGAGTGCTGGGTTTTGTGCTCCTGCTGGCTGCACGGAGCAGGTGCTGGGCCAAGGAACGTGTCCTGCAGAGCTGTTTGCAAACAGCGGAGCTCAGCGTGGCTGCATCACCCTGTTCCTCTGCTACATGCCCTGGGCAGAGCAGCACTGCAGAGTGGCCCAGTGCTGCTGGGGCTGATGCTCGGGAGCTGATGGAAGGGAGGCTCGACTGCATGCAGGAGGCACAGGGAGCTGCTGTGAGGCCAGCACTCCACAGGGCATGGCTAAATGTGCTAATGCTGAGTGACACCAGGGCACGGGGAGCGGAGCTGGACGGCACTGCTCCGCCCCCCACTCCAGGACGGTGTCATGCAAAGCAGTAATTGGATCCTGGGATTTGCTGAGTGATATCGTGGATTATTTCACAGCCATCGTGTCCAGGGGTAATCTTGTTACGGTATTACACAGCCACGTGCACGCACAGCCCTGCCGTGCCCACGCGGGGATCTGCTCCTCCGTGCCAAAGCATCGCCTGAAATCTCACAGAGGGATGGGAGGTGTGCAGGAACAGCAGCGAGCTGGGGCAGAACCAGGCTGAGCAGCAGCTTCCTACTGCAGGAGGTGCAGCCGAAGCCCGACTGCTTCCTGCTCCTCCCAGGCCATCGGTGTGGGATGCGGACGTGCAGCGCGGGGCACAAAGTCTGTTTTTCAGTGAGGGAGGGACGGACGATCTTTGGTGCTCGTGCCCCAATGAACTTCCACCCACAAAATACGTATTTGTGCCTGGCAGCAGTGGGTTTAATCAAAAACAAGCTTCTGCTGTGTTTTTTGGTTTGTTTATGCCCAGCTGAAATGCTGCAGCTGCAGCCAGCTCTCCCACAGCAGATTTCCAGCAGGTTAACTTTGGACTGTGATGATAACGAATTATCTGTTAAACGCACATTGGAAGGGAAGCTAATGGGAGTGTGTCTGACATGTCTCTTGCTGCTCCTGCTCCAGTTTTCTCTGGCTTTTTTTGTACCCATTAATATATTTTGTCCTCTTTAGCCTGTAAACCAGGGAAAGGGTAGCAGTATCTTCATCCCAAGAGGGAGCACGACCTGCTTAGAAAGAAGGCAAGCTTTATTTATCCTGAAGTGGGGCTTGGGGAATAGCAGCAATGTTTGTTGATCCACAGCTTATCAGCTGTTATTAGAAAGGGACGATAGCACAGAACGAGCAGCTTGTGGGGCACATTTACCCCCATCTGTTTATGGGATATCTGGGATCTGTTTGGATGGTGGCTGAGGTTGTTCAAGGATCTTCTTCTGCATCTGTGGGGCCAGCACATGCATGCACATGGCCAGATTCCTGCCACGGGCTGCTGTGCGGCTGTGACTGGGTCAAAAGACATTTTATGGGACACCCTCAGGTGAGAAAGCAGTTCTGGCTTGTCCATCAGAGTCATCAGATTGCTTTGCGTAACTTCTCTGCCTTCGCAGCTCAACCACAGGAGTTATGCTCAGCAAACACAAAGAGCACATGAAGAACGTGGGGCCGAATCGGGCAGCAAGCGATGGTTTTCGTGGCTGCTTGGCAGTGTTTACAAGGGGTGTAATCTCGGGCTGTGCTGCTGTGCTGTCTGCCCATGGCAGCGCTGCTCTATCTCAGACCAGCACTGTGCTGTCGGAGGTATTGCGGGAGCGTCTGCAGGAGTGCAGCTGAGCTGGGGATCTCAGAGCACGCAGGGAGCAGCAGGACGGCCGCACAGCAGCTTCTAGGGCTAAGAGTCACCTGCAGCCCTTTTGCTGAAGCAAAAGGCAAAGTCCTGTCAGCAGCATGGGGCCAGGACTTCCTCCAGCGCTCAGTGTACTTTGGTGGCACTGGACTTGGGCCTGTGTGTGCACAAGGAAAGGGCCCAACCTGCTTCAGAAGGTGCCAGCCCTGGGGACAAACACGCAGCACAGGGCCCCACCTCTGCCCCCGTGGGCACCAGCCCTGCTAACCCATCCCAGCAGCTCCAGGGTTGGGCACGGTGCTGGGAGCTCCTCTGCAGGGAATTTTCCTCCCAGTACACGCAGTTGAACAAAGCTGGAGGACGGAGGCTTTCCTGACATTGTCCATCCTGGATCTTTGGGAAAGGAACAAGCAGGGTTTTGGAACAAGCAACACATCTGTGTATTTACACATGCACACAATAGGTCGTGTGCTCACCCATGCTGAATGGGAGCAAAATGTGGCTGTCCCACTGCCAAACCCTGCCAGCAAGGGGAAGGCCAGGAGAGCATTGCTGATACGCAGAAGCGAGGGAGCTGCCAGCACGGTGGGGGCTTTCCTTCTATTGCTCACACCCACACAGCCAGGGGGGAGCAGTGGGGTGCTGAGACAGAGCTGCTCCACCCCACACCCGGCTGCTGCCGTGCTGCTGCCAGTGAGCCACACTGGGGCACCCGAGTGGGCTGGCAGGGAAAAGACACAGAGCAAAGTCTGTGCCGAGTCCCCATGGCCTCACTCAGCCCCAGAAGCTGGGCCACTCTCACTCCATGGATGTGAATGCATCTCCAGCAGCTCCAGAGCTGCCCTGCTTGGGTGCCCATAGGGTTCTGCATCCCCTTGACCAGTGTGGGGGAAATGAGTACATCCCTGACCCCTTGGCTGCTGCCTTCCCCTCCTGGCTGTCACAAGGGCACAGGGCAGCCCTGGTCCCATCCTGGTAGAGAGAGTGCCTGCTGTGAGGACAGAACCTGATAGCATGGGGCCCCAGGGCTGCAGGTGCATTCCTCCTGCACTGCTTTCCTCCTGCACTGCTTTCCTCCTGCACTGCTTTCCTCCTGCACTGCTTTCCTCCCGCAGGTGCCTTCCTTCCCAAGGTTCCTGCCAACCTGGCCACCCTTGCTCACCCCGTACAGGTAACCAGCACTTCCCACATGGCATGGAAGGATCAGGCTCTTCTCATCCACCCAGGCCAGGAAATACCAGCCCTCTGGCCCTTGCCAGGCTCCAGGTTTAAAAATACTTAAGGAAAATAATCCTCAGCCTCATTGAGGCCAAAGAAATTCTGGGCAGGTTTCAGAACAAACATTGGCGGCTGTGTTTTGTCTCCTCAGCTCCCACACTCCAGCCCTTGGCTGGGCACTCACTGCCTCCCAGGGACTCACACAGCAGTGAGGTCCTGTGTTGGCAGTGCTGCCAGGCAGGGCGGCCTCTGGTCTCATCCTGCTGTGTGTCCCGAAGCCCTGAGGTTTGTCCTCGGCTGCTTCAGAGCTTGGAGAGTGCACTGAGCTCCCCAAAGATGATGCAGAACTGAAAATACTGAGTAACACACAGAGAAATCAGGCGTTGTACAACATCCCAGGGAAACAGCTGCTGCAGTGTGGGACTGGAGCTGGAGAGCAGCCTGGAGCTCCAGATTTTTCCTGTGGTGAGACTGTCCTGAGATCACCATGTAAACATTTACCATCCTTTCAGGAACAGGACAAAGGTGCAGGCAGTGGGGGCTGATCCCAATAGTGTCATCATGGCAATGGATGCTATTGGCAGCAGCTGTGGGTCACACGAAAATAACACAGGCTCTGTGGATGGGGACAGACAGAAGGGAGGGGACGAGGCAGGTGAGGCAGTGCAAGTGACACATGAAGTCATTTTACGTGGGATATGCTTAAATGATTTGCAGAGCCCCCACCTCTTCCTCCCCACCCCGAGAACAGGAATGAAGTCATTAAAACAGAGTGTTCTGGGACAGCAAAATCCTACTGGAGAGCACTGAGGCCTGGCCAGGTCCCCCTGCTTTGCAGAACCAGACCCTGCACCGGTCAGACCAGTCTGGATGTCCCTGAGGCACTGGCCCCAGTGTGAGGGGTTGGGAATGAGGTGGGGCTGGAGCGGAGTGTCCCTCTGCAGCATCACCCCGAGGATGGGTCTCTGTGCCCCCCACCAGCGCGGTGCTGCATGGCTCTGCCATGTTCCAGCCCAGGGTGTGATTCACCTCCAGGTGGGCTCTGATCCCCTCTGAACCCCAGCCACCCCCTGCAGGCATGGAGAACACCAGAGCGGGGATCTGTTGGGCAGCCAGCGCTCAGGGAGCTGCACTGGGAGCAGACAGGCAGCAATCTGCAGTAGGGCCGGCAGCCCCCGCAGCACGCAGAGACCTTCCAAATCCCCATGGAGCAGGAGCCAGCACTGAAAGTACACTGAGAACCACCACCTCCCTCTGGCTGCAAGGACAGCAAGGGAGGATGAACAGATGTGATTTCTTGTGCCAGATAAGCTTCTTGGCAAGAGGTGGCATGCTGGCATATGCTGTACAGCAGCAGCCCCGGGAGAACAGCCTGAGCACATTGAGAGGTGAGGAATGGGCACAGAGTGGGGGAACAGAGACCATGCTCTGTATGATGTCTCTTAGTGTCCACTGTGCCACCTGCACGTGGCTGAGGATCCCTTGCACCCTGCTCCCAGCCACGTGCGTCACTGCGTGCGCAGCGTGAAGGTTGCAGCAATTGCAGGGATTTTTCTATTGATCATTGGTGGCAATTTTAAACATTTTCTCAACAATTTCTTCCTAAGACACGTTATATTGTAAACAACGACAGCAGTTGTAGCACAGCCCTAAACAATGTCGCGCCTTTGTCATCATTCAGAGGAGCTGCTGCTCCCCAGGGACTGCCCTGACGCCTTCTCTTCCACAGCCATTGTCCCAGGGCTGCTGGGGTGGGTAACCTCAGGACCTGGAGGTGGGCTGAGAAGTGTGAGCCCAAAGGTTCAGAAAACCTTCCCAAACCATCAGGAAGCTGATGGATATCTCAGAAGGACAGGCTTTCCCTGGAGATATCCAATAATTCCTGGATTTGACTCCCGTTGTTGCCTCTTATCAAGCAGGACACGCATGCTGACAAAGACGGGAGGGCTGAATTTGCAGCTGCTAGAGACATTAGTTTCAATGGAAACCAAAGCTAGTGATTATATTTTGAGGTTACTACAGGCCCTTAGTGTTTACAATGGGATACAGAAATCCTGAACTGGAATTGCTCTGCTGTGACCTCTCTGGAAGTGCATTGGCTGTACCAAATCTTAAACTCGATTAGCAACGAATGCAGCCAGTAGTGAGGGCGGCAAGGCTGCTTATAGCTGCCCTTAAAGGGCAGCTTTGTTGCCCAATATCCTGAAACAATATCCTGTTTTCCTCATGAGAAAAAAAAAAATTCCTGAAGGGATTAATACTAAATCCATCTTCTAAAGGAGGCGGAAGTGCAGCGGCTCTGAGCATGGCTTTCCTCCATCTACAAATGAAGGAGCATGGCAGCACCATCCCAGCTCACTGCTGCTCCCATCCCATGCCCCGGCAGAGCACTGCTTGCAGGCGAAGGCATTGCAGGAGTGGCACTTTGAATCCGCTCCCAAACTCCCTGTCTTTAATCACTGTTCATCTCCTGATGAGCGCAGACCTCTCCCTGCTCTCCGAGTTGCTCAGAGGTAGATGCAGCAGGAAAACCTGCCACCCACTCGCTCGTTGGGTTGCGTTGTCCTTCAGAAGTGGGTGAGTGAGGTTGCTCTGCTTCCAGCGGGTGCCCCCAGTCACGGAGTGCCCCGACATGCACAGCACACACCCATGCACACACTTGTGGGGTTGCAGAGTTGCCTTTGATACAGAAGGGATCGCATCTCCTGCTGCTGCTCCTGGTCTTGTAGCTGGGCTCTCCCCTTTGTTCCCTGCCGTGGCTCTGAGGTGAATTACACCATACTTCTGCTTTAAAACAGAGCGTTCAGCATGCAACCCAGAACACAATTAACTTCATTAGGCTGCGGGAGAGAGCAGCTACAGAAGAACATTCAGAGTAACAGTCATCTGTGCAGGATTTGTCACATGCGATGCGTCACCTCTGCAGATCTGCATCCTGAGCATGTGGAGCTCTGGTGCTGATGTAAGAACCTCACTTGTGTGTCATGCAGTGCCTTTCTGTGCCCAGGCTGTGCAGCAGCTTTGTCTGCAGCAGGATGAAGAGAGAGCAGTTGGACATCTCTGAGCTGGGGAGACCTGGTGGTGGCCTGTCAGCACATAATGGGGCTGTAAGGAAAAAGGGGACAGATTCTTAAGCAGGTTCTGTTGTGATAGGATAAGGGGGAATGGTCTTAAACTGAGACGGGGGAGGTTTAGGTTGGATATTAGGAGGAAGTTTTTCACCCAGAGGGTGGTGAGGCACTGGCACAGGTTGCCCAAGGAGGCTGCGGATGCCCCATCCCTGCAGGCATTCAAGGCCAGGCTGGATGTGGCTCTGGGCAGCCTGGGCTGCTGGTTGGTGACCTGCACACAGCAGGGGGCTGGAACTGGATGAGCACTGTGTGGTCCTTTGCAACCCAGGCCATGCTGGTGATTTTATGATTCTGTGATTTAGAGTGGATATAAGAAAAGTTCTTCACGCTGAGGGTGTTGATGCACTGGCACAAGTTGCCCACAGAGGTGGTGGTGCCTCGTCCCTGCAGACACCCAGGCTCAGGCTGGGGGCCTCTGAGCACTGATGGACCTGTGGGCGTCCCTGTTCAGTGCAGGACCGGATGGCTTTCGGGGATTCCTTCCCACTCGAGCCATTTTGTGAGCTCACAAGGGCCGAACCCGGCTCCATGCAGACGCAGCGCTGGGCCCCTCCCCGCCAGCTCTGCCTGCTCTGAGCCCACGGTTCCGGGCACAACATCTGTGCACAGAGCAGCGCAGCCGGCAGCGGGGGTTGCTCGAGTCCGTCTCATCCGCCATCCTCGCGGTTACGGCACAAACGGGCAGCACAGCGGCTTCTTGGAAAAGCCGCCTGCCAGCTCACGCAGGCGACAGCCAGAAACGTTCAGGTACATGAGGGAAGCGCCGCAGCCAAAGAGCACAAAGTCGGGCCGGCTGATGTCGGGCGAAGCACCGCCGCCAGGGGCCGCGGACGTCGCTTCCCGCGGACCCGCGCGGACCGAAGCGCGATGCCGGCGCTCCCCCGCCCGCCGTCGGGCCGCGCTTTCCGCTCGGGGCGGTACGTGCCGGGCCGCACGGGAGCCGCGGCCACGCGTGGGGCGCTCCGCGCACGTGGCGCGAGGACGGAGGCGGTGGCGCGAGGACGGAGGCGGTAGCGCGAGGACGGAGGCGGTGCCGCGGCCGGCCCGACCCGCTGCCCCCGCCCCGAACGGAAGGCGCGGCCCCTCCGCCCTTATAGCGGCGGGGGGGGCCGGGGGAGGCGGCACTCGGCCGGCGGCGGCACGCGCAGGTAGGGCCCGGCGCTGTGTTGGGCCCACGTGGCGTTCGGGGGGAGGAGATGGAGGTTGGAGCGGGGCAGGGGGCAGAGCGGTCCTTCCTGGGAGGTTTCGGGGCTCCACGTGGCTGGGGGATGGAGGATACGCGGGGAGGCGGCGAGACCTCGTGGCGGGAGCCTTAATGCTGCGGTTCGCGTGGACGCGCGGCCCCGAGCCCAGCCGTTGGGGGGGGTGCGTGTCCGTTGGGCGCTGAGCTCCTGCATAACGTTAGGGGCCCTGCTCGGCTCCGCCGCGGGGAGGCTGAACAGCGGCCGGTGGGCCCGGCGGTGGGCTGGGCTGGGATCCCCGGCAGCTTTGCGGTCGCCTCGGGAGCTGCTGGGACCTCTGCCGTGTGTTCGGGGCCGCAGCGTACAGCGCCGGGTCGCGGTCCGACGCCGCTCGACGGGTCCGTTCCTGGTTCGTTCTGCCGTCGGAGTTGCCTGCCTTTGTGTTTTGTCACCTTTCCATTGTGGTAATTCAGGCCTTGGTTTTTTGGTTTTTTTTGGTCGCGGTCTGGCCCGCGTTCTGCTTTTCTCCCCCACGTGGAAGAGCGGCGGGAGGCGGTGGTGACCTCCAGCGCCCTCCGAGGCGCTCCTGGGGCAGGGAGGGACGGGGTCGGGGGGGGGCTCCGCGCCGTCGGTGCTGCAACGGAAGACCTCCTGGCTGAGGGTCGTCCGAAACCAAGGTGAGCGCTGAGCGGAGCGCTGGCGAGCTCCTGTGCTGCGGCTGCATCCGCTCGATGGGGCGGCCCGGGGTGGGCGATGCCCCGGTCGTGTTTTTTTGGCCACTGAACGGGGAGGGTAAATCCGCTCCGCCTTGTGCGCTCTAGATAGCGGGGATGGATGCGAGGCGATTAACCGAGTTCTGGATGGCTGATAAGAAAAAGCTCCCGCGGGAGCTGAGGCCCCGGGGGCCGCGTGGGGAGCGTGAGGCCAATCTTGTCTGCTCGGCTATGGAGCCGTGCTCAGCTCGGGACCCACGCGTGGTTCCCCCCGCAGGCAGTGAGGCCGGGAAGGCTGCAGCGCTCTGCTCGCCCCAGGCCTGGCATCGCAGGAGGCAGCGGGGGGCTGTGGGCCCCCTGCCCTCGCCGAGCAGCCTGATAGAACTTGTGGTGTGGGGCTGCCCTGCTGCAGCGAGCCGGGCTGGGTGATATCTTGATAGAAAGGCCACCACGGCCTGCTGCTGCTTGGGGCAACACGGCAGCCCTTGTCAGCGTGTAGGAATGTGTCTGCCAGCACGTGTTGTGGGCTGGGGGGGGTCTTTCTGTGGCCATCTGGGTGGTGGGCAGTGCGTTGGGAAAGGCTGAGGTGCTCACAGTCCTGTAATGGTGCTGTGAATAGGCACAGCACATCTGTGGGGCACCCGCCTGCCCCATAGGTACACTGGACTTGGTATTCTTGGGCTTCTGTGTCAGGGGAGCCTTTTAAATCTATTCCAAGGCACCTGAAATACATTTTCTCGTTTCGTGGTGTTTGTTTTCTTGCTTTTCTGTATGCCTGAAGCCATTTTGTGGTGCACAGGCATCCCTTTCTCATGCTAAGTGAGGTAACTTGGTGCGTGCTGTCCCTTGGATGCCTCTGCTCCAGGCTTTTCTGGCCACGGAGAAGAGCAGGGCTGAAAAAGTCCCCTCTGGAGTGCTGCTGGGACTCAGGAACTCAGAGCCCCATGTCCTGCCTTCAAAGGAGCCTTCTCTGTCTTCAGTTCATCCCTGCCTGGTGAATCTTCCAGCCACGCACAGATATGGTGCAGGCATGCTGTGAGCTTCCCTGCAGTGTCACAGCTGTGGCCGTATCCTGTCCTGCCCTCCAGGCAGAGGTGTGAGAGCATTATCTGCTCTGTGCCCACCAGGAGGTGGTTCCTAATCAAAAGGTGCCAATGGTGCATCTGTTCTCACACTTGCCTTGATTTGTCTGGCAGCTAAGGTGGAAAATACCCAGAGACTTTTGCAGGGCTGGAGGCTTGCGTGATTCCGTTCCATAGATCCTTCATGAGGAGTTGAAAAGTTGCACGTAGCCTAAGGGAGGCAAGTTCTGTCTAAGCACATCAGTGTTAATGTTGTAGTTTTATGACTTCTCCCACTTCCTTCGGTGGAATAAGCCCATAATAGCAACCTTTCTGATGAAGAAAGCAGGAGCCTCTTGCCATTATTGTCTGAATGACTCATTTTGAAATGCTCCCTTCAAGCTGCTGCTGTGTAATTGTGCTGCAGCCAAAGAAAGTTTGTGTGGGGCTGTAGTTGGTTCCCAAAACCACAGTCCTCCTGCAGGTGGTGTCAGGTAATCTCCATCCACATAGCTGCAGCCGCCTCCTCTGTGCTTGGGAGGCTTTAAAGAGGGATGAGATGGATGTGGCTGAGAACAAAGGCGATGAGCTGCTGCCCTCAGGGAAGAGAGGGGCGGTTGGGTTGTTTAGACCGAAACAGCTGTGGGGTCCTGAGGTTCTGCTGCCCCACACAGTGAAACCTGGAGTGGCTGCGTCCTTGGCTGTGCGTATCGATGTCTAATGAAAGAATGCTGGTGCTACTTGGTACCACATTTTTCTCATTCTGAGGATTTCTTGGCAAGGTGCAGATCGTCTCTGAGGCATTTGTGAGTACTGCAGTGCTGAGAGAAACATCCCTGCTCCTATCGAAGTGTGGTCTGCGCCTGGGGATCTGAGACTGAAACCTGCACGAGGGGATGCTGAGAGCCACGGCCCTCCTGGGATGGAGTTGGGTGGCTGCAGGTGGGCTGGGGGCTGTGCTGTGCAGGGGGAGTCCAGCAGGAGCTGTGCCACAGGGCCTTCATTGCTACCACACCAGAGCTGTGGGTCAGAGGGATCTGGAAGAACTCTGCTTGAGTTGTGGCCATTGCCTGGCTGACTTTTTTTTTTTGGCTGGGTTTTTTCCCTTGATTCCTCTGGTTGCTTGCTTAAGCTTGCTTCATGCTTTCTCATACTAGTAAGGCTCCTGGTCCTTGCTCAGACAGGCTGAGATCACTGGTGGTAATACCTAGAGACAGCAGCCTAGAATGGCTGCTTGTAATGGGCCTGTTTTGGGGAGAGAAATTGGTACCTGCTTTCTTGTTTGTTTTGTTTTTCCTTCCTGCCCTGCTTTGTGCTTCTGACAAACAACCTCAGAGTCCTGTTGCATCAGCTCCCTGCAGGCAGGAGGGCAGTGCTGATGGCTGCAGGCGGTGAGGAGCTGCCTGGATGGGGTCAATGCACAGCAGTGCAGCCTCCTCTCGCAGCCCACAAAACAGGTGTGGTGGCTGCTGTGTGGGAGATTATCTTCAGATCCCTGCAGTCTCTGTCCTCAGCCGCTGTTTGTAGTGAGTGATGCTCCAGCGGAGCCCATAGCCCTGCTGAGGTGAGCGCTGGTGCTGCTGAGTGGGCTGCTGCACAACTCAGATCCTGCACTGCAGGCTGGGGCTTGCACTGCTGTGGGATCCGGAGCTGAGCAAAAGGTGAAGGCAGCAGCCACTGGCACCTCTGCTGAGCACAAAGCCATGCCTTCTGGCATCTGCTTGTCTGCTCGCCAGGCTGACAGACTGCAGCATGTCTGGGGCTCTGCTGGCCATCCTTGGGCAGAGGAGGGGTGCTGAGCAGGCTGTGCTGTGGCTGGCGAAGGAACCTTGAGCTCATCTGCGTGGGCTGCTGTCCTTGGGCAAACTTTACGTGCTACTGACCTCGCATCACCCTGGGAACAAATGCTTCAGCTGAGCAGGACCTCAATTGAGTATTGTTTTGGTGCAGAGTCCCTGCAAATGCTGGGTCGTCACGTATGCCATGCACAGCCAGGTTAAAACCCTGACTAGGGGCACTGGAATTGCATCCCTGTGCTTAATTCTACAAATGTGCTTAAAGCCAGTGGAAGCAGTGTCTCATTAGTTGATAACAATCTCTATTTGATCTTTTCTCTGGCCAGAAATTGTCCTGATTTGAAGCTGTGAGATGTTACTTGCTCTCCCCAGCTTGCAGTTGCTAGAAGTTCCATCTCCCCAGCAATAAGTATAAGCCTGCAGCTCAGAGTGAGGACCTCTAAGGGGTGCTTGGATTGTGCCCTGGATGCTGCCTGTCTGTGGCAGCTGAGCAAACCCTGCCACTGGGAAAGGCTTTAAAAGCACCTGAGGCAGGAAGTGTGATAGGAATGTGTGCCTGGTGCAGCAAAATCCCCAGTGGGAGGGATGGATGTGAGGAGACAGGCAGGGATCTGCATGGCCAGGGTGCTGCTTGTAGGAGAAACCCCTTCTGCCCTGAAAAAGAGCGTTGTGAGGTTACCTTTGTAAAGGGATTGCCCCAGAAATATTTTGCAGCATTTGCGGTGCTTTATAAATGTGAGCCTCTGTCTCTCCTCCGGAATCCTGCCAATCTGGAGCTTTAAAAAGCACAGCGATTTGCTGGGTTATGTAAGTAGAAGTCTTTAAATTTTCCTGATTCAGGCATCTTCAAAGAAGAGACCACAGCAGCAGTGCATAGGGCCTGGGAGAGGGAAAGGACTGTGGTCTTCCCCAGGGTCTGTTCCCATTTGATGCAGTCTGGATTGCATAAAAAAAAGACACAACTGCTCCTGCCATTGCTCTGCAGGGTGAGGGCTTGCTGTAGGCTACCTGTTCCTGCAGGTTTGTCAAGACTTCACAGGCTAGCATATGTGATACTTGCAGTCATTACTTGGTCTCATCAGTCTTAATTACAGCTAGTATGGTTACTTTGTTTCCTAATAGGGCAAACTGTAGCTGGCTGCCTGGCAGCTGTGAATATGATTTCCAAACACATCTTACATGTTGCTGCTCTTCCAAAACAGCACTGTAAATGTCATAACTGTTCATTTACTTTATATATTTTCTTTTGCAAAGGGGAGGGAAGCTTTCCCTTTGGACTGGCTGCCTGGCGTGTGCTTTTTCTCTCCCGTTTGAAGCCTCCCTTTGATAGAAGAAGTATTTTAAAACTGGCCTTCCTTAATGAGGGTTTGCAGTGAGTCAGGGCGAAGTGCTGTGACATGCAGAGCTCATGTAAACCCTCTGGCATCAAACTTTGGGGTTCTTGCTTAATAGTCTCCAACTTCAGTCCAAGGTATTTCACTATGCGTTGGCACTACAAGAGAGGTTGTCTTGCTCTTCAGAAGTCTTTTATGGAAGGATGCCACCTGAGCAGCCATAGAAGAGGAATGAGCCCAGCCATAGTGATTTTTGGCTCAGCTGCTTGGGGCTGATGGAAGATCTAAACTTGTGTTCCCCAGCAGCTCAGCAGTATCCCCAGCGTTCTGTTTAATAGCTGTTACTATCAGTGGCCTTTCTTGTGCTATCAAGTAGTTTGTATTTACTGACTAGCAGCTGGGTTTTTTGTTACCAAAATGCAGTAGCTTTTTTTTTTTTTTTTTTTTTTTTAATGTTTCAGGCAAATCAAGGCTGCTAGATGATGCCTTAAAGCTCGCTGGGTGCTGTGAGAGCTCAGTATGACTCCAAACCTAGGAGTGAGCTGCAGGCTGTGCATTGTGGCTGGAGGTGATGTCAAACGCCAGTATTTCTATCAGTGTTTAACTTGGAGTAACTCTGGAGTACTGCGTCCAGTTCTGGGCTCCCCAGTACAAAACAGACAGGGATCTCTTGGAAAGAGTCCAGCGGAGGGCCACCAAGATGGTGAAGGGCCTGGAGCATCTCTGCTATGAGGAAAGGCTGAGTGAACTGGGTCTGTTCAGCCTTGAGAAAAGACGACTGAGAGGGGACCTGATCCAGGTCTATCAGTATCTGAGGTGTGGGGGGCAGAATGGCGAGGCCGGACTCTTTTCAGTGGTGAGTGGAGACAGGACGAGGGAAAATGGCTGGAAACTGCAGCATAGGAAGTTCTGCACAAATGCATGAAGGAACTTCTTTACAGTGAGGTGGCGGAGCACTGGAACAGGCTGCCCAGGGAGGTGGTGGAGTCTCCTTCTCTGGAGATGTTCAAGACCTGCCTGGATGCCGACCTGTGTGACCTGCTGTAGGGAACCTGCTTTGGCAGGGGGTTGGACTCCATGAGCTCTGGAGGTCCCTTCCAACCCCTGCAGTTCTGTGTTGGGGTTGGGTTGCCTGAGGGCAGAGTGTGTGGTGGCTGTTTGGGGTGAGCTGTGCTGCCCCAGCTGGGGACTGCCTGGTGGCTTCAGCGAGTCGAGCTGCCGGGGATTGCTTAGAGGAGCATCCTGTGAATGATTGAGTGGAGGAGCCCGTGTGCTCATGGCAGTCATGTGCTGCGCTGGCTGGAGCGTGGGTGAATTACCCTTCCAGCCAGAAAGATCCACGCCTGGCTCAGGCTAAACCAGCCTTAAAGGCTTAGGGCGGCCTCGGGGCTCCCCGTGGTGTGGGGATGGAGCTGCAGGGCCACACGGGGCCTGGCCTGTGCTGTGAGGTGAAAGTGATCTGGGCGGCTGTGGGAAGGAGCTGGCTGCCAAGAGCACGGCAGAACGTGCCAGGTGGATGCTGGCATGAAAGCGGCCGTGGATGCGATGGTAATCGCCGTGAGGCCGAGCGGATGTGTGTTATCAATAGGGTGCATTGCACCTCTGTGCCAGGGAGCGAGCTGCCGCTGGAGCTGCCGCTGCCTTGTGGTGTCGCCTATAGGAGCTCTGCAGAAACGTCTGGTGCTCCATTATGTCTTCAGGTGAACGCCTGAGCCGGCATATTGTATGAGAGCATTTAGGCTCTGCTGAAGGAGCTTGATGTGCTCCTTCCTTCCCCTCTGTGCTCACAAGGCTCAGCGTGAGCAGGGCTGGGGGAGCCTCTGCAGTGCTTCAGCTCCAGGCTCTGCCCTTCTCGGCGGTGCTGCCTGCAGCAGGCATCTTGCTGCATGGGAACCCGGCTCTGAAGGCATCCTGAAATCTGCAGGGGCACGTGGGAGATTCAGGGGCTGTGGCAGTTCCTGTTTTGCATACAGTGAATCGCATGCAAGTGGCTGGTTTGGTTGTGTTTCCTCTGCGGGATGGATTGTGCTGCTCTCTGCTGTCTGAACAGCCTTGTTTTTTCAAGTAACTGCAGCTTCAAGGTGTGTGCCAGCTGTGCAGCCTGTGCAGGAGCTGTGCTGCTGGAGGTGCATGAGCAGCACTGTCCCAGCTGCGTTCCCTTGTGCTGGGAATGGCCTTTTTGGTATCAGGAGTGGTTTTAGTAGTGCTGGGATGCAGAGTTTCCTGGGAGGGCTGGAGCACCTCCCCCACCCTGCCCCAGGGGAGGACAGAGCCCTGGCAGCATCCCACTGTTGTTGCTCACAGCTAAGTTTAGCTGCAGCGTGTGACCTTCTGGGAATGCAGGACTAATGGGTGTGCTGTCCTGACACCTGCCTGCATTGCAGAAAGTCCTGGCTTGTGCACAGTTTTATCTGGTAGGTGAGTATTTAAAAACCTGGGAGTGCTGCCCTGCTCTGGGCAGCTCTCTGTTGCATGAGGTGCTTGCTCTGGAGGACTTCAGGAGTCCCTTCCCTTCTTACCCCATTTTGGGGTTTCCCAGATCTTCCTGCCCACCTGTGGGCTGCAGGATCCCCAGCACACCTGCCCCTCACTGGCCTGCATGGAGCACTCACTGTGGGCCAAAGCACTGGCATCTTCCTGACTTTGTGTGTGATGGGTCAGAGAGGGGTGTGTGGATGCTGCTCATCAAATGAGAACTGGTTTGGGGGTTTCCAGCTGTGCTGAGGTTCCCAGGCCCCAGCCTGATGGGTTCTGTATTGTGGGACCTAGCAGGGCCCGGCCTGGTGCCGCTGTCAGAGCAGCCATTTGAATGCCTTCTTTTTGTTGCTGTGTTCAGCTACTCTTGTAAGATCACGGCTTGCCCTTTTCAGCTTATAATAGGATGTCATCTCTTAAATATGTACTTTATAAACACCTGCTTGCCAGTGCTTTTAAAGGCCACCGGTGATCTGAGCGTTGGGTTTAAGATAACTTTCCAAAGCCTGCCTGCAAACCTGGGTTCTCCCCACTGGGAGCAGCCTTCCTGGAGGGAATTGGGGTGCTGGTGTGGCTGCCAGCTTCCTTTGCAGCACTGGGGTTGTTGGGTGCTGTGCCCCTTGCGGATGGGGCCCTGCACAGTAGGGGAATGAGTTTACAGCACTCTGTATTCAGCTGAGATGATACTTTGTCCTTTGCAGATCTTTGAACCCCAGCTGATCCATTGCCAACCTCATTCAAGATGCCACCAGCCATCGGAGGCCCTGTGGGATACACTCCTCCTGAAGGAGGCTGGGGATGGGCTGTGGTCATCGGAGCCTTCATCTCCATTGGATTTTCCTATGCCTTCCCCAAATCCATCACTGTGTTCTTCAAAGAGATTGAGGTCATCTTCAACGCATCTAGCAGCAAAGTCTCATGGATCTCCTCTATCATGCTGGCTGTTATGTATGCAGGAGGTAAGAGAATTGAGGACAGCATTTCATGTGCTCTTGCTTTGGAGTATGAGATGCTGGGCCTCATTAATTGTGTCTTGCTGTAGTGACAACAGTCAAAACTTTGATAAAAGTTAGGATTTTCTCATTACGTGAGAGCAAAATGTCTTTAGCAAGCTTGCTTGGAGTAGATTGCTCCAAGTTCTTTTCAGTGTCCAGAATGCAAAAGCTGGGTTAATCTGTCCTCTTCAGCAAAGCTGTAGGTAAATTCTTTCCGGGGTATTACAACTTGTGTAATTCTGCCCTTGTTCTTGTAACAGTGTGTGGTTGAGGATCTGTCTGCCCTCAGCACCTGCCAGAAGGCTGGGGAGAGTAGCTGTGCTGAGCACAGAAGCCCTGTTACAGGGTCTTTTCCTGGTTCAAGATGCTTAATTTTGGAATCCAGTAAGCACTGACTGCCTACCAGAATCTGTTCCCTTTTCTGGTCAGCTCTGACTGCTGAAATGTGCACTGAAAATGGATGTAGTCTGCTCTTCCCAGTGGTGCTGAGCAGTGCCTTAGACAGCTTGTGTTTGGAGATGGCAGCGTGCACTGGAAGATCAGAAACACGAGCAGAATAAAGCCAACTACTTAAAGTGAAACAGCTCCCCTCTCCTGTCCTTCAGAAACTGCTTGGAGTCTCCTAATCCCCAAGCTGTACATTTCATGCTTGCTTTTACACCAGCAAGTAGCAGGCAGATGTTGCTCCGCTGGGGTCATGTGTTCCATGTTCCTAAGCCCCAGTGCCTTGTGCCAGCCTGCACATGCAGTTTTGCACTGGGTAACCTGGCTGAAAGAAGTTCTTACTGGGACCCTGCTGTTGTGTGCACTTCAGAGGCAAATCGGAGCTTGTACTGCTGCCATCCCCAGCTGGCAGGATGCCTGGTCTTATTTGCATTTGTGCATCAAAAGGAGCTGACGTTAGCGGCCTGGCTGAGCATGAGCTCTTCCTTTTGGGGAACAGGCTCTGCTTTGTCCTTGCTTAGCAAGCGAGGCAGTGGGCACATCTCTCTGCTCCAATGTTATAACAAGCTTGTAAACAGTGTAGCTGCCTTAATGAGGCTTGATCTGGGCCATTCCTTTTCCTAATGCACTGAGAACAGTCCCTCTGCGTGCCCCAGAACCTGTGATGCCTGCTGCTGCTTGGACTTGCAGTGACTTTTGCTTCTAATCCTGAAGACTCCCTTGTCCTGTGCCTTATGCTGATGCTGCCAGCTGCTCATACTGAACAGTGCCCATCAGATCCAACAGCTCACTGGTTTTGCACCACTTGCTGTTACCTGCACTCAGACAGATGCATCCCTCCAGCCTGTTGGAGCGCAGCTTCCTCTGCTGCAGAAGCTGCAGTAGCAGCTGGGCTTCCCAAATGTTCTCTAGGCTTTGTTTAAACGAGGCAGAAAGGTCAAGTAGTGTCTGAGGACCCATGAATAACATGTTGACAACCTTGCTATCTGTTAATGGTGAAACTAGGTCTGTTAATATTCAATGGATGTTCATTCAGTTTATTTAAATACATTTTAGTATCTGTAGAGCATGCTTTGCAGTATCTAATCACTGTTTGCTTTGGATTAAAGCTCCTGATAATGAAGCACTTAAAAGGCGGTGTGCACAGCGATTGGGCTGCTCCTGCTTCAAGGGGTAGCAGTGAAAACTTTGCCTCAATCTCCCTGGCATTGTGCAGGAGCCTTCCCTTCTGCAAGCCCTTGGTGCACTTTGCCCAGCACCCACCAAAGCTGCTGCTTCATGGCCTTGTCCTCCACCAGAAACATCATGTTGGATGCAAACTGTCACCTTGTTATGTTTTGCCAAGCCCCTGGGCCATGCTGGACACAGAGCATGGGGCAGGGCCTTTGCCCTGGTCCTTGGGAAGCTGCGGGGCAGCTGGTGCCCTGACAGGTTCCTGCATAGGCCATGGAAGGCTGCTTGCCCAGGGAAGTTGTGGCTTTCAACAGCTGTAAACAGCTTCTGGGGCTCCGCAGGGCTGCAGTCCTCGGCACTTGCTAGAGTCTTGCTTTTCCAGTTGGGATTTCAGCACGTGCTTTAACTAAATGTCACCATTTCTTGTCTCCAGCTGTCTTTGGTCCTTCAGTCCTTCCCTCTTATCCCAGTTCCTTTGCTGGGTGAAATGGCACTGTGCAGAAATGAAGTCTTCCTGTGCGCATGTCTGCCTGGTCACTTGAGCGAAGGCAACCATGACAGTAACTTGCCTCTGGGCATGTCTCCTTTGACTCTCCAGGTCCCATCAGCAGCATCCTGGTGAACAAGTACGGCAGCAGGCCCATCGTGATCGTGGGTGGGTGCCTCTCGGGGTGTGGTTTGATTGCAGCCTCTTTCTGCAACACCGTGGAGGAGCTCTACTTCTGTGTGGGGGTCGTTGGGGGTAAGTGCCAGCTGTGCTCTGATGGGATTGTGACTGAGAAGCCTTTCTCAGAGGAGCAGCTTCTGTCTAGTAATTCTCAGGAAATGCTTACTATGAATTTGCGTAAGTCCCAATTCCCTTTATGTGCTCCAGTAAGAGGATGGCCCTGGTGATGCAATGCAGGAGGAATGTAAGTGCACAGGCACTCGCTCGCCTACTTAAAATAGAAAGCCTCCCTTTATTCCTGTCTCAGGTTAGGGTTGTGCCATGCTAGTAGATGTAAGGTCTGTCAGGGGTCATAGCAGGTCTGTCTTTTCAGCTTTCCTAACTCATGCATACAGCTTGTCCTCCCAATTACCTCCACAGTGGGTGTTGAGGTGTTGAGTATTGCTCATACAGGTTGAAGGTTAATACAGCTGAAGTGGTACTATTGAACACAAAGAACTGATCTCTTGCTCCTCTTGCTGAGCCCCTCTGTCATCACTGCTGGCTTCTGGGGATGTAGAACTTCAAATCCTTCATTTCTCCTCTTCAGGCCTTGGACTTGCCTTTAACCTGAACCCTGCCTTAACCATGATTGGCAAGTATTTCTTCAAGAAGCGTCCCCTGGCGAATGGACTGGCTATGGCAGGCAGCCCCGTGTTCCTGTCGACCTTGGCACCTGTGAACCAACTCTTCTTTGGCATATTTGGCTGGCGAGGGAGCTTCCTCATCCTCGGTGGTCTCCTGCTGAACTGCTGCGTTGCTGGATCCCTCATGCGGCCGATTGGTCCCAAGCCAGACCAGCTGAAAAAAGAGCCCACTAAAGAGGTATTGCAGGAAGCTGGGAAAGCAGTGAAAAAAGGTGATGGCGATACTAGCACAGACCTCATCGGTGGGAAGACAAAGAAACAGAAGAGCACGCTTTTCCAGACGATCAACAAGTTCTTGGACCTGTCCCTCTTCACACACAGAGGCTTCCTGCTCTATCTCTCAGGCAACGTGATAATGTTCTTTGGGCTGTTCGCTCCCCTGGTCTTCCTCAGCAATTATGCAAAGAGCAAGAAGATTGCCAGCGAGTCTGCAGCCTTCTTGTTGTCCATCCTGGCCTTCGTAGACATGGTAGCCAGACCTTCCATGGGACTGGTGGCAAACACCAAGTGGATCCGACCAAGAATCCAGTATTTCTTTGCCATCTCTGTGATTTACAATGGGGTGTGCCACCTCTTGGCCCCCATGTCCACCACCTATGCTGGGTTCTGCATTTATGCTGGTTTCTTTGGCTTTGCCTTCGGCTGGCTTAGCTCGGTGCTGTTTGAAACCCTGATGGACCTGGTGGGAGCGCAGAGGTTCTCCAGTGCTGTTGGCCTTGTGACCATCGTGGAGTGCTGCCCCGTGCTTCTGGGACCCCCCCTGCTCGGTAGGATGTCTCTGTGTGCTGCTTCTCCTTGTCTGGCTTTGCTAGTAGTAGCAGTAGACCAGTGGGGCTACTGGTCCCATCTGTGGGTGGTGCTCTCTGTGCCTGGGTGCAGGTGAGGGAAGGTAAGCAGCAGCTTTGGACCTGCTGTGACATCTGGGGGAATGAGAGATGGGCTGAGCCCTGGCGTGAGCCGGGGGAGCAGAAGGAATAGGCCTGAAGCAAATGTGGTTGGCTTGGGCTGCTCTTGGGAATGCTTCCTGAACCCCGAGCAGTTTCCAGGCAGCACTGGAGGTAGTCTTGTTAAACCATCCTCTCTCTGTCCCATCAGGTAAGCTCAACGACATGTATGGTGACTACAAGTACACGTACTGGGCCTGTGGGATCGTCCTCATCATCGCTGGGATCTACCTCTTCATTGGGATGGGCATCAACTACCACCTGGTGGCAAAGGAGCAGAAGGCGGCGGAGGAGAAGACGAAGAACGAAGGGAAAGAGGAGGAGACCAACATCGATGAGGCTGAGAAACAGAAAGAAGCAAACAATGATGTGGCTACCTTGCCTCAGAAGAGCACAGAAGACGGTGTCAAAGAGGAGGAAAGCCACATGTGAGGGACTGGTTTTAATCCCAGTGTGTCGGGGGAAGCGCCGCTGTCCTGAAGCAGCATCTGGGGAAATGTTCTGCTCGTGTTGGGCGGCTGTGAGAAGTGTATAAACCAGGTGTTCACTTTTAACCAGGCTCTGAATTGTCTTTGCATCTGTGTTCAACAAAGGTAACAGAGCTACATGCGCAGTATCCTCGCATGTTTGGGGTGGGGGTGGGGGAAGGGATGACTTTTTATATTCTGGCTTTTTAACAGTAACACGATTGTACTAATATGTGCCTTACAGTCTTCAAATCTAGCTGAATCTGAATGAGCCTTAACTCTACTCTAAGCCGTGCTTTAGCTCTGTATTCTTGGGGTTTGATGTGTGTGCGTTCGTGTGCATCTTTGAGAGTTCTGTTGATATAAGCCATAAACAGCAGGATACTGGGTTTGTTGGAGCATGATAGGTGTCAGGGCTGAGCCCCAGATGAACCCTGCTTCACACGCTTCTTACTGCAGACACTGGGCATGGGGGCAGTGGGTCTTCAGCTTCCATGCCAGCTGCCTCCTGGCTCTGTTAGGTGGTCTTCAGGCGTGATTTGAAAACTTTTTAGCTACTGTAGTTCTTTACAATTCTTCCTTTTTTGTAGTTTTGGTTCTCATGGGATAAGCAGGTTGGAGAAGGATGGCTGCAGTTCATATCAGGCAGCGTCTCCTGTCGCCCACTCTGGGCCTGAGCAAATCCTCCCTTAGCAAGGCATCACCTGGGTGCTGGGGTCTGTGCCCATGGGTGGGGAACCTGGCTCTGCTGAGGCAGGGACTCTTCTCAGTGTAATAAGATGTAATAGGAAATGTGTATGAGTGGAGCTCAGCTGGCACCGCAGCGGGGCTTGGAGCAGGTGACATCCCTTGGCCTCTCCACAACAGATCCAGGACAGGCTTCTACCTGGAGGACAGCAGCCCAGCATCTTATCCAGCTGAGACAAGTGGGTTTGGATGCTCAATGCTTTGCAGACTGAAGGGGCCGGGTGGACCAGACTGTTGTAGATGCATCCCTGAGACAGGCATTCTGCTTTTCCTCCTTTATCTCTTAGAAAAACCTCTTTTACTTGCTTCTGTTCAACTTAAGATCTTAAGGTGATGGATGCCTTACCGCTCTCATTTAGGACATGTAAAGGGGAGGAAAGAATTTGTAAGTATTTATTTTTTATTTTTTAGTGTTGGAAAATATCTCAATGTACGTGGAGCAGGTTTGTGGCTCTCAAGTTACAGTACACGTTGATCAGAAACCTTGTGAGAGGCTATTTTTTTCAAATAAACTTTTTTTTTTTTTTTTACAATTATCCCTTTAATGTTTAACTCTTATTTCATGCTGACAGCATGTTCCAGAAACGTGCCGGAAGATGTGTATTTTGGGCTGGTTCTGGGGAGACAAGTGGGGTTAAAGCAGCAGGCTGACCGGTCAGGTATGGTGCAGAATACTTCCTTGGCAGGTTTTTGTGTTGTGAGAGAAGAGGCAGCAAAGAAACTTGGTGCTTCCCTTTGAGGACGGCTGAGCCTCGGTATGCAGATCTTTTCCTGCAGCAAGAAGCTCCTTGGCCTGAAACTGCTGCATGCAGGAGACAGTGCCTTTTCCCATGGGCCTGGCCAAGGCTGACACAGTGCCCGACGTGGGGTGTGTAGGAGTGCGTGTGTGTGCATGCCTGTGTGCGTGTCTTACTGCTTCACTACAGTCTTTGCATGTCAGAAAAACACAGCCTTGGGGAGAAACTGAGTTCCTGCCTGCCTCTCCAGCTGCGTCGAGCTGCTGCTGGTGTGGTGTGCCCTGCTTGGTGCCCTGCTTGGGCCAGAAGATGCTGTGGCTCCAGCAAGGGGTGAAGTGTGTGTTTTGTGCCTCTTTCCATCTCTCTAGCTGCAAGATGGCAACAGCCAGGTTTGTTCCTATGCGCTCTGTTTTTAGAGACAGCTTTCCTCTCTTTTTAGCAGGATGCCTATGAAAGCCGTAAGGTTCCTCTTCATTGCCAGTGGGGGCCGCTTTGTTTGCTCTGTGGGTAGAGCTGTGATGGAGGGGCTCCCACCCCAAGCCCTGCTGCAGCCTCTGGTGCTGTCTGTGCTGCTGTGGATGGCTGCAGGCCTGGTGCTGCCAGGAGGACGGAACCCAGCTGCCCCCCATCACCCCATGGGGTGCCTGGTGCCCGTGGTGGCCTCACTCAGGGTGCTGACTGCTCTGCTCTGCACCTCTCCTGGCTGCTGCAGTTCTCTATTGTTGTCAGCCAGCTCCAAATCTCACAGGAAAAAAAAAAAAAAAAAGGCCAGGGTATTTCATACTGTAGAGTAACTTTATAAAGCCAGCAGTATTTTTGTACAAAAGGACTTTATTGTACTGAGCTTGTAATACTGGAAGACCGAGTAATTGTATTTTTCGTTAAGTTCTGCGTCTATTGTAGTTACCATAACTGGTTCCTGTTGCAATAAACTAACCGTGATGAGCTGCGGTGTGGTCCCTGTTCTGTAGGCACTGATGGTTCCAGTGGTGCTGGGCCTCCCCTGGTGGTAAGGGGGCTGTGTGGGTATGGAGGCTGAGCTGGTTCCTGAGCCCTACGTGGGGGTCAGGCAGCCTGCAGGCTGTTCCTGTGCTTGCCGGCTGCTCTGGAATGATGATTCCTTCTGCAGAAGGAAGGGCTCAGCTGGAGCTGCTGTGCTTGACCCCTGTGAGCCTTGCAGGAGGAGCTGGAGTCCTGTTCCCTGGAATCCAGTAGCACAATCACTGACACACGCTTTACTGTAAGTAACGCTGCTTCCCTGCCTGTGACTTCTGAAAGGCGGCTGGGCTGACGGCCAATTTGGCTTCTTAAGGAAAAGATGTTTAAATAATTTCCTCCTGTTTTGCATTGGTGAGCTGATAACGCTCATTTCCCCAGTCCTGCTGTTTACTCGAGGTGGCACGGCGCTGCTTGGCGGTCTGGCTGAGGGCTGCAGCCCTGCCTTGGGCTGCTGAGGAAGGGGCTGGTGTGTGGCACTAGGTGTGCTGCAGCCCTGCCTTGAACAGTGAGGTGACTCAGGCGTGAGGGTGTGGGCTGGGCTGCATGCATGCTGCAGGTGGCTGATGGGTGGCACGGTGGCCTCTGCTCTGCAGCCTCAGATCCCTGGGGAGGGAGTGGTGCTGCTGTGGGCAGTGTTATCCCTGTGTGGGGCTGCTGCAGACAGGTTGGGGGCTGTGGGGTGCGGTGCTGGCCTGGCTGTGCTCTGCAGGAGTTATCAGAGGTGTTTCCTCAAGGCGCTCAGACAGCCTGCCTTCCTTCCTCTCTGGGCAGCAAAATAAAATTCCCTTCATAGCAGGTAGAATTGAGGAAATAGTTGGGAGCTAATTCCCATGCCGTTTGTTTTCCAAGCCAGCTGCGCTCTCTGGCCGGCGATGTGCAGCAGTGACCGGGGCTCCGGGGGGAGCGGATGGGCTCTGTGGCTGCTGGCCAGGCTCACACCTCCCATCACAGTGCCTGCTCCCTTCCAGAAGCTCTGCTTCTGCCCAGTTCCAGGTATCGAGGCAGTGTGGGGCAAGCTCTCTGTGACCCCACTGGTCTCACTGCCCCAGGGGGCCGTGCTGTGTCTCCATCGGGTCACCAAAAGCTGGAGCAGGAGGGAGGGGGTGAGCCTGGAGCCTTGCACACACCGGTCCTGGTGGAGCAGCCTAATCCCCCCGTAATGCACACAATCCCCTCCGAGATGAAAGGCGTGAGCCCAGAGCAGAGCTCATTCATGTGACAAGCATGAGGAGAGGATCTGGGTTCCTGCCCGCTGCAGGTTGGCTCCGCGCACGCGGGAGTTTGTTCAGGTTTTTCGGTGGCTTTGAGTTCTGCTGAGTCTGCAGCTCTGGCTGAGCAGTCAGGGCTGCTGCTCTGCAAACAACCTCCTCTGTTCCCAGCCGCCTGGTGAAGGCACTGGCACGAGTTGTGCTGATGCCGTGCTGGGAAGAGGAGGCGGTGGAACTGCTGGCCTGAGGGCATCCGCCCAGAAAAACTGAGTCTGCTTGGGAGTCAGCAGAGAAGCGAGCTGTCCTGCGTGCAGCCGAGGCTGCAGCGTGCCCAGGGGGACGGCTGTGCAGCACCAGGCTGTGCCACGCACATCCAGCTGCTCCCTGTCCTCCTACAATCATCTCAGTGCACCTGAGGTCTGTTCAGACTGCAGTACAGAGCAGTTGGGTGCCGACACGCTGCGTCTCCACTGCTCTGAACCGCGCAGGGAAAAGCACCATCCATTAATGTATGAGCGGAGCAGCAGAACAGCGGACAGATAATCAATTGTTACAAGATGCTCATCAATTATTTTCACTGCACATTATATTCTGTTAACGAGAGCCCTTTGCCGGTGCCACAGAAACATGAAGGAGCCGGTGAGTGATGCTCTGCCGTTGCGCGGCAGAGAGGCGGCTGCAGAGCGCAGCGCACCCCGGCGGTGCGGTCCTGCGGGACCGGATGGGCTGCGTTCACTGCAAACACGGCCAAGGACGCACCGCGCTGCACTTTGCCCAGGCCTTTTCCCTCAGAGGACTCGAGACCTTTGCTCTGCTTTCTGCAAACCGTGGTGGCCTCGTGTTGCTCTGGTGCACCTGGCAGCTCCGCAGCGTGCAGCTGTGATTCCATCTCTGTGGCCAGGCGTGCTGCTGCCCGGCACGGGGCTGGGGCAGTGCCACCACGTGCGGGGCTCCGGGCCAGCACAGCACTGGCTGAGCCCTGCCGTGGACACCTGACTCGTCTGAGCTCCGTGCCGTGGCTGTGCGCAGTGGGGAGTGGCTGAATTCAGCCTTGAGATGGGCTTGGATGTGTCCTGAGTCTGCCCGGAGCCGCTGCTGTGTTGCCTGTGTGGTTCCTGGGGCTGTGCTCAGATCGTGTCCATCCTGCACACAGTGCACAGCTGGGAGCTGGTGAGGTGATGGAACAGCTGCCCAGAGAGGCTGTGGATGCTCCGTCCATCCCTGGAGGTGTTCAAGGCCAGGGTGGATGGGGCCCTGGGCAGCCTGGGCTGTTATTAAGTAGAGGTTGGTGGCCCTGCGTGTGGCAGGGGGTTGGAGCTTTGTGATCCTCGAAGTCCCTTCCAACCCAGGCCATTCTGTGATTCTGTTAGCTGCTGGTGGGTGCCCAGGACCCCCCTGCACTGCATGGCCGGGGGGGACAATATCACCCCCTGAGCATCAGCAGAAGCTGCAGGGAAAGCATTTCCCCTCCTACGGCCTCAGCGCATCTCTGCTCATCCCAGGGGGCCGTTGGCATCAGAAAAGAGTCTTCCTTTGCTGTGACGGTTCTCTCCTTGGTATGGATTTAACGATTACCATTAATCACGAGGAGACGCTGCTCTGGTGGCTGCAGAGGCTCTCGTCGGGGTGCACAGCCTCGGAGTGGGCTGGGGGGGGGGGGCCTAGCAGCGGGATCGGGAGCGGAGCCGGAGCGGGGTGCGGGTGCGGGGTGCGGGATGGGCACGGTGCGGGGTGCGGGGTGCGGGGTGCGGGGCTCCCCCTGGCGGCGGCGGGTTCGGACAGTGCGGGAGAGGGGGAGGCTGGGCTGCGTACCCGCGGGGAGAGTCAGCGCTTCCTATGCAAAGTTTAGAAAGGGAACGACAGAAAATGAAACGTGTGTGAAATGTAATTGGCGGCTGCATGTTGTACATAAGAATGAGCCTGATTTGGGGGATTTGATCTTTGCAATTAAAGATCCGTGTCTCGGTTTCATCTCCCCCTGCCATCACTCCGCCGCAGCCCCCCCCCCCCCCCCCGGCAGTGCCCTCGTGCCCCTCCTCCCCTTGCCCTGCACGGGCATTGCCATTGTCACATGCATCTGCAGAGCTCAGCATTCCCCACAGCCTAATTGAATTGAATTTGGGGGTAATTGCTGCTTAATCACATTGTCATAACCTGCAGAGGTTGAATCTGCTTGGGGCAAGGAGCTGAGTCACAGCTCGGTGGGATTGCCCCCATTCCTGCCCCCACTGCACACACCTGAGTCGTGCAGCAGCAGCAGTGGGGATGTGGGGGTGCATAGAGGCTGTATCTGGGCGGGGGGGAAAGGGCTGAACAGCACCAGCATCAGCTCCAGGGCTGTGCAGTGCAGGCACGGTGACCCTGAGGGCAGCTTTCACAGCCCACTCCTGCACATCCACATCGGAAGTTCAGTTTATCGCCTGAATCAACGGCCCAAGAGCCGCCTCCCTGCAGTCAGATGGAGATTAACAATCAGGGGAAGTGGCTGAGCAAGGTCCTGCCAGGATGCAATCTGATGGGGAAGAAGTTAAGGGAAGATATCAGTGTAATATTTCAATTTACTCTCCAGATAAGAGACCTCATTTGGGGATTCTTTTTTTTTTTTTTTTTTTTTAAGCTTCATTTTAATTAACTAAAAAAAAAAAGAAACAAAAAAAGCCCTGTTTTCCTAAGCTCTGCAGGCGTGTCCCCATGATGCAGCTCCCTGTAGACGTGGGTCCTGCCCCACTGCCCCACATCCTTCACCCCCAGCCCAGGGATGCCCCAAACCTGCAGCCACCATAGCAAAGCCAACCGAGCTGTTTCACCCAACAAATGTGTGAAAATGGAATCTGTTCTGCAGTCTGATGACTCAGTAACGAAGAGTGGAGTCCCACACTGCGCTGTGTCACGTCTCTGATGGTTTCATAGCTTTTATCTTCATGGAGGGAGCAAATTTACCCAGCTTGCAGCTGAGATTGCAGCAAAACGGGCTGAGCATCGCCCTCTGCTCTGTGACATCCCAGCAGAACGTCCCCAGCACGGCACTGGGAGAGGGACTGCAACTCAGAGCCCGTGGGCACCGCATGGCCCAGTGCCTAAGGAGCTTCCTCTGCAGATGAGTCACTGTGTGCAGAAGTGAGGGGATTGGGTTCATCTGTGCACAGCTGTCACTGCCTGGCACAGGAACTGCGTGCAATTTCTCATAGAAAAGGAAGAAGGAAAGCAAAGAGTTGGTTCTGCTGAGGCTGCCCTGCTGCAGGGCTCAGGGAGCCACGCTGCAGATGGCAGAGACTGTTGTGAATGTGATGAAGGCAAACCTGTGGTGTCACCCAGAGCAACTCCTGAACTCACAGAATCACAGAATGGCCCAGGTTGAAAGGAATCTCAAGGATCACGAAGCTCCAACCCCCTGCCGCACGCAGGGCCACCAACCTCCACATTTCATAGCAGCCCAGGCTGCCCAGGGCCCCATCCAACCTGGCCTTGAACACCTCCAGGGATGCACGGGGCATCACAGCCTCTCTGGGCAGCTGTTCCACCACCTCACCACTCTCATAGGAAAGAACTTCCCTGACACCCAATCTAAATCTTCCCTCCCTCAACTCCAAACCATTTCCCCTTGTCCTGCTGTTATCTCCCCTTTCCAAGAGTTGATTCCCCTCCTGTTTGTAGGCTCCTGACCCTGAGGTGGGGAGAGGCAACACATGCTGCTTCCATGAGCTGCTCCCACTGCAAAGCACACAGAAGGAAAGCAGTGCCTTCATTGGCCCATAGCACAGCTCCGGGGTCACAGTGTGTGGGGAAATTCCCAGCAGCAGCTCCTCTGCAGCACCGATGACAGCGATAGGAGCATATGGGGCACAGCCCCGCACTGCAGCACTGAACAAGAGGCACTCACAGCCGTCCCTGCATGAGGCTTTGTATCATAAAAGTGAGACCTTACGGGCCTAAGTGTGTAATGAGCAGCACATGAGTCAGAACCAACCCGATTATAACCACACCTGTGCAAACAGCAGCTCCCGAGATTATCTGGGGATCTCAGGCTTCTCAAACAAAAGGCAAAGAAAGCCACTGTTTGTAATGCCTGCATCTCACGCAGGCAGACACTGAAGTCATTATGCTTCATTATGGGATATCATCTCAGAATACCAGCTCACTAATTATTTCGTTTTCCACCCGCATTGCGCGGGGCATCGGCTGTTGCACCGCAAGGTGCGGCACCAAACAATCCGATCCTCTTGGGCTGTGCACGAAGGGGACACGCGGCCCCATCAGTGCCTGGCAGCACCCGCACGGCTCTGACACCGGGCCGGTTGCGGGACGGCAGCAGCACAGCGCAGCGGGCGGCACCAGAGGGCAGTGCGGGGCCGGAGCGGCTGCGGGAGGCGGGGGTGGCGCGGGGTCCCGGAGCGGCACCGCCGGGCTGAGCGCGATCCTGACCCGACCCCCCTTTTGGGTATCGATCGGCGCCGATTCCCCCTCATCTCCCCCCTCCAGCCGCTTCTTCTCCAAGCGAGCGGCCCCGGGGCTCTCAGCCTTTCCCCCTTCTGCCCTCTCCTTTGCGTTGCTCGCAGCCGCAGAGCATCAGCACACGGGGAAGAGCTTTGTAATTGAGGTAAAACGCTGCCTGCTGGAGCACAGCACTTCTAACAGACCTCTTGTTAATTTGTTGTTATTATTACGGGTAACGGATGGTTTTTCTTGAGCCATAGAATTTAACAGAGGAAACAACAACAACAAAAAAAAGGAGTAAAAATAAGGACCGGTGCTCTCAGCTGGTCTCCGTGGAATTAGAACAAGGAGGATCAGCACACGGGGCAGCTGGGTAAAGAAGTGCTGCTTGCAGGGACCTGTGAGATGAGAGAGGAGGAATGAAAGCAGGATGAGGGCAGGGAACCCCAGCAGGATGGAGGCAGAGGGCTGGGAGGCACCTCACTGAGCTGACCTCACCTGGGAGCTGGGGAAACCCAAAGGACCCCCGGCTCTGTTCTGCAACCCCCAGCAGTCAGAGCCAGGAATCCTCCTCTGCCAGCGCTGCCCCACCAGCACTGCATACACTGGAGGTTATCTGCAAATTAATGCACAGTCGGCCAGGGGGCATGGATTATTATGGTGAAATTATGCAACTAAGTGGGTTGTTAACAAGTGGATTTAAAATTCACAAATGAGAGGGGAGGATGACGGGGCAGAGAGTGGCGGGCGCACGTTAATTTATATCGTCTGACGAGGAATCAGTGATGTTGGGAATGAGATGGGGGGGAGGATTGAAGGGAATTCGTTCTCAAAAAGAGCTGCCAAGGGCACAGATCGCACTGCGCTCAGCCCGTCGCTGCAGGGCAGCCTCCCTTCCTCCATTCCTGCTCCAAGGAGCGTCACTCCCAAACCGGTTCCAAACAAGGGGACGTGCACAGAACCCAATTAAACACATTCCAGCTTTGATTGCAGTCCCGGTGCCGTGTCAGCTCAGCCAAGGGTGCTTACAGCCATTAATCACCTGGGCTCAATTTGTGCTGCTGGACTCATTTGGCTCCTGCGCAGGGCTACGATGCTTCCACCGTGTGCTTAACTTTACAAATAATTTATCAAACACAACACCCAATTAAATTGCCCTTTGGTACCTTTTAGACATTATATTGATCTTCTTTTTGCTACCTTCACCTCTAGCTGCGGTCCTCGGGTTTGCTTAATATCATCAACATTGCTGCATCTCCTTGCATCCTGCTGCTCAGCCCGTGCTGTGCTGTGCCTTGCTTTGCTGCACACCGCCTGTTCTGAGCTGCAAAGTCCATTTCCTGCCCCACCTTGGGATGCAATAACAGCAGGGAAGCACAGCCTCGTGCATGGAGCATGCAGACCCCGAGCACAGCGTGGAGCCTGCCCAAAATGGGGCTATGGGGGCACTCAGGCTGTGGTTGAACCTCCCTCCATCACCTGCAGCCCTGATAGCAGCACTGCAGGAACCACAGGGTTGCCCAATGGGGAGCTGCAGTTTGGCACAGGAGGGGACAGCTGGGGACAAGCAGCTCCTGCCCAGCCAGCAGCCCTGAGCGCTATCAGGGCTTGCGCAGGGGAGTGCATGGCATCTAAATTAATCGCTTTATTTATTTGCTTAATTAAATTGGAGAGGTGCCACCAGAGAGTGGAATGAAAGTCGTAATAAAGGATAAATGTGTGGAGCTGGGCAGTGCTTCTGGGGCAGATGGGAGGTTGGGAAGGCTCTCCCTGCTCCCCCTCCACCCCTCACTCAGCCCCAGGGAGTGCAGGGATTCACGCAGGGAGCAGCATCCTGACAGCACCCACCCACTGCCCACACTTTTCTTAAGGCTGCTGAGGGGAATGAAAAGCAATCCACGTGCAAATCCATCTTTTCCACGTTTACATCTCCTAGTTTGCAATGCGGCACAGCATCAGCCTCTCAGCAGCTCCCCAAATCCCCCTGCCTTGCAGTGGGCTCAGTGCTGGGGTGGCTGTGATGTGACCATATCACAGTGCTGGTTTGGGCCCCGCTCTGCATGCACAGCACATCCCCATCGCTGCCCGCAGCACCGTAGTGCCATCCCTGCTCGCAGAGTGCCGAGTTCCTGCCTCCTCATTTAGAATGTCACAGCTTGCATTTTGCTCTTTTATGCTTTGTACTTTCAATGAACTTCGCCTTCCAGGGCCCCATTAGCTGGTTTAGGACTTTCTAACAATCATCAGGGAGTTGTTCATTGCTAATTGTGCAGCCAGTAACACGCCTGCCAGGCTCCCTAGCGCTCCCTCCCTCTGCTGCTCATTATGGTGCATTTTGAGGACCCAGAGCAGAGCTGGCACCCCTGGGCAGGGTGGGTGCTCCATGGGAGCTGTGCATGGGATCAGGCCAGGCCCTGCTCTGCTCTGACCCTCAGCATTGTCCCATGTTGACCCCAGAGCTTCACTGCCATCAGGGCAGGGAGAGAACAACAATTTCCAGAGGTCCCTGCTCCCCTGGGGGCATGAAAAAGGGATATTCAAAAAATGAAAGCTCTTTTAAGACAAAAAGCACAATGCATAATGACTGCAGGCAGATAACACATTTAATCCTCTCGAGCAAGAAGGAAGATCCCTGTTAATCCCTGTGATCCCTGAGGAGAGGGTGGGAGGCAGGGAGGGTGGGAGCAGCAGCACGGGGTGTGAGCTGGGGGCCATGCAGCCCCTCCTGCCCATCCTTGGGAAGGCTCTGTGCACCCCCACGCACTCTGTTTGCAAGGAAAAGCAATGCCCTTTGGCTGCAGGACCCTGCTGTAACCCAGCACCAAATTAAATCAGTTCTAGGAACGGTGTTTGATCCAGGAATGGGTCAGGGGAGACCTTTGGTGCCCAGAGGATTAATATCCAATCTTTGTCCTGTGCACAACGTGCAGCAGTTAATAATGCGCTCAATTCTGTAGCTTATTCCCAACCCTCTTCACCAGTAATTAGATTGGGAAATGATGAACTGTGGGCCTGGTGGCATCTGCATGCTGGCCAGAGCTAATCAAAAAGGAGAAAATGCACTTCTTTAATTGGCTCAGGCCATCAGAAACATCTTCCTATCAAACATGAGTGAGGATTTTGTGCCCAAAGTCCTGGAAGATTGGAAGCAGAGCTGCACCCACATCCCAAACAGTGCTTGGAGCTGCAGGGCATCCCATCATCTCCCCTTGGGAACATGGACAGCCTTCCATGGCAGCGCCCTTTTTGTGTAACCACGTGCAACAACTGAACACTTGTCCCAGTATCGACGGCGAGCAGCTCGCGCCGTTCTCACTCGCTGTGACATTGCTCTCAGCACTGCTGTGCTCTGCCACCACTGCATGTCACTGTTCAGACAGCCACCAAGGAACACTTTGGTGAGGTTCAGCACAGCCCTGGGGAGCTGCTCCTGCAGGGGCTGCCCCTGCCCACATCCCTCTGCATAGAGAGACTGGAGGGGATGCATCAGTCAGTGGGGCCATCGGTCACAGCACTATGCAGGCACTGCTGGGCCACAGCAGGAGCCCTTTTCTCTAGCCCTGAGAGCTACAGCGTGGGATAAACATCACCACTACCACTCAGCATGACCCATTTCAGGTGTGATTCAGCTTTTCAATGCAAGAGAGAAGTGTTTTCCAGGTGCACGAGGCTGCAGTGCTCTCCCCTCATTTAACACCTGCCTGGGAGCAAAGAGGAAGGAAGCGATTGCAGAACAAAGAGGTTGATTCTCCCACTGTCCCAAAAGCAAGCAGCCTTAAATATTTATAAACATTCTTTCTCAGCCCTTGCATTATTAAGCACTGGGTGTGTGGTTCACTCTCCCATGAATGCACTGTATTTTTCTGAATGGGCTCCATGCTACACGGACTGCTGGCTGTGCTCTGCATGGTCTGTGGGCAGTGAGCAGATGGGCTCGCAGTGCACCAACCCACTGCAAACTGCTCAGGGGCTCCCAGGTCCCTACCTGGGACCAAAGGCACCGAGTGAGTAGTCCTCACAGTGTGTTTGCCCATGGGCAGAGCTGCCTGGGGCAGGAGCATCATTAAGGTGAAGGAGAGGCTGCAAATACAGCCAAAGGAGTTTGGCTTGGCTTGGTGCACGAATTGGAGCTGCCCAAGAGGTGCAGGGCTGGCTGTGAGCAGACCAGCAGGCTGCTGTTAAGGCAGTGGGAAGGGCTGAATGCACAGACCTGAGTGCAGAATCACTTGCCATGCATAGCCACACACCAGGGCTTATCCACCTACAAATAGGGAATATCCTCTTCTGATTTCTGCTGCCACAAGGAATGGCTCTGCAGCCTGGCTCCCTTGGGTGCTGTAGATAAGAAAACAGCCATCCTACACAGCATGGCCAGGACACTCTGAGCCCCCATGGGCAGCCCCTGCCTGGGAATGCTGCTCAGTGCCCTGGGCTGCACCGTGCCCTGCAGTTATGCACGTGGCTTTTACAGGGAGCTGGGTTTGGATCAGATGTGATATAAATGCTGAGCACCCAGAGTCAATTTGTTTTAATCTGCTAATACTGCGGAGGCTGAAATGTGTGATTATTTTTGCATATTTTACTTTGAAATGCAAATTCTGACAACAGCTTCAATATCTGCACAATCTCCTGGGGTCAGAGGACAGAGGGCAGCTAATCTCTTGAAATAAATCTATTTCCCAGTAATTCTTTGTGCTATCAGGCCCCATCTAGCTCTCATTTCCCCACCTGGCTGGTCTCAGGAAGTCTCCTGGCTTTCGGTGCATTGCTCTGCTATCACCCCAAACCAGCACCAACCTGGGATGAAGCACTGATGGTAACAAACAGCCACCCAACAATGATACACATGAAGTTGGGAAGTATGAAGCTGAGATCAAAACTATTTTCTTTCTATAACTACGTGGAGGATACATTCATTTTGCTTGGGAAGCAGCAGTCCTGCAGGGAAGGAGGTGACCCTTGAGGGCAGGCTGTCACTGCACTCTTTGCTCCCAGCCCTGGGCCCATTGCCACCCCACTGCTGGACAGGAGCAGTGCTGCCACGGCTCTGGAATGAGCTTTGTTAAACTGTAATAAGGTTTGTAACTCTGCTAATGTGCCATATAAAAAGAGATGAAAATTGACGGCGAGGTGCAACGACCTGCACTTCCATCCCAGCCCTCCTCCCTTCCGTAGCACGGAGCAGGAGCTGTGAGCACTGATTGCTCTCCAAGCAACACCCAGGGAGCTTTGCAGGGAGCAGGGATGGCCCAGGACTCATCGCAGCCCCCAGCAGTGCCCTGAAGCTGCTCCATCGCTGGCACTGGGGGGCTCTCCCACAGCCCCAGCCCCAGGTTTGGCTGCAGGACTGCACATCACACCGGGAGAGGATTTTCACTCCTTCAAATCAGCTTTGGTGAATTTTCTTCTTCTTTTGAATCAGAGCTTCCCACCAATTAATCGCTGCCCAGCTCCTGCCGTCGCATTTAAGGGCTCAGCTGGAGACTGAGATCAGTAGCAGAAATTAATCTTTGTGTAACGAGGGTTGCACAGCAGTGACCACTGCCTGCATGGAGGGACCGTCCTGCTTCAGCGCCCAGAGCTGCTGCTCAGCCCCTACCCTGCATGTCCTCACCCAGAGGGATGCTGCCCAGGGCAGGGCACGCTCCCAGCTCCCATCAGTAGCACAAGGATGCCTGTAATGAGTGCTGATATCATTTCTAATTTAAATCCAGGGGTAAGCACTTATGGTGAGAGAGTGCTTTTATGACCTTGTCTTTCCATCATCTTTCAAAAAGACAATTTGGCCCCTACAGTATTTTCTGTTTATCGAGATGTGTGCATTTGTTACTTCAGTGCTATCACCTTCCATTCGGTGAGATTTATTTTTTTCCTATTAGCCTCCGAAATTGCTTCCATCCCTCCGGCTGCTGTGGTGGGTGACTGGGTGGTGTGCATTTATGGCCTGATGCTAAGTGCCCCTAAAGCCCATTACAATCTGCAGGGGCAGGGGGAGGGATACCCAGAGCAGGAGCCCCCAGCGCTCCCATTTGGGGCCTTTGTGGTGCCCACGTGCCGGGTTCAGCTCCTCCAGCCAGGATGCAATTAGCCGAGATGCAGCAGCAGACTGCATAAATGAAATATATATAACATCTGCAATTGCCGAGCTATTTTCAGCAGGGAGTGCTCCTATTTCCTGATTCTATTTCCTACTTCTGTCCTTAATTCTGTCACTGCTGCTCGGAGCAGGAGCTGGGAGGAGCTGCCCCTGCTCCACGCTGCCCCTGGGGACCCCCAGAGATGGAGGCCCACGTGGTCCCCTGGGATGTGACACCCCCACGAGATGAGAGCTGCTCTGCTCTGCCATCAGGACTGCAGGTAGAGATCAAAGCTCCATCCCAAGAGGGCTTTTTATTTCTTTTTTTCCCCCCGTCATCTTTTTTAGAACACGTTAATTGGCTCTTATTCTGGGAAATACAAAGGAGGACAGAGCCATCCGTGTCGGACCTATTTCTGACTCTCCCAGCAGTGTCAGCACTGAGGCAGGCAAGGAGGAGGAGAGCAGTGGCCCTGCACACAGCGATGCCATTCCATAGAGCATGGAGACAAGAGGTTTATATAAGGCCCACAGAACCTCTCCATTCTGTTCCTGCCACCCTGGACACCCTCCCTATTCTGTTGTAGAATCACAGAATGGCCAGGGTTGGAAAGGACCTCGAGGATCACGAAGCTCCAACCCCCTGCCACACGCAGGGCCACCAACCTCCACACTGAACACCTCCAGGGATGCACGGGGCATCCACAGCCTCTCTGGGCAGCTGTTCCAGCACCTCACCACTCTTATAGGAAAGAACTTCCCCTGACATCCAACCTCAATCTTCCCTCCCTCAACTTCAAACCTTTTTCCCTTGTCCTGCTGTTATCTCCCCTTTCAAAGACTTGATTCCCCTCCTGTTTGTAGGCTCCCTTTAGGTACTGCAGGCTGCAATGAGGTCACCCCACAGCCTTCTTTTCTCCAGGCTGAACAAGCCCAGCTCCCTCGGCCTGTCTTTTTGGGGAGGTGCTGCAGCCCCCTGATCATCTCTGTGGCTCCTCTGGACCCTCTCCAACAGCTCTCTGTCTTTCTTGTATTGGGGGCTCCAGTCGTGGACACAGCACTGCAGATGGGGCCTCACAAGAGCAGAGCAGAGGGGGACGATCACCTCCCTGTCCCTGCTGGCCACCCCTCTGCTGATGGAGCCCAGGATCCCATTTGCTTTCCAAGCTGTAATCACACACTGCTGGCTCATGTTCAGTTTTTCATCCATCAGGACCCCCAGGTCCTTTTCAAGGACTCAAGGACTGCCCCTCCCAGTCTGCATAAATGCCTGGGATTCCTCCAGCCCGCTCACAAAGCAGAAACACAATTGACCATCGCATCCCCCAACTTCCTCCACTGGCTTCCACTGCCAGACAGCAACACAGACATGGGGAGCACAAGGGAACTGCAGAGCTGGCATAATGATATCTTCAAAACGAAATAATTTGGAAGCAGCTTTTCCATTTCCACTTTATTGTTATTTTTAGTCGAGCAGCTGTTCTTCCTGGTTGATATAAAACCCGCTCCTTTCATTGCTAAAGAGAAAAGTTCTTCATCCTCGCGGCCGTGGAATCCAACTTTAGAGGTCACTGCTTGTTTCCAAGTTCAATGTACTCTGGAAGGAATCTATATTCTTCTCATATGGTTCCTGGGCATGAAAGCAATCTCTAAATACTTGGAGGATAAAATGAGGTCAAACCCGCAATTCCGCGAGGCCGCTGCCTAGCAAGGCAGCCCTCCAACCGCCCGCTTTGTTTCTGTCAGAGCAGTTTAGAAAACAGCAGTGGGAAATTATTTCACAATAAATAGAAGCCTACAAGCACAGATGGCTCTGCAGCCTTGAGTTCTCTTTCAAGATATTCCCCTAAGCAGGAGCTGGGAATTTCAATCGGCCGGGCCAGGCTCGGAGCTGAGCAAAGGGCCGTTTCACATGGAGAACTCTCAAAAGATGACTTCTACAAACATCTCCTATGGAGCAAATGCTGCCCGCTTACTTCACAGCAGTGCGGGGCTCGTGCTGCACATCCCCTTTGTGTAGGGATGCAGCACAGCCCATCATGGCTGGGGCCGAGTAGAAACATTCATCACACCGCGCTCATCTCCAAGGAGGATATTACAGCTCCTTTCCCGCTGCAGCTGGAGCCGGGGGAATGTACAAACACATTAATCCTCCATTTGGGAGGAAATAAAGCACTGTAAACGTCCCTCAAAATGCTCTTCAAATTTTCACACCATTCAGCATTTGCCGGAGTCGCAATTAGCTGAGGCAGCGCCGCGCCTCCCCAAATATCCGCCTCTTTCAGTTCGGAGGCTGTCAGACATCACCTCACTGCAGGATGGGTCGGATTCGGGTTTGTGTACCAAAGAATTTAAAGACAGGTTCTTGTTCATCCTCGTCCTACAGAACTGCTCTGCTCCTCCGTGGCTCAGAGCAGCCGCTGCTCAGCGCTGCAGCTCCACTTTGTATGCCTGCAAGTGCAAGAAGTCCACGGGAAGTCCTCAGTTATGGATGTGTCTGTATGCACGCTCTATCTCGCATCCTATATTTTCTATTTCATACGTTGGCAACTTTATACGGGAAAATATTGCACGTATAAAGAATCATTACTCCGAGTGTAAAAATGCAGGTTTCCCCGGGTGAAAAACATTATCTGCTTAACTGTGCATAGCAGCACTACAAATCCGTGCAGAACGTGAGGAGATTTGGATGCACTGCCATTTCCAGGGCAGCACTCTGCATGGCAGCAGATCTGGATCCATCCCCCACCTGCAGTGCACTGCACAGCAGCGTCGCCGGCTGCCAAGGGAGAGTGGCAGCACTCTGTGCACGGAGCAAAAAAATGGCACCCTGCAACTTTAAGGTCTTTGTAATTAATAGACACGGGTGATTGATTGGCCTCAAAACTCGGTGGCAGGAAATCTATCCCCTTGTCAATCAATCCCGAAGAGCTGCCGTTTACGGAGGACTAAGACAGATGGCACCAATGAATGGCGCTGCAGTAAAACGAAGCCAGGGACATGTCAATTTTTCACTTTAATCTGCACCAAAACATCGCTGTGTTCATTATGGTGCTCGTATGCATCACCACGCACCGTACGCACGGCGGCTGCCTGTGGCAGAGGGCTGTGTGAGAGGTGGGGAACACGTTGAAGCAGAGGGTGTGAAGGCAGCGTGCGGCTGCCAAACCCTGTGCAGTGCAGAGCTGCTGGGGTGCACAGAGCTGCACCAGTGTGCCAGGCCCAGGCTGGGTTTTCTGGTGCCACGTGGATGGGTGGTGTGAGCCTGAGCTGGATTTGCTGCTTGCCATCAACCTGCTGCCGTCCAGCAGCCACCCGGCCTCAAGGACCAAAAGTGAGACTGCACAACGCTGCCTTCTCTTGCAGTTTCTACCCCCACTGAAGTCCTTTTGCCCATCTGTGACGTTTGCTACCACCTGCACGGCGGTTTGGAAGCAGCTGTGCAGCTCTGTGGTGCTGTGCTAAATGACCTCACACCCCTGCATCAGAGCAGGCAGTGCTGCTTCGGGTCCTCAGCACTTCCAGCAAGCAAAGTCCCACTGTGCGACTCCATCCTCACCCAACATCTGTGATATACATGGATGCTTTTTGACTAACAACACTTTATCCCATGGAAGCAAGACGTGCTCTGGACACACAGACAACATAAAAGGAGAGGAGTGGATCAGCAATGTGCTTTGCTGTGTTTCAAAGGTTTGCACTGCTGGGCATGGCTGCTTTGTGAAGCAATCTCTTCCTTCTCGTTGAAGACCTTTCTTTCGAAATGAAAGTGAGCTGCTTTAATTTATCTTGATTCAGTGGAACCTCTGCTCTGTTTACACTGACTCAACATTTCCTCATTTAAACCCAAGGCACTTGTAATTTCAGGTTTATCTGCTGCTGTTAAGATCTTAATATGTTGGCCTGAATACTTTTGCAGAATTATGCTGAGCGTTATCCTCATTATAATTAACGCTGCAAAACAGTTTTTGTTCCCGTCGGCTTCACCTTGAATATTTTATAACCAGCAGCAACGTAAAGCTGCAGGGCTCTGCTCTGCCATCTCAGTGCTTCGTGGGATGTGGATAAAGGGTGCTGAGCAGTGTGGGCATCCTGAGCACTGCCCAGTTTTAAGCATTAAGCAGGCAGGATGTTAACACATGTTAAGAAAGCAGAGGAGCACGGTTCAGAAAGCAAAACGGGCTTCTTCCAGTAGTGGGTACCTGGGATGCACTGTGCTCAAGCAGCCATGAGGCTTTCCAGGCTCCCTCAGCATTAGGTTCATGTTTCAGTAGAGGAATGTCAATATTTACTGCCAAAGAGAAAGCTTCATTTACAAACAGACTTCTGTTTAGCAAAACAGGACCAAACCAACCCCTCAAACACTGACAAGTGCTCCATAAAGCAGCATGTGCTCGGGGAAGCTGGGTGCTGCCAGTGGCCTGAATGCCTGGTTCTGTGCGAAGGATGCTAAGGAGCTGCAGGAAGGATGCCCCCC